>NW_024039198.1:430000-935088 GCF_016077235.1 Cyprinodon tularosa | reverse complement strand
CGCCTATCCTGGCTTCTCTTCATTGGCTTCCTGTTAAATCAAGAATAGAATTGAAAATCCTCCTTCTCACATATAAAGCCTTAAATGGCACTGCATGAAAAGTGGGATTTTCGTCAATATGCGGCACTGTAGATTGTCGTGGAACTTCAGGTTAGCAGCAGTTTACGGCAATTTGCAGGCTTCGCCGAAAACTCCCGTAAATTGTCAGAAATTGACGTGGACTTTCTTAGGCAGTGTTCCCCCCATGCCTCCCCCCCATGGAATTCTAGGGGAGGCTTTAACATGTAAATGAACATGCTGTGAGCTATACAAATGCAAATCAGGGTTGCAGGGGGGGTTTTACTCCAAGTGACATTTTTCTAAAAGGTAAGAAAATCTCTGATACAAAGAGATCAGGCTCAGTATAGCCTCTTACATTTTAGCTTGAATTGATTTATTTACTGTATATCTGAAGCTCCTGCGTACCGTCTCAAAATACGTCTTACAGGCAGCTGGAAAACAATTAAATGAGAGTGATATGAATAAAAAAATCAAACGCAAGTCACAGTAACAAGGAAGGAGAAAACATTAAAACAAGTCACTTACACACAATGTCGTCTTTATCAACATCGTGCAAATCTGGACTCGCTGATATGGCTCCGAGCACAGCCTCATTGTGAGGCGACAGTATTCTGTGAAAACAAAATGTACAGCTATGATCAGTATCCATCCGTATCCATTGCCTTTTACCGCAGAATGAAAGCATATTCTTTAAATCTTACCCTTGCTCCGGTTCATAGCGCCTGCAATTAGTCTCCGAGTTGTGATGACGGCGTACTGCTTCCTGTGAATCACAAAAAATGCACTTTAATAAAGCTTGTTCTTGCAAGGCTACTATTAGCCGTAGCTTTATGCTAGGCTGTTATTAGCCGTAGCTTTAGGCTAGGCTGCTATTAGCCGTAGCTTTAGGCTAGGCTGCTATTAGCCCTAGCTTAGGCTAGGCTGCTTTTAGCTTAGCAGGCAGTATTCGAACATATATTTACCGCTAGCTTCTCTTCTTTGAGTTCGTCTTGTTCGATGCAGAGTCGCCATCGCGTCCAAGAGGAGTTTTACCCCGAAATCCCACATACTCCGCTCCAGACCGCCTGCACAAAGCAAAGCATACATTCTTCTTCTTCTGTTGTTTGGCGGATTGGCAGGCCAACGTAAAAGGTGCCTTTCCGCCACCTACTGATCTGGAGTGTGGAGTGCACAGTTTTGGAAGACTGCGGTATACCGAAAAAAAAAAAAAAAAGAATCCTATAACTAAATCCTATTAATTGTTCCTGTATCTTTTAGATATTTGAATAATATTTCATTAACTCTTGTTTGTCTTATCTCGTTTCCTAACAGTGCTTTTATTAAATTCCCATTAATCCCTATTTTTCTCAACTCTTGTATGAACTTCATTCTCTCCCTTACATACGCAGTACACTCAAAAATAATATGTTGTACTGTTTCTGGATCTCCGCATTTGTCACAATGTCCTGTTTCATGTTTCCCTATTTTAAAAAGACTGTAGTTTAATGCTGTGTGACCTATTCTTAGCCTTGAAATAATTATATCTTTTTTCCTATTTCCATATCTTTTCCTCTCCTTTCCAATAAACTTTTGAATCTGATACAAATGTCTTCCTTTTGACTCATTATTCCATATCGTTTGCCATTTCTTTCGAGTTTCAATTGTAATCAATGTTTTCATTTCTGATTTACTTAAAAATACATTCATTTCTATTTGCTGATGATTTAATGCTTTCTTTGCTAGCTTGTCCGCTTTCTCATTTCCATCTACACTAGGGTGACCAGACGTCCCCGATTTCCGGGGACTGTCCCCGTTTTGGACCACCTGTCCCCGGCTAAAGCTGTCCCCGGAAATGTCCCCGATTTTACCGAGGCGAAAAATGTTGCGTGTAGACTGTTATTACGGTAGAGCTGTTGCGCGCAAAAATAGGTATTACGGTAGCTGGTTGCGCTGCTGATAACATAAAGATAAGGAACAGAGCGCACCACTAGAAGGGCGGTAATGATCCTTTTGGATGTCAGCTGCCATTAAAACACAAAAAAGAAGAAGAGCGCATCACTTTTAAAACAGAAGAAGAAGAAGAAGTGGAAGTTCGTTTTTTACAACCTGTGGCAACTGATGGGGAGCTATGCTGAGTGATGGTAAGTGTGTTAATCAATTTATTTTATTCTGATCGGGCTGATCTTGTGATGAATGTTTGGTTTGTGTCCAGGTTAAAACAATAATAAAAAGTAAGACAAGACCACGAGTTGAGCATGAGTAAAAAGACGCTGGGTTAAAATGTAGCAAAATGATTGAAAACTCCTTGTAAGGCGCTTATCTGGTACGCTGGTTCTCCAGGGATCAACAAGGGTTTGTATAAAGATGTTTTAGAATGGATAGGTGACCTTTAGTTTATATTTCAGATAGTTATTATAAGTAGAGTTATTTCAATTTGTTTTGATGATTTATGGTTGTGATTTATGAGCATAGACTTCCAGTTTTTGGTGTGCTTTTTTACTGCTCAGTTTGGATATATATGAAAGTTCCTTGTGAAAAAATAGGAGTCAGTAACAGGAGAACTGAATAAGACAAGATCTACATGATCTGAGAATGATGGAGGAAGAGATAACCACCTGTTTAATGTTCATTTATTATGTGGTTTTTGCTTGTAGCTCCTAATATTGTGGTAATTAGCATTTTTAGTATTTAGATGAGATATTAATAATAATAAGTTTTCATGTTGCACATCCTAATTTTTTTTGGAGGTGATTTTGATTATATAATGTCTCTGTTTTAGAATAATGTAAGATTGATGCTGGAGGAGTGAGGAAGAAGATAGAAAGACAGAAAGGAGATTGAATGAGAGAGGAGGAAACTAGGAACTCTGATAGAAAAAACGGTTGACAAGAAGGGAGAAAAATTTACTTTGAGGAGTAAAGCAGATAGCAGGCAGAAGTCAGAAGAGGGCTAGAAACAAAAGCGAAGGTGGAGAGGGAAGAAAACAGACAAGACTGAATGACCAGATGGCTCTTTCAAAGAAGAGGAAGTGTCATTTTAAGGAGAAATTACAGTCAGAATTTCCATTGGGAAATTATATATGTATATGTTATTGCTGTTTATAAATATGGACTATTCTTGGATTATATACATTGTGTTGATGTTAAGCCTATTCTGCTGTTCAATGGTTAAACTTGTTTAAGATATTTAAAAAGGTTATTTTGCTTTTTACTTGCTATGTCTTCTCTTATATTATTTTACCCAAATTACCAGGGCCACTGCCTCAGACCCTGTTCAGTTAATATTTCTGTTTCAAACATTTAAAATGTATAATATGTATTAATAAAGTTCAAGTGATAAAGCGTTGACATGATTTGAGTGATAAACTAACTTATTGAGTGATGTAGTGTGCAAAGTATGCTGTGGAACACAGAGTGGCTGTATACTCAGGTTAGTAGGAAAAATGAACCTGCTACTTTGAGACACACAGGCCCCTGATGTGGCTAGGTGACAGTAAGAAACATATATGAACCTTTACCTGCAGGCTTGACTACTACTTGTTTTTTTTATGTTAATGAAGAAAAAAAATATTTCTTATAGGTATGTACAGTAGATGTAAACAGAATAAGTATTTGTTGCACTTTTTTGAAGAGGTGGGGGAACTCTGTAAACAACAGACAGCCACAGGCATAGAATAAATGTTTGTATTTACTTTTCTAAATTTCTTTTCCTCATGTCACTCTCCCCTTAGGAGGCGGCAGAGCTCTTTGGGCCCGACAAAATTGGAAAGCCCTGCTAATGACCCTTGACCCCTCCGCTTCCACCCCCACCACTTTGCCCCAACCCAGAGACACAGTTCTAGTTTTCTACTAATAACACTATTCATGTTATTAATCTTAGGACACACTAAACGTTTGGAAAGGCACATTCCTGGCTTTTACACTTGATTTTTGTTGTTTAAATATTAATAATTATGTAAAAATATATGAAACCATTACTGTCCCCGTTTCCTAATTTCATCTCGATAAGATGTATTGATTTTTATCCACGAGCAAGAAATGTCCCCAGATTTGATTTCAGAAATCTGGTCACCTTAATCTACACCCACATGTGCTGGCACCCAGAGAAAGTATACCAGTATTTTTAACTGCCTTATTCTAAATAGACTTTGCAATACTTCAAATATTAAATCTTGCCTAGTTTCAGATTTTCCACTTAGAAGACTATTTAGCGTAGCCATTGAGTCGGTACATATTACAGTTCTTAGTGGTTGAACTTCTTCGATCCACTGTAGTGCTAATATGATAGCTAATACTTCAGTTGTAAATACTGACACATGATTAGATATTCTTTTTGCAATTTTTATTTTGAATGTCGGAATGTATACTGCTGCTGCTGTTCTTCCAGACTCTGGCTCCTTAGACCCATCTGTATATACCTGTAGAACTGAATAATATTCTTTACTTAAATGTTGTTGTACTATGATATCAGTTGGTGTATTTTTCCCCCAATTATTCATTATTTTTTGTATTTGTAAATCGATCACTGGTGTAGAAAACATCCAAGGGGGAATTGCCGGTATTGGAACAGTTGGGGTTATTACATAATCTTTCAAATTCAAACTGCTTGCCTCTTTCTTTACTACCCATCCAAAGCTTTTTATTTCGTTATATTCATATTCCCAACAATCTTTCAGAAGAAGTCTGACCGGATGATTTTCTTTATGTCCTTTTACACTAGCCCAATATCTCATTCTCAGTTGAGTCCTTCGTTGTTCAAGTTGCATTTCTCCCAATTCAACTAGTAATGATACTACTGGAGATGATCTAAATGCTCCACAACAAATACGTAAAGCCTGATTTTGTATAACTTCTATCTTATTAAGTAAGGTTTTATTCGCAGAGCTATAAACTATACTACCATAATCTATGTTTGACCTAATCACTGCATAATAAATTATCTTCAAAGACTGACAGCTTGCTCCCCAATCAGCTCCTGACAAGCATCTTAACACATTTATTCTTTTTTTGCATTTTTCTATTAATTTCTGAATATGAACTCCAAAACTTAATTTATAGTCCATCCACACACCTAAATATCTCACTATTTTCACTTGTTCCAGCAGGTAACCGTACATTTTGATGTTTAAAGTAGGATTTTGTTTTTTATTTGAAAAGCATATTGCATACATCCTCCGCTTTAGAGAGCATGCGTGAGGTAAACCAGGGTTTCCGTGGATCAATAAAAATAATTAAAAATTCATTCATTTTTTTTTTAAATCAAGGCCTTAATTGGCACTAAAATTATTTAAATATGTTTATCGAAGTATTTATAATTCTTTAATAAAAAATGCTTATAAAAACAATTTCGTCAGATATATTATATCGCTGCTGGCGGAGAAAAAGCTAGAGGATATATATATACATATATATGTGTGTGTGTGTGTTTACATACATACAGGAGTCATGGAACTGTGCTTACAGCTCCTTCATATTTCATGTACACTAATAACTTGTGTACATGGTTCTTGTTGATGGCATTAAAATCATTTCTAATAGCATTAAAATAGCATTAAATTAGAGTCACTCATTCCTGTATGAACCCTGTTAGCGCTTAATTTAATATGACATATTAAAAAAATCCCACCATCATCCAGCATATGTTCAGTTTCTGCCCAAATATATATATATATATATATATATATATATATATATATATATATATATATATATATATATATATATATATATATATATATATATATATATATATATATATATATATTTGTAGATTTTTGTAACGGGGATAAGGATAATTCAAAACTGCTTTTTTTGAATGAACTTGTTCTATACTCCCAAACTCAGCATCTCTTTTCATTCCTGTAATAAGAAGTTTCTTTTGAATGGATTTGATTAAAGTTTAAGTCCCTCGGTATTAAATAAATATTTTGATGGAGATGAGAAATCTGCTTCCTCGTTGGTGAATAACCAATAGTTTGGATCCAATCATTTAAATAAACGGTGTTAGATTTTTTTTTTTTATATAAGAATTGTGCTATAATTTCTAGTCACCGATCTGTTGCTGCTATATTTTAATTTGACGAACCGGAATTTGTCGATGTTCTTTTTCCTGTTTGGTGCGATTGCAATTGCGGATCTTGACCTGGCCGGACCTTATGACCACAGTGTACCAATCTCCTGATGGCTACTTCCAACAGGATAATGCGCCATGTTATAAAGTGAATCATCTCAGACTCATTTCTTGAACCTTTTCCACTTAAGTAATTGTGAATTGAGCATATTGACAGACAACATTTTATTTTTTATCTTAAATGCAAATTAAAAAAAATAATAATTACTGCTCTAAATGTATTGCTCTGTCAGCTAAAGATCTGTTTTGGTCTCTATACTTTAATTAAATAAATCAATTCAAGCTAAAATGTAAGAGTCTATACTGAGCCTGATCTCTTTGTATCAGAGATTTTCTTACCTTTTAGAAAAATGTCACTTTGAGTAAACCCCCCCCCCTGCAACCCTGATTTGCATTTGTATAGCTCACAGCATGTTCATTTACATGTTAAAGCCTCCCCTAGAATTCCATGGGGGGGAGGCATGGGGGGAACACTGCCTAAGAAAGTCCACGTCAATTTCTGACAATTTACGGGAGTTTTCGGCGAAGCCTGCAAATTGCCGTAAACTGCAGCTAACCTGAAGTTCCACGACAATCTACAGTGCCGCATATTGAAGAAAGTCCCACTTTTCATGCAGTGAGAGCTGCAGCACTATGGAGGGTTGAAAACAAACATCCTTTCTTTGTTATGACCAAAAATGTAATCAACGCTGGAGCATTCCGGCATTGACTTGGAGGGCATTCATGAAATATTGTATTTTTCTGCCCTCTTGTGACGTAATAGAAAACAAGAACATCAGATTTTCTGAGGCTTTACACAAAAGCCTTTAAATTTCTATTTTTTTTTTTTATAAAAAAGCTTTAGTTATTTTTTCCCACCCATGTAAATCTTTATTAAAGAATACTTTTTAGTTAGTTTTTCTTCTTGTTGGCCTTCTTTTAAAGAACTATTAGAGAGGGCTCAGCAAGGATTTCTTTTTTTTTTCATTTAGTGCTTCAGCTGTTATTTTCTTGTTTTATAACAGCTTCTTCATGGCTTCTTCTTTTTCTCTGAGCATTACTCTCCATCATGCTGTCTGGTGGCATCTAAAGCCGTGTGTGCACTGCTGTGAATAAAGGGTTGGATATTTAAAGAATAGTTTTTATAACCTTTTCATATAAAACCCTTAATGAATGTATCAATAATAGGATACGTTTTTTAATTAATATCCTGTCTCCACTGTGTCTACTCATTACAGTTCATAGCTGTGGCAAAGAAAACATTATAGTGTGTTTTCACCTCACTTAATGACGCCTGGTTTTTAGACGCTTTTAGTAACCAGGAACTGGAAAATGCTTAATTCTCTGAATGAGAGGAGGTTTTTGAATACACTCATAAAAATAATTCATTGGATTAACTCAAATTAATTAGTGGCATTTTTTCCATCCAATTCATTCTTGTTACCTGAACCAATTCCAGATTTATCTGAATGGTGGGAATTTATTGAGTCTATTCAACACGTTTTTTTTTTTCTTGTTTTTTTAAGGAAATTATTACATACACCAAATTTAAATATGTTTGATTGGTTTGGGTTTCTGTTGACCTATATTTTTCCCCGCATTTATTTAAGTTATGTTCATCTTTTTCTGTTGTGTTTTGATTTTAATTTCCTCGTTGTGTCATACTCTTCCTCTCAGTTATGTCTCAACTTATCTGAATTAAAGTTAATTTCAAAGTGACTCTTAGTTTATTTAGCGTTTTCCTGTACTTAAACTTTTAAAAATATGATTTAGAATCCTAGTACACAGTCATGCTCATTAACATTTTCCCCTAAATTCTTATGTTATGATATATGCTCACATAATTTAATGGCTGCATCTAAAAATATCCAAGATTTTTTTTTTTTTCATTTTTAACATAGATATGAGATATTACAATATAACCTACAATAATTTCCACTATGTCATTGTTCTTGGTAATCAAATCAATTTAGTTTATTCTGTCATATAAGCTGCCTGTAGTGTATTTAAAGGTCCAGCAGATATCACTATTCTGTGAGACAGCATCAACGCAGTATCAATAGAGTTTGGCAATGTGTCAAAACGCTTCAAGATGCCTCATTAACCCATCACTAGTAGGCAGACATGATTTTGCTGATTTAATTGAAAGTCCAAGGTAACAGAGGCAAAAATCCAAAATAATGAAAACCAAACAAAATCCAATAAATGTCAAGCAAAACACACGTGTGGGGCAAGAGAAGCAACAAAATAACAACAAACCAGCAAACATGAACTGTGGTGTATATAAAGGAAACAGAACAAAGGACGGGCTAACAAGCTAATATGGAGCAGGTGTGAATAGGACTAACTAGGAGGGAGCCAAGGGGAAGGAATAGGCACAAGGGGGCAACAGAGAGCAACTAAAGAAATGACAGGAAAACACAGAACAACAAAGAAACCAAAAATAAACGTAAACAGAGTTCCCTGACAGATAACTCAATAACAAATGAATTGGATTTATTAACTTAATTGCATTTATTTTAAGAGCACAAACAGTTTTTGTTAACAAACTTTCATGTATGTCACATGGTCAAACTAAATTCTAGAGCTGCCTGTGATCATGGATCACATCAAGATAACTGGCTCCTTCCCTGGCAAAAATAGTTAATTAATTTACAAATAAAGGAAGTAATTTTAGCAAGGACCAATTTTCATGATCATTGCAAAGTAACCTAAAATTCTTGAGTTCACTTGGAAGACTATATATGTAAGCTCACAAGACGGCCTTATGGTGAGCTCAAGAATTTTAGGTTACTTAGCATCATACATAAAATGTTCATACATATTGTGTTACATAAATTAAATATTACAAAATAATTCTGGAACCAGTTACTTTAGGTATCTTGAATGGTAAGAAAATTTTCTTTGAGTGTAGGGACTAATTTATTCCTTCTTTCCTTTGTATAATTTTAAGGTTGAGTAAAACACAGAAGTATCAAGTAAACATTATTACTATCTAGTTATGTTGATTTCTCACAGAATCTCACAATGTCAGACATGGATTTACTTTTGTAATTAATTAACTTCAGGAAAACTGAAACAAACTTCTGAGCTATATGTAAAAAAAGAGATATCGAGGCTTTGCTTGAGTAACTTTTCTTTGATAAAACTGTTAAAATTAAGTGATAAAATCATGATTTAAGATATTCTAAACCAAAAGCTGCTTAGCTGGGATGTGGAAACTGGGACATCTTTCACTCGTTTGTTTCACACGGGTAGTTTGGACCCAAATTAGCCACATGAGTACATTTATTTTAACTTAAAAGCTCCCAATAATATTTAGTTGATTTAAAGGAAGGGTTACTAACTCACACACAAGACTCCAAAAAGCAGCAGAAACAGCCTGTGCTTTAAATCCCTGAAGCAAAATATGCTCTCTATCATCGTGAGAAAAGCTAATGCAACACCGGAAACGAAACAATGTGTTGGTGCCCTGCTTTTAGACAAAACACCAGCTGGGAATACTGGGTGTAATATTTCAAACAGGCTTTGGCAGTTTAAAAAAGGTTTACATCGAAACTCTAAACGTTTTTTCAAAAACAGTCTGAAACATTTAAGTAGGACTAGTTCTGTCTCCAGCTGTCCCCACAAACATTTAGCTTCAGTTGATATGGTTGTTAAAAAGAAAGTTTAAACATGTAATTTTCCCAGCTCCATCAGTCAAAATGTGACTGTATTGACTCATTCCTACATCCCTGACAACTTTTCACCCGTATTAAGACATAGATGTTCTAATTTAGGGCAGTGAGTTTTGCAATCACTGTTAGCCCCTTTATTTTTACTTAGATTCTCCTAAATAGAATCCAGTAAAAGTGATATTCCTCAAAGTGACTTTATCATAAAACGTCATTCTCCATTTTGTGGTTTATTTACTAAATGAAAAATAAATAACTATTTATCTTTATGTAAAACGGTACAGCACTAAACTACACGTCTTTGACTAAACCATATCCACTGTGGAACATGGTGGGGGCAGCATCATGCTATGGGGAGGCTTTTCTTCAGCAGTGAGAAAGTACCAGGACTTTATTTTAATGGTTTAGATCAAAGTGAATTAGTGCCTTAGGAGCGTTCAGTCAAATCTAGGAATAACTTATAGAGACAGAATCCATGTAAATTTGAAAACTGCTCACATGCATTGTATTCCTTCCTCTATTCAGCTCATTCCTGTTTTTACAATAACATCATAACAAAATGAAGAAAGGGGGCACAGGTTAAGAGAGTAAATGACTATATGCATCATAGCTGTCATTAAAGCAGAAAAAACGTCATCATCCATCCTTTCGAATCATAGATTATTGGTTTCCACTCATCTACTCATCTACACACTCATGTTTTAAATGAAATGAAAAGATCTCCCTAATTAGTAATAAGTATTTCAATATTTCTTCCATATAGACAAATCAAACAGGTTAAGAGATATGTAATTATTTGTTTTATCTATGCAGGCATTCAGAGCACTTACAGAATCTAGACAACAGCTGGAGGTTTTAAAAAATCAAGTAAACTGTTCAAGATAGAGCAATGATTATCCACTAGATGGAAGCATTTCTCTATCTAAAGTAATCAGCTAATCAAAGTCACTCAGATTAAGATCATGGGCTACAAAACAAACATTTTAACCCATGTCTGACTCATCTTAAGCGTTTTTTTTTTAAAACTGGTTCCTCTTGAAAAGGAATTGTTAAATGTGAATGAAACCACCTCTAAATGAGTTAGAAAGCCAATTCATTTTTTTTATGTGGTGTCATTACTACAAAGTGAGTCATGAGCGTTAGAGAACATCCTGAGTGTGAGGACACCACAGCACCATCTGTGAAAGCTTTGGGATATGCGTTAGCTGGCCAAGCTGTTGATTTGTTCACTGATCGCCAGAAGGGATTCAAACCGCACGGACGTCACTGAATTCCCCTCAGAAGATCTTCCTTAGTTTAACAGTCTACCTCCAGTGACAGTTAAATGTCTGCAGACCAAAGGAGGGAATTTCTCATGTGAAGGAGGCTCTAGTGGTAGAGCTGTTGACATGTTGAAGTCTTTTTCAAGTGCACAGCATTTGATGTATGACAAATCAGCTGGACTACAATTATAATAAAGAGATTAAACTGATGCAGCACACACTGGAGACAGTTTAGGGGGAAAAAATACACTAACAATGATAAACTGCTTGGAGGAACTTCTTTAAATCTTACTTCACATTACCAACATCATATCTGCCCTGAAATAAAAGTTGCCACATGTAACTCATTGATTAATGGATGGGCTGAGATTCATTCAATAGTAATATGTTAATTTTGCTGAAAAATATACCATGCCTTTCAGAATTTTACAAGTTATTTAATATTACTGCATAAAAACATTTCTGTATCTGTTAGTTAGTAGGCCCCATACAGAGTTTTTAAGAAAAAAAGAAGAAAATGAATCATACTGAATAAAAGGGACTAAAACAACATATGTACTTCATCTAATAGTATAAATTCTAAGAAGTAAAAATTTAAAATCAGTCTTTGAAATTAAGCCACTCTAAAGAAAAATGCTTCCAGTTAACCCAAATAGCATCTATCTAGCAACTAGACACAGGAAGTCACTCCAAGTCTCGGTCCCACAGAGAAAAAAGATCAGTCCCCATAAGTTAAAGATTGACCATGAGAGAAGTGTTTCAGCAGATCATAAAGATATTTCAAGGCTTCACCAGCTAAATTAAATCGAAACCTGAAGTTCAATTAGTGCACAGAAGTCTGGACTATAGTGATGTAGTATATCAACACCATATTTTACCAGTTAAAATTAAAGTGATGAGATCACTATAGGTTTATATATTTTTTTTCTGTTATAACAACATCTTTAGCTATGCAACCTTAAGTTTAAGCTCTTGTGTTCCTTTCTTTTAAAGCTACAGTGTGTAATTTTCAGCAACATCTAACGTCCAGACTGCAGACTGCAGCAACATGAACATCTCCCCCCCACCGCTTCTCCCCCCCCAACAGTACGGCGAGCGTTACGGGACAAAATGTCTTCCACGACGTCCGCATCACCTACCTTCTCAAGTGATGAGGTTTGTTTACATAGATAATTTTACAGATAGTATTTCATTAGTCTGTGTAAGGTATAGATTTCATGTAGACTTAAGATAATAAATATACCCGTTATTTTTTCTACATCGTTGTGACGTTTTGGTGAGCTGCTTTGCATGGTGGTATAAACAGACGAAGTAATTGTAGTCATAAGTTTAACAGCGAGATTGTGTTTGCTGGAAGAATATATATATAATATATATTCCCCGTTTAAGTCTTGTTTGTGGCACGGGGGTTACAAGGCGAGGAAGAGGGCGAGGAAGAGGGCAGAGAGGCCGGGGTGGGCGTGCAGCCAGGGCCAGGCGAGGGAGAGGTGCCAGCGGGGTGACTAGAGCAGAGGAGGAAAGGCTTGAAGATCTCCAAAGGAGCCGGAGAGAAGTAACCGAGGTATATATCCAGAAAATTATTTTACAGAAAATTACTGAATCATTACCTGTGAAACGTCAGGGACGTTGCTGAATAAGTATACTGGAGAGCAACAGCTTCATCACGCAGCATGTTATTGTAATGGGCGATCTCGCAATCGCTAGTTTGTTGGCTCTGCGCTGCCGTAGCGCAAAGATGTCTGCCTCCATGGCTGCGACACCCGCTCCTATCTAATTATAAATGACGAATTTTAAGGTAACGCAAATATTAAGGTTAAGAGGCTGAGCTCGTAGATGATGATAAATAACATAGTTATGTATAATATATTACATTTCTGACTGTATATCCCTGTAATTATTACACACTGTAGCTTTAAGCCTTTTGATAAAGGTTGGACCCTTCTTTCACCCGACAAAATAGCAGAAACAGCAACAGGTGGGGGATGATGGCTTCTTTAATCAGCTAAGGAAAAACATTGTTCATCCTATCACATTTGCTGGCAGTTAATCAAAAACTCATGCAAACTGTCCCACAATTACAGCTATGAAAAGGAAAATAAAATCTTTCTCTTTAAATTAATCATACTGGTAAACTAAAGAGATGATGCATCACCACAACACAGGCCTAATTCTGAACTGATGTTCCAATCTTCATACAAGCGTATTTCTCATCAAGACAAAACAAAAAATAGAATCTGAAGTATTTTGATATTTCATTATGTAAAGTTTCCAGATAAACAATAAGTTAAACTCGTCAAAAGGAACAGATGCATGTTCTTAGCCACCCTGAAGTTCACATCACAAAAGATCCCTTCAAACAGAACTTGCCTTGTTTTGAATACATAAAGCATCAAAGCTCACTGTGTTAAAAGTTATAGTAGCAGAAATCTGTTGCTCACTGGAACAAAATCTTCTTTAAAATAGAAAGAGAAAAAGAAACAGTGTCCTTCAGTCCCTCTCCTCTAACATTTCTCCTTCGGTTAGACATTTACAAAGCAAAACAAACAGTCCACTGTAAGCAACTTTTCCAGCCCAGAGGCTGTGGACACGGGCAGCTTGTTTTTGGAGAAATGAAGGGGGAGAGGGCGGGGGCACAGATGGTTACACCTTGAGTATGTCTGAGTAAACCCATAGTGAAGGGTCAGGGGTCAGCAGGGAGGACAAGCTCTGTGGAGTGAAGTGGTGGAAGATGACTGAAGAGGCCAAGAAATATTAAAAAGAGCAGCTAAAACATGAAGAAAATATAACAGCTTAATAAGAGAAGGGAAAAGATGCACCACTCTGTTAAAATAAAAAAAAAGATTTCATTCAATACAAGGAGTCATACAGTTCTAAAATGTGAAAATCTAAAAGAAAAAAATTATGTTTTACAAATAAAATAAACCTTCTGGGGTTGTTTGATTTTGTGCCCCGCTGTGCTCTATAAAGAGTTTTAGTCAACTTTCTGTTACATTTTTGTATAAAAGTCTTTATGTAGCATCCTCAAAACTATTTACACAATTTCTTGCAAGCAGCATGTCAATTATACTATAAAACCAAATAGTATATTTGAGTGATTTAAGTTTCTCCTAAAAAGAAAAAGGGGCCCTATTTTGATTTCCATGGTACATTAGGTTTGTGCTTATATGACTTTGGGGGACTGTGAATACGGGGGAGGTGCAGCTGCAGTAAAATCATCAAGAGATGACACTGTAAATAGATTTGAAGAAATAGAATTCAACAATAAAAAGAAAAGCTGAAACGAAATAGAATTTTAGCCTTTTAAATGTATTATTCTACACATGTGAAATTCAGTCTTCCTGATTAACTAAATAAAAAAAAAAACCTGATGAAAAAAATTATGTTAGAACTGTAAATATACAGTCATATGTTTATATTACTATTTTTTATGTATTTATTACTGTTTTCAAGGCTGCACTTTAAGAAAAATGAAATTGTGTAGAGCTGTTTTAAATGAAATTTCTTTTTGTTTTTTTTTTGTGTACAAGTTGTTCTATATTACCACACCAGGCCAGCTACCTATTCAACAATAGACTGCCAGAGACTGTGAGCTGATGGACTATTATTGACTACTAATTAAGTGGTGCCCAACAATGTAATTTATTTTAAAATGACAAACTCTGTTCATTTTTACCATAAATTAGGTTGAAAGTTTAGTAACTGCAGTAGCCAAGGAGTGCAAATGCCCTGTAAATACATAAATGAGCAGCAAATTGAAAAAGTACTGCAGACACAAAAAAAAGCCCACTGCACAAAAACATTTGCTATCGAAGGAAATAGAGAGCACCAAAGTGCAAAAATGTTGCAAACACAAACCTGTCAGAAATGCATATTAGATTGTGATGATAAAATACTCAATATGTATTTAAAGGAAAATGCCGCAGTTAGCAAAATTAACTGTAGGTTAAGGAAAACTGCAATCTAGCTCAGTTTTACATAGGTATTGCAGATCACTAGGGGGCGACAATCATGAACTTATATCGGACAGGAACATAAAACTTACGATGAACGGATGTCTTTGTACCCCTAGCAAAAACATATAAGGGGACAGAGAACATTTTGGGGGATAGAAATAAAATAATATTTTTATTCTAATCCTTTTATTTGTCTTAGCTTTTTTGCAGCTTTACTTAACTTTCTTTTGTTTTTGCTACTTACGATTTTTCTCTAGTGGTATCATTTATGTAATTACACTTTGCTGGTCTACATTTTCTGACATTGCATCATTCTTTTTCTCTTTCTCTTCTGCATGTGTATTGTTTGTTCGTTTAATTTTATTTATTTTTTTGGTATCATTTTTGTGATTACGAGTCGCATGTTTGTTTTTGCAGTACTTTTGTATTTACTGCAGATTTATGCATTTGCACCTCTCTGTTGTATTACAACATAAGACCGACCTAAAATATAAATAAAAATAAAAAAGCCATTATCCAATTTGGCCTACTTTTAAAAAGTTGGAAGTGAGTTTTAGGGAGTCTGAAAACAATAAAATAAGGGTTATATGTTATTTTTATTTTTACAGTTTGTGTGACATTTCTCTCACTGCATAGGCAAATAACCTCACATCGTTCAAACTAGGACCAAACTGTAGAGGTGAAAATGAATGTTTAAATCTCTGAGAGACTCAGCTTGCATTTTGCAGTCAGCTGACATTGAGTTGTCATGCACCATTTTCCCCTGAACACAAAGACGATGCTATGCTGTCGAGGTAATGGCCTTGTCTGAAAATGCTTCAGTCCTAATATTTCTAAAAGTCTAAAACATCAGAGGACCTTCGGCTGTCTGGTGACGTTTTATGATGCAAATCTTGGAGATGAAAAGACCAGGTTTTGAATTGCTGGCCTTGGCCACATTAATTGCATTACCCCCCTCTGAACTCCAGGCATGCAGCCACATAAAAGAAAGCAACAGAAAGAAATGAGAAAAGGCAGCAACCTTCTCATCCGCAAGACATTTTCACAGTGGGTGGAAAGATTTCAAAAAAGCAAAAGTTATGCACTCAGGTCTTCATCCACTTGGCTTCAGTTCCATCCACAGGCCACAAAAAGTGAGAGGAACCAGAGAAAACATGTAGCAATGTCGTTAATTCACCAATTACTACCTCTAATTGCTGCCTCCTGAGGAGAGGTTAAGGAGAATCGCCAGTGGCTCCCTGGGTGCGGCTGACTGGCTCTCTGCCAAGATGACATCTACTCTGAGCTATAATCGAGTTATCATATCAACAAATCTCTCATCAGGGGCCCCACAGCTGACACTTCCAAAGAAACACCCGGGGGGAGGCTACAAATTTTCTAGCACTAAGATGCTGGAGACAGCGACAGTCCAAGTTACCTCCAGCTTTAGTTCAGCCTCCCCCTGAGAGGACACTCTAACTGGACACTTGGGCCTGGAGAACAAGGGGAAAGGGAGTGCATACAATTTAGTGAAGGGTTGCTGTGTGGATGCACTGTGGCATGCTCCGGAGCTTAGAAGCAAAAGAGGCCCCATGTGGTGCTGTTGGAGGACAGGGGTCAGACTTTAAGAGCCAGCCTGGCCTTACCCTGGGAATGGGTTAATCTACTGTTAACTCGGGGTCATTGATGGCCCTCTGCTCTCATACATCACCACTGAGAGCATATATTCCCTGTCAGAAAGGCTGCAGATTGGCTCCGTCTATGGGGAGAACAAGCCTCCACCCTCACTACGTAAGGCAGGTGTCATCAAAGATCCGCTGGGGGGTTTCACCAATCTGTTTATGTTTTTTGTCTCATTTTGGAATTAGAGCGGGGATCTAACTTGTCATAAAAGTTCAGTTTAATTGCCCACTAACAAAGGGCGGCGGTGTTTAATTTTCAACAATAGTAATTGCTGTTTATATTGAGCATGTGTATACAGCTCAGCAGAGACGCATCATGTGAGATAAAGCGGTTAGCTTAACCTGGTTTGTGTTTATTGCTAACTCCTTATGAAACCCAAGGCTGCATAAAAGCCCCTCTATTTATATAAATCACCAATTGTATTTCTTTAACATTGATTGAAGATTCCCACAGAAGCTACATCCTGATTCACACCACTTCAATCTTTATACATTTTGTCCCATTACAATTAATTATTTTATTTCTTGCAATTATTTTATCAGGATTGTAGCAACACAAAAAGTAAATTTTTGGAAAATATCTTCTTCTGACAATCAAAACTTTTTTTGAAGTATGGTTTGCATTTTTATGGATTCCACCTGTTAAATAAATGGTTTTTCGGGCCACCTTTCACATCTTCACCTGCAAGTCTTTTTGGGCATGTCTCAGAGCTTTGCTGTTTTAAAATGACACACAATGGTAGCTTGGCATTTTGTTTTTGTATTTTTAAAATATCAAATCAATATAAGTAGCACTGCCTTGAACCGATGAATCATTCTTTGGGTTAAGGGTACAAAAAAATAATCAAGAAATGTCAGAATTGACAGTGAGAAAAACATAGGCTTGTTATCTTACCGATTTTGGAATCCAATAGGACTGTTGTTTGTTTACATTAAAGTCAAAGCTTCGGTGTTAAACTACATATTTGTGGGTTAAAATGCTGTTTTATTGCCTTCATACCTAAAATGTAAAGAAAAAAAAAAAACATAAGTTTGTATTGCTAAGAGTATTTAACTTGCTATACCTTTTCCCAACATGTAATGGGAACACAGCAAAATTTTATCTTGCGTCATATGCTGATGAATATTCTCAGTCATCCAGGTCATAGTCATACCAAAAATAGAAAATTAAAAACAATTCACTGGACTTTGTTTCACTTCCCATCCAGGAAGCTTTTTCAATTTAAAATGTCAGGAATAGCTTCCGAGTATTTATACAGTAGCCCAACAAAGCCTCGTTTTTGTTTTGAAAACATGCAATTAAAAAAATTTAAAAAGCTTCTTGGATGGGAAGCGAAACATCTTCAAACTTGGAAACTAAGTCCAGTGGATTTTCTTTTTTTTGTGGATTTATCTTGTGTCATTATTGGATCTATGTTCTGATCTCAGAACATATATATAGGAAATCATCTGTTTTGCTGTTTCAGAGGTAAATACACCCAGAAATTGTTCTTGGTACTGCTTGAACTATACATTTACAGCTCAACAAAATCACAAAACCTTTGAAGGGTTGAATTTTGTCCCAGAACTTGATAAGCTTAGATCATCAGGATCACATTCTCCGATATTTTGCTGCTACAAACAATGTCCTTTATTAGCTCCCTCCATCTTTTCACTAATCCAGCCTTCATGCATTTACACAGTTTGATTGAGCCACTGCCAATTTTCACAGATGGACCGGTGTCAATGGGATGCATTGTCAGTTTTTCTCAGCATGTATATTAAATTTACCATTTATATTAAGATATTCATTTATATACTTCTATTCCCAATAATGCCCTTCTTTAAGTCTATCTGTCAGATACAGTCCTTTTGAAATACACATGAAGTCTGGGGTTGCAATGAGAAAAATATGTTTAAAAAGTTAGATGTAGAGATGGTTTTTGGAAAAACTGGACATTGATGTGCTGACAGAGCATACAGGCCTGAACATTCCCTGAATCCGCAAGAGCTTTAAAACAATGTAATAGGGGTGATGCCTGGCTCAGCAGACGCACGAACAGCCACCAGCACACACGTACACCACCTTTATGATCTTCACCCGCATTCACACTCCTGTTAGTGGAGATTAAATCAAAAGGGTTTATTGTTTGAACTTGTGATAAGATTCCTATCCGCCCTGGGTGCTGAGTAGAGGCTCAATGAAGTACAGAGAGGAGCCTCTAATCGACCTGACCTGCTTCGCTTGTTACTCTCTCTCATGCACTCATTAATTGAATTACCTATTCATCGACGAGTGGAGAGTGGACTAAATAAGCCTCTTCGCTCTGCTACCTCTTGTCCCTGAGAGTCTCCATAGTACCTCGATGGCTGGTTTCCATTGTTTGCGCCTCTGTCTCTCTGGGCCTGTGAAAGTGGGAGGGGGGGGGCGGCAGTCCAGGGCAGGTATCGAGCAGCCACAGGGGGGCTAACCTTTGACCCTGTTTGGTGAGGGAACCCGGGTCTATCCAGCCACACAATACTTCCAGCATATAGCCCTTCATGGCTGCCTGCTGCTACCCACAATTAAGTCCTTTGCTGGGGTCTCTCTGGGTAGAAAGGCCCCCTGGAGCGCTGACTGCTTTCCGGAGGTCTTTCACCATTTTTTCCTTCTCCAGCTCTGGCTGGGGAGAGGGAAAAAAAACTCAGTAACACAGAAGACACAAGAGAAACAATGGTCTTTAGAAGGGCATCTTAACCCTCAGCAAACAGTGTCAACATCTGTGGGGAAGCCCATGGATAGATGGACGCTGTTTGCCACAGCCAGGAAAAAGGCCTTTCCTTGTGGGCAGTCAAAATGAAAAGGCTACAGTGTTGTTTTGTTGGGCATGAGAAGGATTTGGTCCCCCATCTCCTTTCAGCCAGAGTTGAACCATGCCATGGTGCCGATGAAGCAATTTGGTCTCGGTGGAGATCTGGGGCAAAAGATGAAGCAAAAGCCTCAGAGCAGGGGCCTTTATTCCCATGGCCCGCTCTTTCTGTGAGGTGAAACAGATTATTGTCGAGCACATCCAGCAATAAAATGCATCAAAGTCGGCGGGGAGCGTGGCCCGGATTGAAGAAGTGAAGGGTTGATGTTATGAGGAGAGGAAGAACATGGACATATGTAGTGTGTGCGTGTCTATGTGTGTGTTGAGGCCACACACCAGCAGAGACGCGTGGGAGTGGATTGGATTCTTATGTGCCGTCTGGGAAAGACACTGTCCCTCTCTCTACTCTTCTATCTGCTTCCTTCTGAAGCGTGCGGTCTGCTCTCATGTGAACATACAGCAGCATAAAGGGTCTCTTCATCTCTCTTTGCAGTCTCTCTCTTGTATCCTGAAGTGAAAAGGATTCTTTCACCGAGGCCCCGAGGTCTAATTCCCAGTCATCCCAATTTATCAGTTACTGCCAATTGGAGCTAACCGGGAGCTTGTGGGAATCCAGGTGCTTATCATTAATGCTGCGTCTTTGCGGTGTGTGAGGATTCGCTGCAGGAACTTTGTGTCATGTTCTTGCATGACGGCAATAGGGGGCTTCGTCAAACTGTGCTTCTCATGGAGGCACAGCATGTAGACACACACGCCCACACATGTGGATGCATATAGACATGCCTGCGGTGAATCTTTTGCAGACTGTCGTCAGACCAAAACATCCAGTAGCACTTTTAAAAAAATATATCATTGGAGTTTGTAACTTAAACTTCCTCTGCTTGCTGATCTATCTTTCTCCTGCTTCACTCACATATGCTTTTACTTAGCTTATACTAAAGCTGTTTTATCAATGGCTACTTTAAACGTCATCAGTATAAGCATATAGTTTTAAATCATAATACAAAAAAAAAAGCACATTTGAAACCCTTTAAAATAAAACGGGCTTTATGATGAACAAAGACAGGCTGTGGCTAGCTGTCTCGTCTGGGACCCAAATCTCCCAGAAAAGCCACATCCTGAAAAGTCATGGCCGCAATAAATGTATAACCCGGGTTAGATTTCCAGCAGGAAGTTTTAGAAGTGACACAACTAGACACATTCATGCTGAGATCAAAGCTGGAGTTACATGAATATCTGAGCAGGCGTAGAAATTTCAGCTTTTCTTGTACATTCAGCGTTTTCATGGTGGGGAGATTTTTCACAGCTTAAATTCTTACTTAATCAAAATGCAGGGATTCAGCTGTATGCTTGATTTCTCTATCCTTTACTTAAGAGGCCTAAGTCCATGTTTGAAAATCATTTAGAAATTCCAAAGAATTATTAAAGATAAAAGATAAGTAAATCTGTAAAGGTAATGAAATTAAACTTTGCAAAGGACCTTACATAGTAAAACTTTGAAAGTTTTATCTTTTTTTTTTTGATGCATACGTGTGTATTTAGCATCCCTGAGTCGATATACAAAAGAGACATATTTTACACCTAGTAAAGATGGAAGTCTTTGGAGATACATCTCCATTAGTTTTGCACATCTACAAACTTTTATTTTTGTGTCTTATATTTTACAAAATACCCCAACCTCAGTCAACATGAATCATGGCAATCTTTTAAATATAATTTTTCACATCTTTCAATAGATTCTCTGTATGTTGTGTAATCCTTTTTGATACATGACAGTGCCATGCAATGTAAGAAATTTCATCTACTGCACATTTATGTGCCGTGTTTGTGATATTCTATCATATAAACATCCTGATAAAATACAGAACTGGCTCTGCAAAGATATTGGTACATAAACACCCACATTAAGAACAGTTATTTCCTGTTTCTGTGGGGAAATACACCAATACCATGAATGGCACATAAAAGAAAACTGTTTCTATGAGTTTTTTCAGCCTTCAGGGACACTGCAGGGGGTCGAGGAAGGATGAATGCCAACAGCTAGCGTCTTCAGCTTTTCAGTGATCCAGTTAGTAATGTTCAATAATGCACCTAGAGAGAGTGCAGGAAGCATGAATGGGAGGTGCACCTTTTCTTCTGTAACTCTTTGCCAGGAAGGGTCCAGTAACATTAGATATGGCTGACCTGAGGTGAATGTTGGCTTTAAGTTAGGGGACAGAGTGCCAAAGCAGGGGGTAAAGAGAGGACGAGAGGGAGCACACTCCAATCTGATAATCTCTTGTATTCTCTCCTCCTTGCTGCTCTTTATTTCCACCACGCCGCTCCCTTTCCATCTCCTTGCTGGTTAAGCTACTTAAGGCCAAATTACAGTTATTGCATGTAGAGGTGGTCCTTCAACTCAATGTTCTCACCAGCACAAGACCTAGTTAGTAAAAGTCTGCCTCTAGTACAATTCTTTTGGACTGGATTTGAAACTAAGTAATGCACAATTGTGAAGTGAAAGCTATACTTGTTTTAAGATATTTACTCTCTATCAGAGCAATAATATAAAGTACTGCCGTAGCAAGGGTTTAGATCAAAAAATGTTTGTTTGCTTGAAAGTTCAGACCAAAATCTGAAAGACAATCTGTGTCAGGCTCTGGACAGAGATGTTAACAAATGCTGTATGTCCAATTTTACTAGGGAGAATGGTAAAAGGTTTCATCTTCAGGTGTGTAAAGCTGGACATCCCTTGAAACACATCTAACTGCACAAATCTACATTTATATTTTAGATTTCAAATTATATATTTGTTAAAAGATCCTCTTGGATACAAATAGATTGAAGTCTGTGGTAGTAATCGTGGTATTACACTCAAAAGCTATGGTACCTTTTAAAGGATTTATAAATCCCCCACAGGTTCACCCTCAAGAAAACAAAACATTGACAGAACCTCACTTACTGAAAAACACTAAATTGCTTCCTGCAATGGTTCCAAACGGTTGACTGTAATGATTCCTAGCTGTGGGAAGACAAACTATAAACATGAAAAGTTATTTCTGGAGATTTTTAACTTATACACGCAATAATTGGCAGCAATTTAAATGCCTTTGCACAGCATCTAACCATTTAAGTCTGTCCTGTCCTTAACGTGTGTTCATACAACCCACAGTCAAAACCACAGAGCTTGTCTGATCAACCTTAATGAGCCTGGTGCTATGTGAGCACGTGTGTTTGCAGAAGTTAACACCTGGCCCAGCTGCTGCCTATAAACCTGCAGCGCTGTCAGGGACTATTAAAGCACCTCGTTGGCAGCCTTCGTTCTTCCTTCCTCTCAATCTCCAGCAAAGCCTCTGAAATCACTTAACAGCATCCTCCATTAATGGGACTCAATAAATGTGGGCTTACATTTATTGGTTTGTATTTTAAGATAAAAATGTGCATCCAGAGTGAAAGACTTCTCTCACACTGTCATATGAAACCACATACACTCACCCACACACCTTCAGATGAGACAAACTTTGCAAAGGCAGATTTTTCCACTTATAGCTTCTCACAGCAGAAGCAGGCAGCGGGTGCCACTCATTCTCTGGATGCGTGTAGATATGTGTGTTGCAGACAGGGTGAGGAAGAAGGCTTATCTGGCTCAGCATCAGCACTAGGATGATTTGTCCACAGCCGTCCTTGTGCGGGTGGAGAGATAAAGCCTTTGTGCTCCTGGAAAAAAAGGGCGTGTAGGATCGTGCCTCAACAGCCACCAGCTCTCAGAAAACAAAATAATCTCATTACCCCGAGTAATGTTAAGGAATTAGCCCTGACTGTGTTTACACAGGTGTGAAAAGTCAATGATCTGAAGACTTTAGTTCTGCTCTTTTCATCCAATAAATGTACTGTGAGTATGTTTTACTTATAAAATCTGTGTCATGCATTCGATTCAACCCGCTATGGATTTGGAGCCTCTAAATAAGATGTTGTGTATTTATCAACAGGATTCACTTAGTAGAATCCGCTTGAGTGCAATTTAATCTGAACATAAATACAGCTGTTCTCTGAAGGACTAAGAGGTCAGTTGGAGAGCATTGCAAAGAGCAAGACAAGAAGCACAGCTGACAGGTAAGCGATAAAGCTCTGGAGAAGGGTTAGCTAGTTACTCCTTAAACATCTGAAAAAGATCTTAAAATTAATAGAGTAGGACACAAAGACGTGGCTGTCGGCCTGAAAAGGCATAAAGAAGCCAAATCTGGAGGAGGTGGAAACTTCTATAGCTCAGGTGGAGGAGATAAATGGCATAACTGTTTAAAATATGACAAAAAAAAGGTGGCAATTAAAAAGGAAAGCCTTAAGAAGACCTGCTGAAATTTTACTGCAAGCCACACAGGGGATAAAGCTCATTTGTGGAAGATATAATTCAAACTCTTCAGCTTATTCAAAATGCTATCTGTCAGAGATAGCTAACATGATCATCATGGTGGTGGCAGCATCATGCTATGGGCAACGTTTTTTTTTACTCAGCATTGACAGGGAATTTGCTCTGAGTTGATGCAGACAGATGGAGCCTAAAGAGGGCAGTGCTTGTAGAAAACTAGTTAGCAGCTGCAAAGTACCTGTGGGGAAAGGTAACTTTCCAGCAGATCAATAATTAATTTAGGTCAGAGCGTTTTTCTGTTTTAAAAAATGTAAATTCAAAGTCCAGACCGGATTCCAACTGAGAATCTGTGGCTCGAGACTTGAAATCAGATTTTTTTAAACACTCTCCATCCAACCCAATCCAACCATGCCCCCACACACACACACAAAACTGTTAATGGAATGGGAAAATCTTGAACTATTGGGAGTTAAATAAAAAAACATAATTTACTTTGTATGAAAAAAAAAAGATTTATTTCATTTTTTGATTCCACTGGAAATTATTTTATTTTGCTTCATTGTAGAAAGTGCTAAAACTTGTATACAATATGTTTGGTTGTAACATAAAAGAAAATTAGAAAAGGTTCAGTGGATGTGAATACATTTGAAAGGCCCTGTATAATGTTAAATTACAATATACTGTAAAATAAACCTTCACCTCCCAAACAGTAATCATACTCAAATCCATTTAAGAAGGCAGGAATGAGTACTAGGCATGCTGAATTTATATATCATTTAAAGAGAAAGCTAGGAAACAACTTCAAAAATAAGATTTAAAAACTTTCTCCTGTTGTCTGACACTTGACCTCAACTGAAACATGGTAAACCCTCACACCTGGCTCTCCATTAAGCAAAAACAAACAAAGAGAAGTATTTGAAAATGTTATTTGACTCTGATCTGCTCAGCAACTCAGCTGGGTGTACGCCGTCCACAAGTGCATGTCATCATCAGGAAGATTTAATGCCTCTGAGCCCGGGGCTCGTTACGCCTAGGAGTGAGACCCCAGTGAGTCTGTGCTGAGAGGAGTGTGTGTGTGTGCATGTGAGTTAAAGACAGAGAGCATAAAAACGAGGTAGTCTGCTGATGATTTGACATCTGCATGTTCACTTGGACTGTTTCCTTTCTCAGCATTCCCCTGAGATTGAGACATTGCTTGTATTTGTATTTTCTTGGAAGCCAAACAGCTGAGGTTACATGCAAGTCTTTTGGGTTGCGGCAGAGTTAACAGCTCATTAGCGCTGATTCATTTCAGCTTCCCTCCTGGTGTTCTGTAGGGAGACACAGTCCGCCACCATCTTTCACACACAATGTAAATCACTGTGACCTAACTCAGGGATGAAGGATGGGAAGCAGAGCCCGTTATGTACATGTTCTTACTCATCTGTGTGTTTGTAGTCTATTTGTGTCTACAGGACAGCAGAACATACTTCAAACAAAATTAAATGTTATGGTAATTTTGAGGCAAGAATTTTGTAATATTTTGGAAAAAAAACTTAGAGCAACAATATGGCCTCATATCCTACATTTTTTAACCAAATAACTGACCCATACACAAAAAATATAATTTTTTTTACAATTATTCCCAGATATTACATATCGGTGTTTCTTTTTTTAAATGAACCTCTATCTACCTTTCTCTCACCTTTTATCTTATAAAAATCTAACAATATTCAAATTTAGGCCAAAAAAGTTGGATATAGCAAGACCAAATGTTAACATCAGAGGTGTCAAAGATATCACTGTTTATTTAAAAGTGTTAAACTATCATTTTTAAAACTACTTAAGCTATAAAAGTAAAAGTAAGCCAGGAAAGCCTAAAGCAGACAGCTGCTTTACTAAACTACCCTATTAAAGGAACATTTCCATATACTTCATTTTTTAATTTTATAACTAATGGCAAAAGTGTTAAATTTACCGTAACTGCATCATATTGAAAAACTATGTATTCTTACTATTTATCCTTTAGAAATAAATTAATTGTCAGGATGAAACAAATTATTTTTGATGGGTTTTATTTTTTTTTAATACCAACAGGCCATAAGAAAAAAATGCTTAAATGAAACAAAATTAACAAGTTTATTTTCAAAATGTAAAGAAAAAAGTGATGTAAACAAATGACTGCATAGTTACAGTTCCATCATTTCAGTTTTATATATATATATATATACAATTACCATTTTACATAACATTCAGCAGTCTAATGGCAGTGGGAAAGAAAACTGTTCTGGAATCTGCTGGACCTGCATCAGATGCTTCAAAGTCTCTTTCCAGAGGGCAGCAGGGAGAACAATCCATGTTGGGGGTGTGAGAGGTCATTGATGATGTTATGGGCTCGGGAAATGCAGCGCTGGGATGAAATGTCTTTAATGAAGGGAAGAGGAGCCCCTATGATCCTCTCTGCTGTTCTTACCACTCTCCTCACCTTCTTCCAGTCTGAGGCACTACAGCCTCCACACCACACAGTGAGACATCTGGTCAGAATGCTCTCTATGGTGCTGTGTAAGGAGTAGAAGTAAAAAGTTCTCTAAAACTAAATTCTCCAGTAAACTATAGATATTCAAAATGTCTACTTAAGTAAGCAAACAAAGTAGTTGTACTTTGTTATTTGACACCTCTGTTGACAAGAGCAAACCAGGGATGGCAGACAAATCAATATAATTGTACATAAGAAACTGTTAGCATAAAAAGATAATATGGCTACACAACAAGTAAGGGATTCATTCTTGTGTAAAAGAGCAGAAGCATATACATCACATTAGTTTAGTCAAAAAAAGTTGATCTATCAATTCAACACACTAAGCAATATGGTTAGTAGAATATTATCTTTAAACATTATCCTCTCTATATGATACAATTAGTTCAATACGCTGCTAATAGCTGGTTAATTAGCCAAAGAGATTAAATGGTGTGCTTGAAGTGTGTCATTTTAAATGTTTTACAGTCATCAAAGTGTAGGTTAGCAATCCTTGCTGCATCAGATTATCATCTGGCTTAAACAGCCAAAAGCTTTCTCTGGTATCTCACTGAAAGGACTTATTTTAATATAGACATGTGGTAACTGGTCATTGGGACTTGGCTCATGCCCTGTAGAGATAAAGACATCTGCCATTGCAAAAATGTAGAATAATGTAAAAAAAAAAAAAAGAATGCAAAAACTTACATAAAAATGCAGCTAAAATACATGCAGACATTCTTATGCCCATTTATAAGTTACTTTATCTCTTAGGATAGTCTACCTTATCTTACTAGACAAACTCCTAGAATGCAGCAGCAGGAGCTAAACAGAAGCTCTCAGGGAGTATCTATGTCTATCTCTGTGTCAGTAATATAACTCTTGATATTCTGACCCTCTCATCGCCTTCATTTATAACACTGGACAGGTCCAGACAGAGAAAGGAGTGAAAAAGAAAGATCAAAGAGGTAAACTAGAATGTGAGATGAATAGACACACAAGCAGACTGCAAAACTATGACCCATGACCCCTTCGAGACTACACTGTTACATGTTAAAAAAAGAGACAATAATCTCAAAAACTTTGCAGATAAAGTTTTATGAAGCTTTTTTTTAGACAAAAAAATCCCTGCTGTGAGGAAGCGTGTTAAGGAAAGGCAGTTCAGAGGTCAGGCTTGGAAAAGCGTGTGGACATCTTACCCATAATGCACACCTTTGTTCTTCTGTCTCTGCTCCTAAATTTCAGGACATCTCTCAATTACAATAGCAGCTGATGGCCCTCTCGAGGACTATCATCTGTCCCTGCTTCAAAAACGGAGAGAAGAAAGAAGCACAATCCTCTCATGGCCCAAATAAACAGCAGCATATGGACTTGCCACTCACAATCCGTTCCTTTATAAATGGCTTTGGGTGCATTTTTAGAGCAAAACGTATTTAGAATTTAGTGGAGAGGTTGATGAGGTGAGGGATCATTACCTCCTAAGATTTTTTTTTTCTTCTTTTGAAGCCTCCGTTTCCCTGACCTCTAAAAATGGCAAAGAAGAAAAGCCATAAAACCTATTTTCCATTACGTCCCTTAAAGCAGTTCCCGCCAGTGAAGGGATGAAGGGAACAGAGAGAAAAGAAAATTGGCTTCCAGATACAGTTTACATCACTCACATGTCAATGCAAATAAGCTGATCTGACCGCTCAGCACTTTGTTTTACCCCCAAAAACAGAGACCATCAACAAGGTTCTTTGTATATTGGATGGTGTGATGAATGTGCCTGTGCCCATATATCTCCTTCTCCTCTTAATTACAATAAGTTGGTGCCATAATAGGATTGTCAACTACCAAGGAGTGACAGCTTAAAAGAAATGCTTTCCAGTTGAAATGTGCCTTTGAGGACCGATTTTCCAGAGCTTTCTTGCTTCACTTTAAAGCTCCATCCAGTTCGGCAGCCCTTTCAGTGTAGCCGGGATACAAATCCACGCTGCTGCAGCTATCAGAGGCCCAGAATGAGCATAAAAAAGCTGAATTACATCTTGCTTCATTTTAAAGGTTCTCTTTGGCTCCTCGTGTGCAAAGCGCCCCACTTTGGCTTGCCAAGTGTCTGTGTTACCGGGATTCATCATAGAGAAGTCAAAGAATTGCTTTGTAGACAATGCTAGTGGCCATCTTTTCTCTTCATAGTGCAATCTCTCTATCTTGATTCAGGAACGCCACTGTCATGTTGCTGCCTGCCAGAGTTCCGTTGTTTTGCCAGCTACCAATCAGCCATCTGCTGGGTTATTTCTTTTCTCTGTTAGCCGTCGTGTCTTTAATGTTCTTAACCATTACCTCAAAGATTTGACATGTTCCAGGAGTGCTTTTTTTAAGGCCCATGTGGCTACAGAGGCTCTGGTGGCAAGCGATAACCATCCACAGCCAAGGGCTACTGCTCCGCTTTCAATCCCTTTGTGGTTGATTTCAAAGCAAGCAATGCTGCAGCATCCACCAGCTCTACAAAAAGGGACACATTTTGCAACCTTCAATGCAGATGTGCCAACACTTTCATGAAAGAGTCGGAGGAAAGCAGACCTGTTGATGATTTTCACTTGTTTAGTGATAGACTGGGCCAAAGCAGGAACAGATGTAGGTAAGGAGAGGTAATGAGGGGCAGAGGAGAGATGCCCAGTAGCCCTTCCTGATACCAACCACACAAGTGCATGTTGAAGAGAACATATTTTTGTCATTTCTTAGAAGAAGTTTTTTTCTTAAATATACAGTTGTTTTCAGAACTAGCCTTTCCCATGAAATGTTGTCATGGAACAATGATTCAGTTCAATGTGTTTTTTGTTTTGCTTTTTAGATTGACCAATAAACATTTTTGCATTATTGTGAGATGGAAGGTCTTTTACAGTCATCCCACGAATGCAATCTGAGAGTATGAAATTTGTTTGTATTCACCTTTCATTACCTAATACTGTTTATTACTAAAATAGCTGAAAGTCTTGGGGGTTGTCTACAATTTTGCTTGTCTAGTGACCAATGATTAACCAATGGTTAACTGTACCAATCTAAAATAAATCTCTGTCCCTGGTGAACAATAATGTCCTACAGCTCGATGCTGCCGCCACCAGGATGGGGGTTTCAGGGTAAGATACAGTTTTTATGCCACATGCAGTTTTGAATATGAACGGAATGTTCAGATTTGTTTTGCCTGAACAGAGGATAGTTAAGGATTAGTTAAAGGTATAGTGAAGGATTTTCGCAAAAGTTTAAAAAGACTTGCTCTCTCCACTTAAAAAAAAAAAATGCACATACACAACCCTGTACCCACTCCAGATAGGGAACGGGTATTAAACGCATGCTCTGTTTAAAAGTTGCTGTTTGCATCGCTCATATAAGCTTACTTTCCCAGAGAAGATTTGCAATTTTTCCACTATTTCAGATTAACCGACAGTAAGTGAAAATGGAGAGGAGCATGTAGGATGGCCTTACGTAAACATATCACCAGAATGATTGACAATTAGGAGAACCACTTATTTTGTTGATCCACCCAGAAAAAGAACATCCTCAACTATATCTTTAAGACTTTTGAAGTACAACGACACATGTCTAATTTAATTTAATTTAATTTAATTTAATCTAGTTTTAAACAGGTGATACTGGTCAACTGATGAGACCATTCAGTAAAATGCTGCTGCTTCCCTTGTTCACATAACAGTGTTATTGCAGATCTTTATTCTCCAAAGCTGTTAGACCTTTCAACAATCACTGCTCCCAACACGTGTTTTTACACGCATGTAGTTATTTGCAATTTTTCTATCTGATCGATAATTGTTTACATGCATACATATTTTTTTGCTTTTCTTCCTGTGAATATTGGGTTGCTCTTTTTTCCAAGCATGGAAGGAAATCCACGTTTTGTAGGTTTCCAGTCACCTGAAAACAGTTTTGTTTTTTCTGTTGATCTTTTTGTTCGATTTGCCTTTTGCTTTGACTTAGACATTTCCATTTGCAGCAGTGATAAAATGTAAACATGGTGTCAACGTAAAAATAAAACTGAGATATGATTGTTTTATTCAACATTCAGCAGTCTAATGGCACTGGGTAAGAAGTTGTTTTGGAATCTGGTGGACCTGCATTAGATGCTTCAAACCCTCTCCCCAGAGAGCAGCAGGGAGAGGGTATGAGGGGTCATTGATAATGTTGTGGGCTCGGGACACGCAGAGCTGGGATGAAATTTCTTTAATGGAGGGAAAAAGAGCCCCAACGATTCTTCTCTGCAGTTCTCACTAGTCTTCTCACCTTCTTCTAATCTGTGGCCCACCCACCGAAAGTATGCTCACCGTACAGTGAGACAGCTCGTCAGAACGCTCTCTATTGTGCTTATATAGAAGGTTATGAGAATGGGTGGGGGAAGGTGGGCTCTCCTCATCCTCCTCAGGGGATTTTTATGCGCTTTTGACCAGTGAGGTGGTGTTTACATTCCAGGTGAGGGTGTCTGTGATGTGCACCCCCAGGAATTTGGTGCTGCTGACCTCCTCTACAGCTGAGCTGTTGATGAGAAGTGGAGCGTGGTTAGGCCGGTTCTTCCTGAAGTTGAAGATGAACTCCTTTGTCTTCTCCACGTTCAGGATCAGGTTGTTGTCTCTGCACCAGCTGCTCCGCCTCCTCTCTATAGTCCTGGTTGTTGTCGTCTCTAATGAGGCCCACCAATGTGGTGTCGTCTGCAAACTTTACAATGTGATTGGTGGTTAACCTGGGGACGCAGTCATGTGTCATCAGTGTGAACAGCAGGGGGCTCAGGACGCAGCCTTGAGGGGAGCCTGTCCTTAGAATGATGACATCAGAGGTGTTCTGTCCAACCCGGACTGATTGAGGTCTGTTTATGAGGAAGTCTCACAATTTTAGAGAGGTGTATGGAAGCCTAGCTGTTCCAGTTTTCCTACCAGATGCTGTGGGATGATGGTGTTGAAAGCTGAACTAAAGTCCAGGAACAGCATCCTCACATCGGTTTACTTCTCTTTTGAGCTAGGCTCAGGTGAAGAGCAGAAGAGATGGCGTCCTCAGCGGAGCAGTTCAGTCGGTAGGTGAAGTGGAATGAGTCGAATGTTGGGGGGAAACTGGAGACAATGTGTTCTTTAACCAGCCTTTCGAAGCACTTCGTCATGATAGGAGTCAGGGCGACAGGCCAGTTGTCATTGATGGAGGTGACCTGAGACTTTTTTGGGACCGGAATGATGGTTGCAGACTTGAAAAATGCTGGCACTATGGATTGGTCCAGCAAGGTGTTGAAAATGTCTGTGAGGACACCAGCCAGCTGATCTGCACACTCCTTGTACACCCACCCAAGTATGTTAAGGGGGCCTGGGGCCTTTCTTGAGTTGACTCTCCTCAGAGTTTTCCTCACCTTAGCTTTGCCAAGGTTGACAAATTTGCTGCTTACACATTTGAAATATCCCACTTGGGGAAAATAAAAATAATTTTTGTTCTGTTCAGTATAGCAGCCCATAGCCATTTTAAAAGAACAACCTCTATTGAGCACAACAGATCTTTGAAATATCAAGGGAAAAAAAACTCACTCTAAAAATAATCCACAAAGTGTGCAGAGAAACAACATGCATCTGCCATATGCTTCAAATTATATGTTTCACTCCAGTGCCTGCAAAATAACACCAAGAGAGGTTTTTGGGGGAGAAAGTTCCCAGCACCTCATTTACCTCCTGCTCCCCTCCGGCTTACTAATCCACAGGTCTGATAAAGTTCGGAGGCCCCTGTGGCTATGCGCTACTAGACGTGGGAATGAGAGGGGAACTCATAAAACATAATTGAGCTTTATGGGGCCCTTAAAGAGGTCTGTTGAAGGGAGGGCTATTTCTGAAGTTGTTGTTCTGCCCTAATCTAATGGGGGAGATGGTAATTAGAGAACAAGAAAAGATCACAGTCTATTGAATATGACAGCAGGGAAAATGTTTTCGATGTAAACAATTTGTAAATGTTCACACCTGTTTCCTCCCCTCTAAGACTCAAGGATGTGAGAATGTTTGCATTTGCCAAACATAGTTTAATTCTTATGAGGTTTCTACATAGTAAAACTAAAGAATCTCCAGAAAGAAAAAGAAAAAAAGTCTTACTTAACACCTGCTTAAGCAACAGCAATGCATTTGTGTTTCCGGTTTTCCAGCATCCATAAAACTTTACCATGCATCTTCTCAAAAAACTAAATATTACATTCCCTTTTGTTAATTTGTGTTCATTAATCCTGCGCTGAAAACTTACAACATAAGTATTGAAGGGCAGCAGGTTCTGTCACATCTCTATATTCCAAAGCAACAGGAGGAATTAAATCAGCGTTACTCCTTGGTAAGTATCATATTTTTCTCATGGAGCATTTTTGTCTCCATGGTAACCAACAGTTGCTCTGGCCAAGTTCTCTGCTGCTTTCAAAACCACATTTGGTTTTAAATCAGCAGCACACCACTACATCGGGATATAGATTTCACAGCAGATCCTTTGCTTTATTTTTTTGATGGATGGCTGTTTGTTAACATTCCGCTGGATGCAGAGATGAAAAAAGAAAAAATCAAAGCAGTTTCTTACTGGCTGGTTAACATGTTGTATACTTAAATGTGTTCATTATCTAAAGAAAGAACATTAGAGAAAAGAAACAGAGGGGAAAAAATATGTTGTTTTTTCCTGGTGGCCCCACTATATTCAAATTAACCCCAGACATTGGCAAAAGCCGAAATACTACAAGCAAGGAACAAATCACAGAAGAATAAATAATCTAAGAGCAGTACTGGGGATTGCCCAAAGGAATTGAACACATAAAGGGCACAGAAAGTAAAGACTGCTGCAAAAATATTTAGAAAGTAATCCTGTCTCCTTTCAGGGAATTTCTATATGACTTTATTTAAAACCTACAAATTTAGAGGTGAGAAGAATATTCTTCACCATAAACCAGCTATGATGAGATGTTTTCTAGAGCCAAACACCATTTTCCAAGAGTTCCAGATAGATTAGAAGTAGAAAAAGTTTTTAATTCAATGCACTCTACTGCTGAAGATCAACATGTTAGAACTTTTTCAATGTCTGCAGTGGATTATTTGAACAAATTATTCAAAAACTGTGAGAATTGAATTGGGTCAGATGAGCTCAAAATTAAAATATTTAATGGAGGTCAAAGGTGGGTGCAAATCACCCCAAAAACCCTATAGTGAGTGAAAGGTGGAGGAGATAATGTTAATATTAGGGCTGTCTTACAGGATATCATTTTTTAAAAGCTGTTATTACCAACAAAAAAATAGAATATGTTATTTCAAACCAGAAAAGCACTTGAAGAATCCAGGCCTCAGCCAAGTAGCAAAATTTGCCCCATATTGTGACCAGTAGCTAAAACTGGATAATTACCAGATTTATATTAATTGTTTTTGGCATGAGGTGCACCTCTGGTAAAAAATAAATCTCCATAAAATTCATAAGTGCTTAAGTTTTCAATTGATCCTGCAAACAAACCAAGAACGTTCCTTTAAGTTTGAGTTTGATGCTGAGGCTGTTAATAGCAGTGTTGGGCACGTTACTTTGAAAAAGTAATTTTTATAGTTACTAGTTACTTCTTCCAAAAAGTAACTGAGTTACTAACTGAGTTACTCCACAATAAAAGTAACTAGTTACTAGTAAAATTAATTATTGTGTTACTTTTGCGTTTCTCGCCCCTGTAACACTCACCACTCGGCCCCCACCTTCTCGGCGTGTGTTTCCAAAGCCAGCTGAATAGAGCGAACAACAAAGACAAGAACCTGCAGAGAGTTTAGCATTTATTGCAACTCAACGTAAATTACATCAGGGGGGAACGCCATGTGAAGTTTTTTAACAGGGCATTCAGATCTGGTGAGTATATGAAATTAATAACTGGGGATGTCTCATTCTGAAATCCTGTGTGTTTGGGTTGTTATAGATACTGCAACATCCATCTATCCATCTATCTATCTAGATGGATACTCTGTGTGACATAAAATATGGATCTCCATCCCTGCCACAAAGGCCATCAAACAATGTTTATAATAAAAAACACAGTAGGTTGAAAAGGCAGAGTATCCATCCATCCATCCATCCATCCATCCATCCATCCATCCATCCATCCATCCATCCATCCATCCATCCATCCATCCATCCATCCATCCATCCATCCATCCATCCATCCATCCATCCATCCATCCATCCATCCAGATTTCTCCCTTTCTCCATATAGGCTATCATTTGATCGCTCACGCTCTCCATAGTTCTCCTGTGGCGCGTGCAGAGGGCGACTGTTGCGCGCCTTTAGCGAGTATGCGCGTTTCCTGTTGCTTGCGTGGTAAATCGTGCCGCCTGCGCTGTGCAGAGATGCAGGGGAAACCGTATGTGACGGGGAAACGCAGCTCGACGTAACGCCGGTATTTCCATGTGGAAAACGCTGTTTTGCTGCTGGAGTCATCCTCACTCTCCATCTCTCTGTGTGTGCTGTACGTTAACACCCCCCAGCAGAAACACCCACCTACCCAACTGACAAACGGAATCTCACTCTACATCAGCCAAGCTCATCCTCCCCTCTCTCATGACAAGGCGCGCACGAGTCCTATCATGAAAAAAGGTTCATTGTGCGAGCTGAGTAACGTGCAGTAACGGGGTGTCTGCAATGGTAACTGCGTTATAGTTACAGTCAAAGTAATTAGTTAAATTACTCATTACTAAAACAAGGTAACGGCGTTAGTAACGCCGTTACTTTCAACGCCGTTAGTCCCATCACTGGTTAATAGTCACTGCTGCCATGCTCTGGTTGAGTGGGGAACTGCTTGTTCCACCGAATATTCCTATCTTAGAGCGTTAGAGAATCTTTAAAGGAAATTTTTTTTGGCATGAGACATACCTCTGATAAAAATGTCATTAAAATCCGTTCAGAACTTTTTAAGTTATCCTGTATACAGACAGATAAACACACAAACTCTCCTAAAAGCATACTCAACGTTGCTTGTTTTCTGGACTAAATTGTTTTGATTTCTTTATCTATGGTGATCACATGGGTTTTCACTAACAACTCCACATCAGTAACCAAATATAAACATTCTCACTAAGAAACGTATGTATTCTATAATTATTCTTACCATTTTAGTTTCCCCCTTATACTGTGCATCCTTACTCTATCAGCTGGACTGCATCCTTGGCAGATGGCCATGCAACCCCACTTCCAGAACAAGGTTATAATTTAACTAGTTAAAATTTTATATATATGTGTAAACATAAATTGAGTAGAAATATTCATTGAATGTAGAGTTATTTCAATGAAGTGCATATTTAACCTTTCATTTTCTAAATTAACTTACACGTTTAAAAAAAACACTATGCTGAATTTCTTACAGTTTTTTTCTACTCTCTTCTGTTTCTTTTTCATTTTATGTTCACTAAGAGGGAAATAAAAAATGATTGCACTTTCCTTTAAAGAACTTCTTTTGGGAGTAAAAAAAACTGCAACAATCCTGGTGACCCATTTGCATTTGAAACAGACCTTGTACACGCCTGATCAAGATTAATAAAAAGGAGACAAAGGATAAAAGAGACAGGAGGGCCAACACGAAAGGCAAGATGCCGAAAGAAAGACCAGCAAAACTAAAAGAGGTATCGTATGTGAGGGAGAGGTAAACAAAGGCAGGCTGGAAAAAAAAAAACCTTCAATGTGTAAGTGAGCTGGTGGGTGCTAAGAAGGAGCCAAACCCCTCAGCCACCACCTCATTCACATCTTCATGGGCTGGTTTGGCCTCTGGCACTGCAATAAATATTTTTTCAATTATAAGCACTGGGCAACAAAACAGAAGAGGAGGAGGAGAGTAAAGGAAAGAGCCCTGAAGCCTCGAAGAGACTCCGTTTGGAGGACACCTCTGGTCTGACTTGGATGTGCTGCAGAGAAAGGCCACACCAACATGCATTGGCTCACAAGAACTCTTTAATCACTGGCTTCCTTTGTGCAACCAATAAGGCATTTGTAAAAGCCCAGAGGTGAACACCTTTCAAACATTTTGATGGAACACCTGCAGTGAACTAAGATCTCTGAGTGGAAAGACTGAAACGTGAACTTCACCAAGATTTATGGTTTAAAGAGCCACACACAATTTTAAGGTTTGAGCTCTGTTGGACTCTGTGAGACACCAAGGCTAATGGTTTTGGACACTGCACAGGTGGCTGTTGCAATGTAAGAGGCACGTAATGCTGATGTCAGCACCACTGAATATAAGGGTGACATCAGAAGCTTGTGACACAGTGTGGCTGTAAGTACCCACACCCTGAGAGCACTCACTGTATCTGGGTCAACATTTGACTGTTTTTAATTTGAGACTTTCTGAAAGAGCATGTAAAGTTAAAGTGGGATTAGGGAAAAAAACAAAACGTCTTAAATCATAGCTCATTAAATCACACTAAGTCAGATGGATATTTGTAAAAAAAAAAAAAAACATTTTAATATGATTTTTTTTTTACATTTTTTCTTTCTCTTGCATTAAGCTTTTTAGCATAAAATTACTGTTTTGATTTCTGTATCAGAAGTAAAAGAGTACAAGTTCTGAATTAGTAGTAGTATATGAGACAGATTTTTTCTCTTTTTTCAAAACAATTTTTACTCTTGATGCTTTAGATTGTCAAAGACATCAACGTAAGCGGAACAAATGCCCTTTACATTTTGTTGACCCTTTCACTGGTTGTTTGTGCAGCTATAGACATTTTTGCATTTGAGATTATGGTTAATTTGGATACTTATCTATGAATAAATGAAATATTACATTTCATTACCTATTAACATTATATTAACAATATTACAATAACAATATTAACATTGGTCTAATCTTAAAAATTTCCGGATAAAAAAACACAAACACAGATCATGTAAAGTTTTAATGAGGCAAATGCATTTGCAAAAAAGTAAAAATACTGCAATCAGTCAGACAGCAGCTGCAGTCAAACAGTCTCTGTTTCATGTGGCTCAAGCACTCAGCAAAAAGATTTGCCCCTGCAGCTAATTATCATCCTTAGTACCATGAAGGGGAAGGACACCGCTTGATATTTATACCGAAAGAGGATGCATAAAAAAGAACACTGTGAAACATTTTGGAACTGAAGAAACTCCTCTCTTCCACACAACTTACAGCCACAATCATCGGTGGTCTCGCTGCTGAAACGGAAAAAAAGGCTGCTGTGGTAGCCCTGCTATAAACTGTTGTGCTCTTGTTCTTTAGTCTTATGTTGTTTATTCCCTTGAAGTCAAGATTTAGCACTTCAGGGAAATCTTTGCAGGAAACAACTGTTTCAAAGTAAAGTGATTTGTTTGTTGTGTGGGTGAGGAGGAAACTACCCTAGGGTTGACTGGGGCAGGCCGGGGTCGAAAGGGCGATCTTTTCCTCTGCATCAGGAGAAAACTGTTAACACACCCTTTCTCTGCTCCATCTATCTCTTTGTCTTTTCTCCTTTCTTTTTCGTGTCTCTGCTTATTTCATTCACTCCCGGCCACCCCCCCCTAACTTAGGAGGGGGCTTAATCTCACCTTAATATGTAAAATATCAGATTGAACTATCCTGTACCACTGGCAGTGTGACTGTGCAACAATGTGCCTGCATTTAAGGGGATATAATAAAAAAAAAAAACATTCTGAAACACTGTAAAAAAAATCTCACTGACTGTACTGATAGTAAGAGTACTTCTTCTTATCTCTGTTTTCTATATTTTGCCAACTATCCATTTAGTTTATTTCAAAAAGTAGCAGCACTTATTTTGATATGTTGAATCAATAGTGAACATATAGAGAGATTTTCGAGGATAACAGGGCCAGAAACCTTTAGCATACCAATTGATGAAATCAGCAATGCGGAATTAAGATAGAGCTTATTTGCAGGGTTAAGGCTGGACAAAGGCATGGAAAATACAGGTCATATTCAGGTGGAGACGAGAAACAGCAGATACTCCTGAAAGTAGGGCGAGGACAAATACCAACATTTTTATAATGCAAGTAAAAACAAAATCCTCTCTAAGTTCTACAATGATACCTGTGTTAAAGTACATTTCCATCACTTAATATTCTAAATGAACTCTGATGGGAAGTGTATTTACATTTTATTCCCTGAGGCTCTCTCTATACACTTATTCAAATATAATAAACCCACATCCTTTACACAGTGCTTTTGGAGGATCCAAATATGAGCTGGACCAACGGTACAAAACACAAGACATCAGCTGCATACAAAAAACAGGCCTGTTTATTTAGATCCTGATGAGCCAGCAAAGATCTAAACAATACCACTAACTATGGCGGTTCACACCTGGAGGCCAAAACAAACAGGATGGTTGAGTTGCATAAATTTAACATGCACATTTGCATTGTACTGTACAATGTCTGGGAAAGAGAGAAAAAATAAAAAATACATCAATGGTACAAAATTCATTGCAAACGTCTTTTAAAAAGAAAATATGTTAAGCAAAATCATTGAGCGTGTTAAGGGCAGCTTTTTTAAGCTTGTGACAGTATCAGAGAAGGCGCCACTCAAGCTGAGGAAGATGTAACGCTTGCTAAGCAACAGACAGCGGAATAGGTATGATTTAATTACTACATTTAAACTACAGTGGCTTTCTAAGTGCAAAAAGACGTGTGCTTTCTATATTTGGATGGGAAAGAGCCCAGTTTGTATTCACACCTGAGGTGAACCACACGACAGTCCGTTGAAAAGTATGTCTTGGTCCTGTTGTTTGGACCAGACCAGAATTGGCTGGCCTCTATTCACACCTACACAAAAGATCTGGAACAAGGTGGAAAACAAATTCAGGGCCGTTTAAACGGAGTAAATCTCGCAGGTGTAAATACACTTTTTTTTCCTTAATTTCATTTTTATAATATGAAAATTAATGATTCGTTCATTTTTGTTTTTTTCAGTTTCTTTTCTCTTTTTTTTATTATTTTGCTAAAAGTAATTGTGATTCTAAAGTGATTTGATTAATAGATGCCCTCTGTCACCGGTCCTGTTCATAACTTTTATGGACAGGATTTCTAGGCGCAGCCAAGGACCGGATGGGGTCTGGTTCGGGGACCAGCGGATCTCGTCCCTGCTTTTTGCGGGTGACGTAGTTCTGCTGGCTCCCTCCGGCCAAGACCTACAGCGTGCGCTGTGGCGGTTCGCAGCCGAGTGTGAAGCGGCCGGGATGAGAATCAGCTCCTCCAAGTCCGAGGCCATGGTTCTCGACGGGAAAAAGATGGCTTGTCCCCTTCAGGTTGAAAGAGAGTCCCTGCCTCAAGTGGAGGAGTTCAAGTATCTTGGGGTCCTGTTCACGAGTGAGGGAAGAATAGAGCGGGAGATCGATAGATGGATCGGTGCGGCTGCTGCAATAATGCGGACGCTGCACCGGTCTGTCGTGGTGAAGAGAGAGCTGAGCGAAAAGGCAAAGCTCTCAATTTACCGGTCGGTCTACGTTCCTACCCTCACCTATGGTCATGAAATCTGGATCATGATCGAAAGAACGAGATCCCGGATACAAGCGGCTGAAATGAGCTTTCTCCGCAGGGTGGCCGGGTTCTCCCTTAGAGATAGGGTGAGGAGCTCGGTCATTCGGGAGAGGCTCAGTGTAGAGCCGGTTCTCCTCCACATCTAGAGGAGTCAGTTGAGGTGGCCCGGACATCTTTTTCGGATGCACCCTGGACGCCTCCCTCGGGAGGTGTTCCAGGCACGTCCCACCGGGAGGAGGCCCAGGACACGCTGGAGAGACTATGTCTCTCGACTGGCCTGGGAGCGCCTAGGGCTTCCCCCAACAGAGCTGGAGGAGGTGTCAGCGGAGAGGGAAGTCTGGGAGTCTCTGCTTAGTCTGCTGCCCCCGCGACCCGGTTCCGGATAAAGCGGGAGACAACGAGTACGAGTACGAGAGATCCATTATTTCTTGATTTTACTTTTCATAAAGTAATCATTCTTAGTGGTGATTATTGCTGAATGTCAAATGAGAGAAATTAAGATAATTGTATAGGTTTTTTGTCAATGTCACAAAGATCCCTCTGTAAAAAGGTGGGGTAATAATCCTTCAGATATCTTTTCCTACTTTAAATGAGCAACATAAAATATTTTCTCTATTTGACTGTTGGTAACATACATATTTAAACCATAATTGTACAACAGTCTGATTGAATGGGTTCTTTAATCAAAATGTTCATTATCCTTTGCCATCATTTTTTGCCAAATATTGATGCCATTTCCATCCTGAAGAGAAATATCAGCTGTGCTGCTGCACCTTTGTTTATAGATGATGAATCTTGACATGTTTTTAGTGTAGTCCTGTTTCTCTGACTGTGACTAACAGTATGTACTCTCTTTCATCCTCTGACATGGGGGCTGACGCGAGGCTCGTCTGCCTAGCTGTATGTTTCCTGGAAGGGGCCTCCTGTGGAGCTGGTTGACAGTTGCCTTTTTAATTTTTTCTTCCGCTTCTATGTCTGCTTCTGTCTCCTTGAACCCCAGTTGCCCTCAGCAGGAGGCTGCCCACAGTGAGCCTGGTTGTGCTGGAGGATTCTTCTTGTTAAAATGGAGTTTTCCTCTCCACTGTCCTACATGCTTGCTCGGTGTGAGGGATTGCTATAGACTCAAATCCAAAATGTAAGCAAATATCGTTGCCCCTAGTTCATCCAGGAGGAGCAAGTCAATGACTCGATGCACTTAGCTGGTTTTCCTTGACATAAACCTGTGACCAGTGTGACTGTACTATCTCTGCCAACATGCATTGGTGCTATATGAATATAGTGAACTGAATCAATGAATGAATTTGGACTGACTTTCTTTAACAAGAATAAATACCAAATAAACACTTGATGGAACAAACATTTTTCACACAGAACATTGGAAATGACTTAAATTCCATGGCAATGTTTGGTTTCTCCAATCTGACATGGGACACCAGTCAGCAGGCATTATACTGGCCAAATATAGGCTACCATGGTGGAGTCATTGATGAATTTGTCGGCAGGTCTGGTTTTGGCAGCACAATGCAGGGTCCGCCTCATATATGCTGAGGCTGTCACTTTGTACCGCCCAGGGTCACGGTCTCTGCTCTGAGCACCGTGACTGCCACGGTGATTAACTGAATTGGTGAAGAAGAAGTAGAAAAAGAGCCTTCAGCATTCCAGGAGTGTCAGAGGGGGCTTGGTTTGTGTGGACAGAAACTGAGCAGGATTCTCTGATTCCAGGATAAATGCAAAGGGGGTTTAAGGACTGAGGAATTTTCTTCTCCGCCTTGTGCTTCTCCTTTCACCACCCCAACCATCTCCCCACCCATCCCTTGATCTCCCTCTGTTTCCTAACACAGGAAGCCAGAGAGGATGGGAGGGGTGAGATGTACTGAAGGTCAAATAAATTATATGCCCTCCCTGGTCAGTACAGGTCAGTATCAGTCTGCAATGGCCTATCATACAGCAAGAAATTAAAACAGGCACAAATCGGCTACTTGTTTTTTAATAATGCTATAATAAGCTAATTAGATAAAGTAATTGACTTCAGATCTGGTGCACTTCCAGCAGCAAAGAATGATGCTCTTTTGGAAGACAGGCAAGTTATCATTTGTGCTAACAAGGACCACGCTTTTTCTATTTTCACTAGACAACAGGCAGGCAGACTGTTCCCAGACAGAGCCGCCTTTTCATGCCTCCCAGCTCAAGGTGTGTGACCAAGTGTGGACCCCAGGCTTGGTTGGGAATGTGAGAGAAGAAAGATGTGCATGTGCATATGTCAGCTGTTACAAAAGTGCTGTAGCTCTGTTTTTTGGGGGGGAAATACATTTATTTGTTTTGTTCATAGTGAAACTTCCATAGTTTCATAGTTGTATTTCCATCCAAATCTCATGTGATTGTTAACTGTAGTTTTAAAATGTCAAAAAAGAGACTTCTAATTAGACTTATTTCCATCCACTGGGTTGAATTAATCTGGCCAAAACACAATAAACAGTAAAAAAATGTTGCAAGGAAATTGTACTTAATTTTCATTTTAGCACACATAAGCAAGGACACATGCCATTCAGAGAAAGAGAAAAAGAAGTGTGATTCTAAAGCCCTGTTTGCAAAGGTTAAATACTTTCTGAAGACCCTATTAAATAAGTAACCCCCAACATTTGATTTTTTTTTCCACACAGGATAATCAAAGCATGAAATTTTGCTAAAATTTACAGAAATCTCCTGCATATGGTAAACGTACTGCATTTTGCTAAACATCTGTCACATCAGTGCCGTGTGCTACTGCCAGTAGCACACAGCAAGTCAGCTGCATTGCAGAAGGCTGCAAACAAAAGAAAACTTAGTTTTTAATGTTTTATATTCTAAATGTCCCAAAGAATGTAATCTTGCATCTAAAATCTAAAGCCCAATTGGGAATTGATCAGGTATCCCTTTACAGGGCCTAAGCAAACTTGAAAAGTGGAAACAATGCATCGAGTGGCATTATGACTGGCTGTTATAGACAGAGTGTGAGTCTCTTCTGTGACTTTTCGCTGATGGAGGGTGAATAGAAATACTCCTTGAATGGATGTCAGGCAGCATAAAGGCTTTTTAGCTGTGTGAGAGTGCTTCCTTGAGGATGAAAAGGAGTGGTGATGAGATCATATTTACGCATCATTCAGCTTGCTTTTTGTATGGCTATCATACACATCCTACATGGATAAATCAAGGACAGAAGGAGAGGCCTGCTGACCTGAACATATTCTCCACACTCATTTCAGACTGGGATGTGACACCCGCATGGGAAAGCAAATAACCTAGATTAGTCTCCTTCAAAGACCTGGTCCTGTGAGAGATGGGAATAGGAGTAGAAGAGAAAGGTTGGGTTTAGCTGTACACACATATGGAGGTGAGGATGTGCATTAGAGCTTATCCGGCATAGGTGTGGGTGTATTTGGTTCATTGTATCCACACAAACTATCTGTGACAATGTGTTTGTGACTGTAGGTGTGCGTGTGTAAGGGTTCTGGGTGGAGAGGATGGTGGTAAAAAGAGTTCTACATGTTGAGGCTTCCCCTCACCTGCTTGATGTGTAAGTCCTACACTCAGCAGAGCCAAGCAATGCTTACCAGATTACCCCTGCCATGGTGTTTGTGCATGTGCAGCCCTGTGTATGGAAACTTTGCATCCCCTCCGAGTGCAGCTAAGGTTCAACAAAGAATGCCTGTGTTTTATTAAAACCATGTACACACCTCTTCTCCTAACAAACACTGATGATTATAAATCTAGTCCCAACTGCCTGAAACGTGAGGGAATTTGACTGCTGAGACTTTTAGGAGCTTGTTGTGGCTGCTCACAGCAATTTATAATATAGACACAGTTTATCAGCACATGCAATGCATTATTTGAAACCACAACAGTATTAATGATGCAGCGGGCTAATTTCAGCGGGCTAATTTCCCTGTGATGGAGCAGTTAGCAGCATCATGAAATCCTGTTCCACACATGTGCTGCATACCTCTGTGCACGGTCTTTAAAGGAGAAGCCTGGTCATATTCAGAATTCAAACTTCTGAAATTACATAAAATATAAAATTATTATATACTGTTCAATGTGATAATAGTTGAAGTGTTGAATTTGATTTACTGGAGACATTTATGTTTGTCAAAGAGCACTACTGCTTCCTGTGGGTATCGGCTGTTGAACAGGTCCCAGTGCTCTATCTGGTGTTGGTCACAACATCCTATTATCCAAGTCATCTTGAAAACATTCTTCTTCGAAATATTGGCTACATAATATTAAGTTTTTTTTTCTCTGGCCAGAAGTTCAGTGGCAAATCCTCCCTCTTCAAGTTGGCAATCCAACGACAAACCCATGTTGGATCATTTTTCTACTTATACCCAGTGGTATATGTTTTTTTTTTTACTTATACCCAGTGGTGTCAAAATTACATACATTTGTTACTTCAGTAGAAGTACAGATCCTGCAGTTTAAAAACACTCTGGTAAAAGTTGAAGTATCAACTTGACCTCTTTACTCAAGCAAAAGTGAAAAAGTATGTGTTCCAAAAACTATTTAAGTATAAAAGTATAAAGTAACCTTAAAAAATAAAAACAGCCAGATGCCACTATATTAACTTAAAGCTCAGTTTTTCAACTATTTTGAAAAATTATTGGACATAGGGCCAAGGATGAAGGAGGTCTTGTTGGTCTCCATCTCCCGATACGCTCTCGCCTGTGTCCGACCTTTCAGACATTTCAACAGCTTTTTCTGAATCCCACATTGTAGCATGGCATAGACAATTCACGTTTGCAGTTTGAAGAACACCTGCTTGCTTCTGATGATTTCCTTTGGCATCAGCATAAATTTGACGAATAGCTAACCAATGAGTGTTTGTGTTATATAACTCATCCAAATACACTTGTTTTCACTAGATGTGGATGACACCAATGATCTGCATTGGATGACGCACATGATGTAAAGTAAATATAAACATTAAAGTGAAGCCAAGAGTAGTAGTTTGAAAATGGAAGGAATAGAAAATACAGATACTTGTGTGAAAACGTAATGAGTAGAAGTCAGAAGTAGAAATAAAAATAAGCAATGAAGTCAAGTATAGATACCTAAAAAGTGTACTTAAGTACGGTAACGAAGTATTTGTACTTTGTTACTTGACACCTCTGCTTACACCCAATATATTACAACATCCAACTGCCATTCACCTGGCAGTTTTGACTTTAGCTATAGCTCTCGCAATTTTCAATGGTGAAGTCCTCTCGAAATCTTAACTAATTGTTGTTTATTGCAGGTGTGTCTAGTAGCTCACATTGGTTTTGCTTGTAAAGCTGGGAGAATGGGGCTGGGCTTACCCAACCGTTTGATCAATGCTGAATTCATTCAATCACTGTGAATGTATTAGTTTTAGGTACAGATAATAATCCATAGAATTTTCCTTGCTGACCGGACTTTCCCTCCCACATGCATTGTCACTCCTTATCTTTTCACATCAGAATCCTCATGCCCCATTCCCTTAGTATCATGGTAGTCTTCCATTTGCAAATAAGCACCCACTTTTTCCATTCTTAGAGGTGTGTGGATAGAGGCAAGCGCACAGGTCCTGCTATCCTAACTGGGACTTTGCATTGACTTCAATTCTTTTCTATGGACTCATCTCACCCATTACCCATTACCATCATATCCCTAAACCTAGAACTAACCTAATCGCAATTCACATGATTATCCTAAAGCTAACAACTAATCAGAGAAAAGAACCTTTCATCATGGAAGCAAGTTGACTGGTCCCCACAAAGTAGCATAATCCTGGGAAACTGGCCTTACACGGTCCCCACAAGCTAACAAATACATGGCCACCCACTTACACACACACACCAACATGCTGCACTCCAATGCCTCAGGTGGTGTGGTTGTAAGATGATACTTCGTCCCAAAGCATTTCGCACATGCCTTCCCGGACAGTTCCCACACTTTAGCCACCTCAGCTAGTCTGACCTTTGCCAAGCCTGCCACCCTAACAAACTCCCTCCCACCTACTCCCCACCACACTCCCCCCCACCCCTTATCCTCATCTTCTCCCAGGGCCTGAGGTTTGGACAGCTGTGGCCAAGTTGGCTATACAGCTTGTGGAAAACATCCGCTGCACATGGAGGATTGCGGTGATGTTCCCTAGCCTCCACTGGCTTGCTGCCTAGTTGGTTATTTGACTGTGGGACTGGTTGTTTACTAATTAACACATCATTTGAGTTGTGTGCCTTTCCATATAACCCTGTGCCTCATTTTTTAAAGAGCATAAATTCTAAAAACAGCATGTTATCCATGAAAATTGAGCTTCAAATGCTGTAAAGCTTACAAAGTGTTGGTTCTAGTTCAAACGGCCCAGAAAAAGAACTTAAACTTGTATTCGCCCAATGCTTAAAAAAACAGGCAAAAAAGGAGAAGACATTAAAATGCACAATCAACCCCCCCACACCACCTTTAACCAGATTCCATTGTGATTTCTGAAGCATTTCTATTCCATCTACCCTCAGATTTAAAGTTGAGACTGAAGGAAGCAATTATGAAGATAATTATCTTTTTAATAAGTTAATTTTATATTCAGCTGGATTAGTTGTGTAACATGCAAACACAGTAGTCATGCAGATTAAAGGAGAATTCCGGTTTTTAACACTTTTAGCCCATTTTCTGTAGTGTCCAGAATGAAATCGAATGATCGACACCAAAATTTTGACAATTGGTCCTGTCTCTGCTTTTTGGCTCATGCAGAACCCCCCCCTGGCTGCTTCAGAATTGCTTACATAGTGCATGTCCGATAATGTCCTTAAAACAACCTTAAACGTTCTTTTTTTTAAATATGCTACTCACCGGGTCGTCAGCGCTGTTCAATGACGTCCCAAAAAAAGTTTCGTGAAGAAAAACCGTTCCTGTCTTGTTTTATTTAGCATTTTGTAAATCCCAGAACTATTTTTTCCGATACATCACAACCGCTTATAAACTTCCACTTCCCGTTCGAATCTGAAGCGTTGCACACTCCAGACTACTAGTTGGCGACAATGTCTCTATATACTCCTCCTCAGTATATTCCGGTTCAAAACGGTATCCTCTACCGTCAAACTCAAAGTCCAATATGTCCTCATCAAGAATCCACCTTTCGTATTCCATTTTCAGAGTTTTTTAAAGTGTTTAACAGAGACGTTAGCACCTCGACGTCGGAGTACACAGCGAAAAGACTACAACTAAGTGTAGTCTTTTCCCCATTTCCGTTTCCGGTGGCGGAGGGATATTGACTATTCCAACAGAACTCAATGGGATTTACAAAATGCTAAATAAAACACTACAGGAACGTTTTTTCTTCATGAAACTTTTTTTGGAACGTCATTGAACAGAGCTGACGACCCGGTGAGTAGCATATTTTAAAGAAAGAACGTTTAAGGTTGTTTTAAGGACATTATCGGACATGCACTATGGAAGCCATTCTGGAGCAGCCAGGGGGGGATTCTGCATGAGCCAAATAGCAGAGACAGGACCAATTGTCAAAATTTTGGTGTCGATCATTCGATTTCATCCTGGACACTACAGAAAATGGGCTAAAAGTGTTAAAAACCGGAATTCTCCTTTAACTAGACATCTAATATCAGCATTCATTTTCCTTTGTGTTTATACCAAAGCTAAATAGCCACAAACGTGTGCACAAATATTTCATTGACTGTGCATATAAAGTCAATCTAATTGAGGGAGAATAGTGTTGGAGCTGCAGACTAAACTCCACCAAGTTATAGATTGAATATCTATATTGCATTTGCATGTATAGACCCAAGCTCTCTTTGAGCCCCTTCCACGGATATGTTTCTGGCGACATCCTCTTTGTGTCTCACACAGACACGACGAAGACTTTCCTCCAGTTTCCTCACCTTCCTTTCTTCACACAGGGATGAAAAATGAGGTGTGATGAATAGAGGGAGTTGTGTAAGGAGGAGGATTACACCCCTGGATGGAATTTTGAAGGGAGTAGCTTTACAGTAAAGACTGAAAAATGCAATCTTGATGGTGTTGCTGGCACCTTGCATCACATTTTTTCCCTGTTTGAGAAAGGATTATGATGGGTAACTGGAGTCTTGGCAGGGTGCACACAGCCTGACCTAAGAATGCGCCTGAATTCAGCCATCATTGAAACACATACGTCAAATGACTAATTGTTCAGCCATTTCTCATATATAAAGACTGTTACTCCTATTTTCTCAATTTTAGGGGGCTTTTGCATGGAGGAGTTGTGAACTGAGGTTCTGACCAAAAAAGTGATTGCATAAAAGCCTCTGGCTATTCAAAATTTACTGCAGAAGACAGTTTGTGGCTCTGCTTAGCTCAGCACAACAGAAAACAAAGATGCAAATAGAGATGCTGGTGGAAAAGTTTTACGGTGGTTAAAACAGAGGTTGTTTACATCTTTCACAACAGACCCCATTGTCCCTTGTTTTGTTTTTCTTTTGCTGAAAGGTTTTCAGAGTCATATATAAATTGCAAGAAAGAAAGAAAGAAAGAAAGAAAGAGGCTTTTAAAACAGCCAAATTATGTGAAATGTGCTAAATTAAACAATGTAAATAATATGTAAGACACTATGCAGGATATTACATATATATATATATATATATATATATATATATATATATATATATATATATATATATATATATATATATATATATATATATATATATATATATATATATATATTCATATGTATGTATTGTATGTACATATTTTTAATCAGTTTCATGACTTTCATTTTTATTATTTTATTATTTTATTATTTATGTATATGTAATTTCAGTTTATTTTACTTGCAGCTGATGTTTTTTTTTCTTTAATGGAAGGTTATGTAAACTTTCAAGCAGAACTGTATATTTCTAAACTTTTAATAAATATGTCAGTCAACTTACAATAATATAAGTATCTTACCAGTTTCTGACAACATTTATAAGAGTCAATGATGACAAGAGCTTACCAAAGGTTCCGAAGTCTACAATGAATGTGTAAAATCGGCCATTGAGGGAATGCACAGGCTATCCCAGGTGTGTACATAATACAAAGGGTTTGTTTTGATATTTGGAACAATGGCATCAAGGGGTTAAAACTTCAAGGTTTCAAATACCTGACAGTGTTAGGAACCAATAGAGTGTGGCAAAATATACGATCTGACAAAGGACAAGAAAAAGTAGGACATTTAATATTTGTTTGGTGTGTTAATTTCTTTTGTTTCACTGACCTGGAATTGGCCAGAAAAGTGGTCAAGTTAGCAAAGTTAAGACTATATACTGCTTAGGGATTTATCTCATAAAATAAAATTTAGCAAAATGGGGGAATTTGTGATATTACTTCTTTCTTTTTTAAGCCTGTCACACCTTAAAGATTTAGCCAGCAAATACCTGATGTGTAACTTATCAAGAAATTATCTCCAATGCATATCAACGTATTTGATGTGTTACAAACAAATGCTGAATATGTTTCTAGATTACAGCTACCATATAGTCTGTTCCTGTTTGGCTGTGACGCCATCCTGGAGAGAAAAATCAGCTGTGCTGCTTCCATCAACACCCTTGTTTATAGATGGTGGAGATCAGCCTGTTTTCCAGTGTGGTCCTGTTTCTCTGACAGTGACTGGGTGGATGTGCTCTCTTCGTCCTCTGGCATGGGAGCTGGCTCGGAGCTCGTCTGCCTGGCTGTGTGTTTCCTGGACGGGGCCGCCTTTTGCAGCAGCTTTTTGTGTCTCTGCTTCTGTCTCCTTGAACCCCATTCGGCCTCGGCAGATGGCCGCTCACACTGAGCCTGGTTCTGCTGGAAGTTTCTTCCTGTTAAAAGGGAGTTTTTCCTCTCCACTGTCGCTACAAGCAGGCTTAGTGTGAGGGATTGTATTTGAGTCAATGAGTCGATGCAATCAACTGGTTTTCCTTAGATAGAACACTTTAAATCAATTTGACTGTATGATCTGGTTGAACTGTAAAGTGCCTTGAGATGACTTGTGTTGTGAATTTGGCGCTATATAAATAAACTGAATTGAATTGAATATAATGGCATGTTGGCAGCATTTTGTTATATAAGGGGTTTAACAGGGGTAAACTGTCAGTTCTTCTCGAAGACGAAGAACAGCATATGCCCGTGTTTTAGTAGATTCTCGGACGTTAAGCATACGGTGGCTAATCGTCAAGGTGTGAGGGGCTTTAGATTGTAGCTAACCTTGGGTTTGTTTTTGACTGACATCTATGTACAAGCTCAAAAATTAGGAGGCAAGCTCTGATCTCCAAGGTTACCACAGTGGTCAGGTGGTTAATTGTTTTGCATGAAGTGCTTGGGTTCAAATCCTTAATGAGTGTGTGCTCTGCTGGAAGTTTTTGTGTTCTTCTTGTGCATGTTATGACTTTCTTTGGGTATTCCAAGTTTATATTCATTCATAAACATGAATCTATGGATAACTGGTGGTTCTAAAATACTTTGCTTTGTGACAACATAGTTTTTTGTCCCGGTTCCCCTGGGAAGTCTCTCTGTGTGACCTGAACTTTACATTTTTATATTGTGTTGTGGTGACAGGGATGATCTTGACTCCACAGATACACCCCACAGTCTGGACCGCTCCATTCTTTCTTTTTTTTTTTTTTACCACCGCTGCATTATGGCAGGATTAATGCAGACACCGGCCTGGTTCAACATCAGCCATCATCCACACCATATCACTGCATATGCGGATCAGCACACAGCTGACTTTGTCGATCTGTGATGTTGTTAAGCTTCCAAGCTTTTCCAATTATTCTGGCGTTATTGTCAATAGACTCAGCAAAGTATTAAAATATTTTGCTTGTGTTAACAATAAGCCATTTTGTCACATTATCCTTCCATTTCTATTACAGTAAGATTGAGGAACTGATTAACCACCTTCTTTTATGAGAAATCAACTAGAATTTACCTATTATGAATGAACACTGACTTTATTCAAGGGGATATGAGAAGCAGAATTAGCTTGGTTGCGATAGTATACTGAACATGCCCATGAGAGTTGTCTATAAGTTTGAAAGCAGTAAAATAACAACACATCATCAACAATTGTTCATGAGATTTTTATTGATAATCAAATTGTGTCACAGTTATTTTTCCTTTGGGTGTTTCAGTTAGGTAAGAGACAGTTTGGTCCTGTATCAGTTTTAATCAATTCTACAGTGCTTCAAGTTTGTCACATAAAATTAATGTTTTTAAAAATGTTTAAGGGGTATGAATACTTTTACAATAAATATCAACTGACAAACATTTCTGGATTAAATACTAAATAAAAAATAAATTAAAGCTACCTTTACATCTAAAAACTATTTCCCTCTAAAACTAGTACAATTACATTTATAACTGACTGAAGTGAATACAATAATGAAAACAATTACTGTTATTGAATAAAAACAGACATATTAGATGTATTTAAACAAAGATTAAGCAGTGAGTTTGGCATGATGGCCAAACTGTATAAAAAATACCCCCGCACACCCACGTAAAGACTGCATCCCGTCAACATTCACAAACACTAAGACCCACATATATTTGCCCTCCTCCTCTTCAGTACTTCCATCCGTCCACCCGTCTCCCACGAGGAGCTCTTGCTCCTAGGCTTTGGTGTCTATGAAAGAAGCGCTTTCCCTGACGATGGAAGACTGATATAAAAAAAAGGATAAATAAAGCAAGTGAAAAGAAATGTAGAAGGAAAAAAGTGTTAAGTTAAAAAGCGAGCATTTTTCTCCCGCTCTGAGCTCTTGGTCTAGGCACTGAGCATCCCTGGATGCCAGAGTCTTTCATCATTTGGCAGCCTGGCTCTGCAGTTCAGTTTTACCTCTTGGCTGGAGGCTAGAGAGGCACCGTTCAGAACAAAAAAGAGGGAGAGACGGACACAAAGGAAAGAGAGTAAAAAAAACAGCCTTTCATGCAAAAAACAACCTCTGGAGTCATCCTAAGCCACGCATGGGCCCTGGTCTTTTTTGTTAAGCTGCTTCTCCATCTCGCTTCCGAGTTCTGAAGTGCTTTTGCACCAGAAGTAAAATGCTTATCATTATATAATGTACAGCAGCGTATTGCTTCAAGTGATAGATTTGTTGAAAGCAGCGAGGGGGAGGAAGACGGCAGAGAGTGACCTCTGCTGTACTCCCCTCCTTTTTGGATGGGAGCAGTCTCGCTGGTATCATTGCTAAAACACCAAAAAAAAACAGACAATTTTGAAGGCTTGAATACTTCATAGGCCTTTTCAAAGCACACCTTCCATCCTGCTTTTCGCCTGTCTTTTCTATCTGATACCAAAAGTGATTTTGAAGACTCCAGGCAGTTTCAGCTTTTCTCACTCTCAAACAAAGCCCTCAAAATCAGCTGAAGCTAACCTACTGCAGTTTGGAAAACCAAAGAAAGTAATTACAGCCATGATCAGATTGCATTAGCAAACTGATTAGAAGTAAGGTCAACAAATGAGCAACTTTACATGCACAGAAAGGAAACAATACAGAGCTAAGTAAGATCACCACCTCCCACCAAGCGAGTAAACGGCAGCAACTGCGCTGATCAGCGTTTTAATGTTTTCTACCGCTGAGAGCGAACAGTTTCCCACAGGGCTTGATAAAGCATCCCTACCACACGCATTCTTTTACCATGGATATGCCACCATGAACAAGACATTTGTGCATGTCAGACCGGGCTAAGAGGAAGACGGATGTATCTCATGGTTGAGGCCGAAGGCCTTCCCCCGTGGTGAAGATGTATGTTCCTGCTGTGGCGGCTCAGCGGGATCTAACTGGCACCCTGCTAAGAGTTCTGGGAGTAAGGGCATCTGCTGGACAACGCAGACACAATCATTCTTACACATGTGCATTGAGGTCTTCATTTAGGAATGCATACACATATGTGCAGACACATAGACAAAAGCCTGGCGCAAAATGGGTGCGATGTGGCCCCCAGGGAGCCTGCCTACTGCCCATGGCCCCTGCTGAGCTTACCCAGTGAGAGCTCCGGAGCTAGCTGCGAGATACACAGTGGGGTGTCTTGGAGATGGTATCCTGGTGACTAAAAGCCTAGGAGTGGTGTTGTGACCATGAAGGCCCTTTCCTTTAAGCTGGATGTTTTTCAGATATAGACATACACTTAGACGTGGATGATTGTGTCGACGCCTGTGCACCCGCCGTTCCCATGGCCTTATACTGAAGGGTCCTGAGAAATTATTTTAGAGCTGTTAACCTCGATTTTCATCTTCCGAGGTCCGTAAAAAAAAAAAAAAAAAAGACCTAATCACTCAACAGATTTCACATATGCCAGAACAGCTGTTGGATATCATTAGAATCTCTGATGAGTGCTGGTGAAGATTTTCAGTCATCCAGGTCATAGTCGTTCCAAAAAAAATATAATTTAAAAACAATCCACTGGACTTTGTTTCCAAGTTTAAAGACGTTCGCTTCCCATCCAGGAAGCTTTTTCAAATCAAAATGTCAGGAATAGCACTGGGTTCAAAGTTTTATACAGTAGTCCACAAAGCCTCGTTTATTGTTTTTGTTTTCAAAACAAAAACAAAATTCTTTTTAACAAACTTTCTAACAAAAAAAAAAATCTCCAATGAAGGACCGTTTTCAGTTTAATTAAAATGGCCACCAGATTGATGGTTGATATTATTTGTTGTCTCAAAAAGATTATTATCCCGAACACTTAAATAAGAGTCCAATTTGAATAAATATATCACTAAAATCATTAATATTTGTTAAAATATAGTTTCATTAGTTACATGAAGCATCAATCTAGGCTCGCTAGCGCCTTTTCCACTGCCACTTGAAAGACTGGGTAGTGTTTCTATTGACATTTACCTGGGTAAATCAGCAGGGCTTGTATCCTTTTCAGAAATTGTGTAATCTAACTAATTAGTTTTCAAATATTATTAACGTTGCTATTTTTCTTGCAATCATCCACTGCATCAAAGCAAATTTTCATAAGCAGACTATCTCAACTGGGAGAGAGAGCGGTATTACAGCGAAGACTTAATAATATAATATGTAATATTTCCCTAGAAAGTTTTGGTATTTTGTATTCACTATAAACAGTTTCACCAGTTTGAAGAAAAAAAAAAAAAATAAAAAAAAAAATATATATATATATATATATATATATATATATATATATATAAATATATATTCTTCTAATCAAATTTGATTCCATCCATTTTCCGTCAGACTTGTCCCATTATCCCAAGCGGGGTTGCAAGGGATGCTGTTGCCTATCTCAAGCTGTGATAGGCATCAGCTGGTGGTACACCCTGGACTCTTTTTTTCAATACATAATAAGTTAGTAGACACTTATTACTTTGGGAAACTGTAAAGAAATGACTTAAGTAGTTATTACATTTCAAAAGTAACTTAATTAGTTTTTACTTTGACATCACTTTGTCACACTTCTATTATTGTGGACAAAAAACAAAAAAAAGAAAAAACAAATATATCAACACTACTATATGCATAATGTTAATTGTATAATTGTATGGAAAAGTTATGTAAAATCATTTGCAAGAACAATAACAACCCTTTCTGCATAAAGCTGCTGCTATGAAAAATGCTTAGACAAATTGCTTATTGAGTTGGCACCTGTTAAAAGACATCGGTCTCCTGCACATAGGCTTTATTTCATACGAATATTTTTGTCCTTTCATGCAATAAACTCAAAATAACATCAATAAAACTAAAGGCTGAAACTCCCTATGTGTTTAGAACTTTATTCTCTGACAAACATGGCTTATGCAGGAAACTGGTCTCGTAAAGTTATTTTGTTACCAAGCATACTTAAACATAACACATTACTCTACTTTATTACCCAAAAAAGTAATTAGCAGTTAAAAAGTAATAGTTTGAATGATGCGTTACGCCCAACACAATGGGAAAGCCTGTTGAGGAATTACCAAGGATTGCTATTACAGTGGAAAACGGGCTAATCTTGTCAAAGCCATTTTTTCAATTTAAAGGCATAATGAAAGATGTTCTTTTTCCGGGTGGATCATCAAAATCAGAGGTCCTCCTAATTGTCAATTGTTCCTGTGATAAGTTTAGGTAAGGCCATCCTTCGTGCTCATGTACCCACATTTTTACTTAATGATGGTGAGTCTGACATAGCGAAAAAATTGCAAATCTTCTTTTGGAAAGTAAGCTTGTATCAGGGATGCAAACAGAAACTTTTAAACAAAGCATTCGCGAGGAGAAATGGGCTTGTGCACACTGTTGCACTCGTTTAATAGGTGTTCTCTCTGGGGAGCGGGTACATAGTTGTGCATGTGCATTTTTTTTTTTTTTTGGAGAGGACAGGTCTTTTCATTAATTGGTGAAAATCCTCCATTATACATTTAAATTTTCCCCATTTTGTGCTGAAGTAGGAAATATTTTTAAATAATTTTTAATCATTAACAGATTTTGTTTCAAAGTGGTCAAATGGCAGTGTGATGGTAGAACAGAAAAGGCCTTTGAGAAGGCTGCCCTTGTTCATGAAACAATTGAACAATGAGAATCAACACAGTATAAGTAGATTGAAAAATAATATAAAAGCTATTGTTCTATTTAACAGTCTTATAAAAAACCATCTATATTAAGGTTAAGCTGGTCATTTTCTGTTGTGTTTTACACTTCCTGTTCTGTATTGCCTAAACAAACAGACTTAACAAGTATCTTTACACCAATCAGTAAACCCACTAGTAGTCACATTATAATGTGAAAAGAACACTTTTGAACTTATAGAGAACAATCTAAAATCCTTGCCCACCTGGTTTCTGGGTTTCAATTTTTGTTTTTTAAAAGTGGAAAAGGTAAGGATAATATATTCTTGTTGCAGTGTGCTGGTCCAGTTAACACATATTTACTTCCTGGAATGGAATGTTCATTTGTCTCCTGCCATTTTGGAAAATTGGGGTGAGTTATACTTTTACTTAATGGGAACAGGCGGTCATGAATTTATTGAAATGTTCTTAAGATAATGACCGGAAAATATTATTTTGAAAAAAGCCCTACTTATATTTGTGTTATATGATGTGTTTGGCATATAAAACAATTTGGCACAAGTTTATGAATTAAAAAAAAACAATCAAACAGCAGTTATCTTTTTATATGGGATTTGGTGCTGTCTAAACTGAAGGTCCACTGCAATTATTCCAGACTCAGAGGACATAATGACTTTTTCACGCTCATGTTGAATATCTGGTACAGAGTGCTACATCTTCAAAGAAAGAGGAAAACAATCAGGCCGGAGGCTGACAGATAATTAAAGTTGCATTTGATAACTTTAAAGGGGTTATGAATTATTATATAGGGTATTTGGTGCTGCTCCTTAAAGGGATAGTTCGGGATTTTTGACATGAATCTGTATGGCATCCCCATCACCAGTGTCATGCAATCACACTGACTTACCCCTGGCAGCATCCTGTGAGCAGAGTTCTCGTCCAGCTTTGGTCAAGCCGAAAGTAGTCCGGCAGGTTTGCTAGACCCAGCGAAATAAAATGTTTCTCTTCCCAAAACATTATGTGTTCAAAAGAGTGATATTTTTGCATCCCAAAAACATTGTAGTGGAAAAAGTCACATGTCGTTATCACTTGGTCCTATTTTCTCTCTGTTCGTATCAGTGCGCGCGACACCATGACCTGACAGCTAGGGCCTACTAACCTGACAACAGCCAGCTCCTAGCTGGGCGGAGCGAGGCATGCATCTGGCTGTTGTCAGGTTAAGGGCCTACCTGTTTGATTCGCGATTGTTTACTACTGGGGAAGATGTCTGACTACGAGTGCGACGAGGAAACATCGACTTCCACTTAGAGCCAAAGGAATATCTTTATGAACCCGAGTACACTGACAATGAACTTTGACAAATGGAGTTAGATCGGGCAGAAAGAGAGAGGGTGGACAGAGAAGTGATGGAAGCTGAAGCCGGAGCCGCAGGAGCCTCAGCTGGAGCTGCGATATCCAGGGTGGCCGACAAATCATGGTGCACTTGTTTCAAGTGCGAATTAATGCAGACAGAGGTGGATGCTACTGTTGCCACGAGTGGGATTTAGTAATGCCCGAGATACAGAACCTTTCCATTGATGAGGATGTCGGAGTTGCAGCAGCTGCTGTCTGCAGCGACTTCCCTGCCCTCCTCAAAGTTGAGCTCGCTGTCAGAATGACGGCGCGCACTGATACGAACAGAGAGAAAATAGGACCAAGTGATAACGACGTGTGACTCTTTCCACTACAATGTTTTTGTGATGCAAAAATATCACTCTTTTGAACACATAATGTTTTGGGAAGAGAAACGTTTTATTTCGCTGGGTCTAGCAAACCTGCCGGACTACTTTCGGCTTGACCAAAGCTGGACAAGAACTCTGCTCACAGGATGCTGCCAGGGGTAAGTCAGTGTGATTGCATGACACTGGTGATGGGGATGCCATACAGATTCATGTCAAAAATCCCAAACTATCCCTTTAAGGGCTTTCGAAAAGGGTGTGTAACATTGGTTGGGCTGAAAATGGCATATTGCTGTTCTATGAGCCCTAATGCAAGCCTGGTTATAAGCCTCAGAATTAAACGACAGGTTTTCCTTCCTTTTATGGTATGCTCATGAATATTTAGATGAGCTGTGCGCTGATTGGATGGTTTACAACAAGTGAAGCTGCTGGGCAAAGATGCATCATAGCAACAAACACTCACACACATCGAAATAGTTGATATGGTAGGGTGACCAGACATCCTCTTATCCCAGACATGTCCTACTTTTCATACCTAAAAAATTGGCCAGGATTTTGGTCGACTACAGTGTAACCCCTACCCCCCGCTGAGGATGGTCGACTTGTGCCTCTCTGCTGAGGTCCGGTGCAGTCAGCAGCTCAGCTTCATATCCCTTCCTCCCTTGGGCCAGAGAACGAGTGGGCTGGTCTGTACTGTATGTCAATTTCGGTGCGTGACAAAAGTACAGGCCAGAATCAAATAAGGCAATGTTTGTATTCGCCCGTTTTATGGTGGAAGTTTAAAAGTGTGAGATTTGCAGAGAAAGGTGTTGTCGATGGGGTTTGAACTTCTCTGTACATCTATTTCACCCACTGAACTATCGTTATTCATCTATGACAATGTAAACTCGGTTTTGCATTCTATGACCCCTTTAAGTTCGAAATTGAAAAAAAATATAGACGTATACAAAGTTGATGGCTGTGACCACAAAGAGTTTGAAAACTGCTGCTAGAAGAGAGAAGTAAACATTGACAAAAATAAGTACTTTAAAGATCTGACAACTGTTATAGGAAACTGGAAAGTATTTATATTAGGGAAGGGAATTGCTGAATGGGAACTAGAGATTAAAAAAATTGACCTTGACTGGAACAACAGAGATGCTAGAAGCTACCCCACCGGGCTTGGGCTTCTAAGTGGTCTAATAGTTGGTCTTGATTGTGGTTTTCACATCACAACAGAAAAGGTCCTTTCTGTTCTCTTGTGCCTGTATCTTCTACAAATATTGATCATACCTGCCAGCTGTGCACCGTGCTGTTCCAAACGTCTATTCCCCATGGAACATGCAAAATAATTCCACTCTGCAGATTGAGAAAGGTCTTTCGCACCCCTTTTGCAGCTGCCATCATATTCTTAACAGATAACCCACAACATGATCACCAGTTGCACATGGAAGGTATTTTTCACTCAAGCAAAAATAGTGTGCCGCTTTTGGGATCTTAGCAGATCAGGCCATAAGTTTCACGGATATAGGCCAAAACTTCAGTGGTCTCATTTAACCAGAGTACCTTCTGCTTCTAGTTAATCTCTCCACCTGTTGGGCTGTAGCAAAGTGCAAACAGGAACTGTTACTGTTTGACTTTTTTGGAACAATAACTTAAATGATTCTACTCCTCAAAAAAACGATTTCTTGACTGCATGTCAGTAGATGTCTACCCAACAGATATGCATCCTTGTCTGGCTTCTTAGTTTAGCTAGATAGTATAAGTTAATACTAGTGCCACATGTTTTCCCTTTTTTGGGGATGTAATGGTGGGGTAGGTATCTAAATTCCAACCAAACATCCTGATTTACACTTCTTGATACCCTCATCCGTTACCTCTCTGCTGTGTTCCTTTTTCTTCTAGGCTGTCCAGCCAGCTTGATACTCTACATACACTGCAGCCATTCTGTAAACCAACCTGTAAAGCCTGATTTAAAAGGAGGGACAAAGGTGGGATTAATATAGTCAGCAGAAACACTTTTGAACCTTTCTACTTGTTTGGCTTCCGAGTATGGACGAGTCAGAGCAGCTCCATCTCACTGCGGAGCTGAGTCCAATGTGGTTTTTAGTCGTACAGTGTGAGCAGGTAGATCGCATGAGAGCGTCGGGCCAAACATAAATCGTGAGCTGTAAACTAAACCCTGCGGTTAGTCGCACAGCAGCTGCGTGAAAAGATTGAAAAAAATAGCACAGTTTATGTCTGGCCTAAATAATCAGTGAAGCCTTAACAATAAAGCTGATTTTATAAAAAGATTACATCAGACACATATTGATAAATTACTTATTAGTAGATCTTCTGTCAAGTTGGTTGCACAGGATTTTATCTGATAGAATTGCCATGCAGCAATTTCCTTATTTTTCTTGGTCAAAAAACAAATTTAAAGCAATGAATAACCATTTTTTTTCAATTTCTCAACAATACATGGAAATGCATGGCCACAGCTTGAAATGCAATGCCAATCAATGATTTAGGAGAGTGTATCTAGAGGTTAAGTCTAGATTTTGCAATGTATGACTAGCAAAGTTTAGTTTGAGATTGATTGTCCATTTTATTTGAGTTACCTGCCAATGTTTAGAGAGAACAAAACCACTGGGCTGAGCCAGAACTAACTTAATTCTTGTCATCCGCCCCTTTGCAAGGTATGGGAAAAATGGCCTGAACTGAACGGCTTGGGAGATGAGAGAAATGCAGCTTGAATGGTGCAAAAAGGAGAAAAGAACCAAAAGGAGAAGGAACTTGGTGAATGGAAATGGGACACCGAAGGCATCAATGCTCTTTTCCGTGGTCCACAGTGTTGATATTTCCCTTTATGGTCTCTCTAAAGTGAATGTTTTAAACCACCTCGACACACTAAATTTGCCCTTTGTGCAAGAGGAGGCCCCTAGCTGCAGTGATGCAAGGTGAGGAGGCACTGGGGGCAGATGGAACCTGCTTGTCACCTCAATGGTCTCTATTCTCCCCCTGTATGCCCTCTGTGGCCCACCACGCCCATCAGAACCATTCACCCAGCACTCCAGTGGGAACGTCCAGAGCTCGGGCGTTTTAGGACAGCCCCAAATAATGAGACCCTCTCGATAGCTTGAATGTGATGGCATTGTTCTACCCATGGCCATTAAACCACCTCCTGGGCAAACAAGAGCGTCCCTCTTCCTTTATGGGGCCTGAGGAGGCAACAAAGAGAGGAGTCATTGAGACACAGAGGGGCCGCCCTTTGTTTGGTGTCCTTTTTGCTGCCCTTCAATGCCTGGGCTGGGAAGGGGAGGCTCCTGTTGGTCTTTAGCCCTCCTCGTTTCGCCACAATCCCTTGTTTGGCCAAAGTGGAGATGTGAACTTAATTGACTTGAGTGGCCCCTGTGCGCCATGTTGTGTACAACCTGGAAGAGATACAGAGAAGGTATTGTGCGTGTATTGTGTCTGAAAATATCTGCAACTTCTCTGCTTGTGATGAAAACCTGCGATGAAAGTTTTATGGCCTCAGTGGTTACAGCTAATGAAACCCTGGAGAGTTTTTATGCAATGTTATTGTAGCTGGGAAATGTCACTAAATATAAGAGCCTAGATGTCAATGGTATCAATTAGAAATTCCTCATAAAATTACCTCATATGAAAAATTGCAGTATTGTCAAGTTTTATAATGGACCAAAGAATATAACTAAACAAGTGATTCTTTATTGCCCTTTAAATGGGATATATTTAAGGAACACATGAAATGCTTCAAATGCTTCAGCTGTTTTTCACACATTTTAGAGGGCAAGTGAGAGCTTTGAAAAAAATCCAAGAGATCCACTTACCTTTTTTTATGCTTGAAAGGTTCAATTCAGGCAACTGGATGAATGAGGACAGATCAGATCCAAACTACAACAAATAATTAGGTGTACAGAAAGGATCATTGGGACTGACCATTCATACACATGACCACAGCAGCTAACATGAATGCCGACCCAAAATGTTCTGGTCAAAGGGTAGTTTGTCATGAATCAGTGTTTGTATGGAGGACCCAAACGCAGAGACCAGTAGGCAGAGGTGAATTAAAGTGGTTTTATTAAAGTTCACAGATCCAGGAGCAGGAATCAGAGTCCAAAAGAAAACAGCAAACGAACCTGAACCAAGGAGACATCAGTGGTAAATCCAAACTAGGAGCCAGGGAGAGAGGAGGTACACAGACAGAAGTTAAACAGGCTGTTTGACGAGGATCCAGCAAACAGGAACTGAACAGGGAGGGCTTTTAAAGGAGACAGAGACAGAGACAGAGCTGACGAGGAAATTGGCAGCAGGTGCTTGGCAGGACAGAGAAACAGAGGAAGGGAGGACACAAGAGGGCAGCAGAGGACAACAAATGGATAACAGGAACAATCAGACCAGGACCATGACAGTACCCCTCACCTAAGGGCGGATCCCAGACGCCCTAAAATGTCCAGAAACTAAAAACAACCCACCCAGGGTGGGCGGAGGGGGAATCAGGCACCAAAACAGAACAGAGTCCGAAAATCAAAACAACCCACCCAGGGTGGGCGAGGGAAACAAAAAGTCTCTGGAGGCCGGCCGTGGGGCCGGAGCTGAGAGAGACGCTCTGGAGGCCGGCCGTGGGGCCGGAGCTGAGAGAGACGCTCTGGAGGCCGGCCGTGGGGCCGGAGCTGAGAGAGACGCTCTGGAGGCCGGCCGTGGGGCCGGAGCTGAGAGAGACGCTCTGGAGGCCGGCGTCTCCAATGCAGCAGGAACCTAGGAAGAGGACGCCGCCTCCGCTTCAGCAGGATGCGCCGAGGAGGACGCCGCCTCCGCTTCAGCAGGATGCGCCGAGGAGGACGCCGCCTCCGCTTCAGCAGGATGCGCCGAGGAGGACGCCGCCCCCGCTTCAGCAGGATGCGCCGGGGAGGACGCCGCCTCCGCTTCTGTTGCTCTGCAACAGGCTCAGAGGGAGCCGTCGACTGCGGCTCTGGAACAGCCTCAGACGAGGCCGCCCACCGCGGCTCAGGAACAGGATCAGACGAGGCCGCCCACCGCGGCTCAGGAACAGGATCAGACGATGCCGCCCACTGCGGCTCAGGAACAGGTTCAGACGATGCCGCCCACTGCGGCTCAGGAACAGGTTCAGACGATGCCGCCCACAGCGGCTCAGGAACAGGATCAGACGAGGCCGCCCACTGCGGCTCAGGAACAGGTTCAGACGATGCCGCCCACTGCGGCTCTGGAACAGGATCAGACGAGGCCGCCCACTGCGGCTCAGGAACAGGTTCAGACGATGCCGCCCACTGCGGCTCAGGAACCACCATGGAGGGGGCCTTGAAGGCTTGGGGCGCCCGCTTAGGGGCCTTGGAGGCTTTAAGCGCCCGCTGAGGGGCCTTGGAGGCTTGGAGCCCCCGCCGAGGGGCTCTTGGAGCTGATGGCGGTGGCAGGAACAAAAAAAAATCTTCTCTCTCCCCATAAAAAAAGCTCCACAGGTCAGACTCCTGTATATGGGGAGGGCTGAGGAGTTCACATGCCTGGTTCTCTGCTGGGTCCATGTTGTGGCTGGATCCTTCTGTCATGAATCGGTGTTTGTATGGAGGACCCAAACGCAGAGACCAGTAGGCAGAGGTGAATTAAAGTGGTTTTATTAAAGTTCACAGATCCAGGAGCAGGAATCAGAGTCCAAAAGAAAACAGCAAACGAACCTGAACCAAGGAGACATCAGTGGTAAATCCAAACTAGGAGCCAGGGAGAGAGGAGGTACACAGACAGAAGTTAAACAGGCTGTTTGACGAGGATCCAGCAAACAGGAACTGAACAGGGAGGGCTTTTAAAGGAGACAGAGACAGAGACAGAGCTGACGAGGAAATTGGCAGCAGGTGCTTGGCAGGACAGAGAAACAGAGGAAGGGAGGACACAAGAGGGCAGCAGAGGACAACAAATGGATAACAGGAACAATCAGACCAGGACCATGACATAGTTAGACTTACCGTATGGGTTGGTGCTACTAATGGGAAAAACTGCATCTTTTTATTGGTTCACAAAGAAAGAAAAAATCCAAACGTACATCCAACTATTATCTATGATATCATAAAATAAGGCTGTTCACCCTGTCCTCACTGGACACTTTAACATTGCTATTAAAGTTTATTTTTATTAATTTCCCCAATAATTTTTTCGTATTCAATCTATTATTCCATTTAAGGTATTTCATGCCTTGAAATTAGGAATGGTTAAACAAAAGCAAATAATTTGAAAAGTATTTATATACTAGTACTAAATATATATTTTTTTCAATTTGAATCTGAAGGACATTAAATGTACAGAACCTCCAGACTGTTTCAGCCGTTGTTATTTTATTGTGTTGCTTTCTGCCTGAAAGTTTTTCACGAGGTTCCTTTACCAATAAAAATGTCTGGGATTTAGCCTGCTGAAGATAGTTACCAGAACCCCCTGAGCCTAATGGAGAGGCGATAAAAGATGGATTTCTTAAAAGTTTCAACCATCAACCCTTCCTTCAGATGATCCTGATTTAAAGTCTCATATTTTTTTAGAAGTGGTGTATCAAAGTGGTTTAATCAAATTCAATCAATCAAATGCTTGTTAGAAATTGTGTGTAAAGAATATTTTGGTCCGTGTTTCTTTTCTTTGAGTCATAAGTGCCTCTCCCTTTCTTTCTGATTTGATCATTTCTCACTTCAACTTGTTCTCCAGGCTCTGGGCAGCAAGGCTTATTAGCTGAGGGCAGGTGCCGAGCGCCAGGCTCCTGAGGAGAGGTTAAAGAGAGGAGTCATTGCCTTCCCTGTGTGCTTCTGACTGGCCTGCTGCCACCGTGTCATCCATCCTGTAGTCTAATCGAGTTATCATATCAACAAATCTCCCATCAGGGGCCCCTCAGATGACACTGTGAGAAAGAGAACCAGAGGGGGCCAACAAATTTCTAGCAGCAGGACTCTGTGAAGAGTAGCTAGCTAGCCTGACGGGAATGAAAAGTACCTGCAGTCTGCGGTCAAACTCCCCTCCAGGGACGGCACTCACACTAGGCGCCATGCTGGGGCAGTCATTCGATTAAGCCGCGTGCTATACGGGCAGCTCATTCTGCAGCCCTGTGGCAGCGTGAACCACCCACTGGGAGAAATGTTCCAGTTTCCATGGAGGAAAAAAAGAAAACACTCCAGGGAGAAAAGGCATCAAATCTTTAGAATTATTATGTGAAACTGATAGTGGCTGTGACTGAAGATGTACAGTGGAAAATAAATACAGCTTTGTCATGCTTTATGGAGTAACAATGGTATATTTGTTACTAAAATTAAAATCAATTTATCTTTTACTCTTTGCTAATATCAAGGATGTGATAATGCAGAATAAAACAATAATAAACTGTTAACAACTAAATTAATTATTGTCCTTTTTGTTTCGCTCAACTTTAAGTTTATATGAATTTCTTATGCTTATGTCACTCTGCTGTACACAATATCACACTTTCCCTCTTGCAGAGAGAAAATCTCAGCAGGGGTCAGCGAGAAAAAAGAGGCTTTTGGTGCAGGGCCGGGAGTTGACCTGCCACTTCACTGCTACCTGCTGCTACGACACAAAAGAGCTCTTCTGCAGGCCAAAGAATGAGTCAACTCTAGCTCTGCAGAGAAGAAGACCCTCGTCTATCCTCCATGACCACTCTGTCATCCATGAATACCGCTTGCGCCACAGGAAGTCTTACCTCCAAAAGAAACCCACCCAAACCCCAACCACCCCCACCTCCTCTCACCACCGCTGCCGTTACTACATTCACAAGAAACCTTCTCATCTTCTATGTTCTGTCTCATCCTTTTCTCTCACACATTCCTTCTTTTACAGACTGAATCAAGAGAGATGCTCCCTAAGCATTGCAAATTGATTAAAGCACTAAACATTTATTACATGACAGCAGGGGGTCTGCAGAGTGGAACTGCACGAGAGGGGAAGTGTGCTGGAGAGAGGAATGTTAGCTCACAGAGGTTCATCAGCATGATCCCACGCTATGCGAACATCACAATTGATGATGACTGTGTGCATGCTTGTAGAGAAGACAGAAAAAAATTCAGACAGGCACTCATGTTTCATCCAATCGCTATAAATGCAGTACACAAGGTGTGTAGTCCTGCTACACAGTTTTGTCAGCTTATGATTTTTTTTTTGATGAAGAAATAATCACATCCCTGCTATGAAGGTTCTTGAATAAAGCTTGACACTGTTGAAAGTTGCAAAAAAATTTTGAAATATATATATATTTACACTATGAGGCAGTCAACATTCAGGAAACATTCAGTAAGACTGCACCTATTGACAGGTATGTGGGTTCACTTTCCATGAGCAAGGTACTCTAATTTGTCTTGGAATGTTTGCTTTTATGGGGGAATGTTGCATAATAGTTCTTTAAAAAAAAAAATCAGTATTGTATTTTCTTTCTTTTTCTTTCCTTCTTTCTTTCTTCATTTCTTTCTGTCTATGTGTCACAAATACACACAAAAAAATTATTTTTACATAGATGAGCCAGCTCTATTTAGTTATGTTAATTCTGACCAAGGGGGGAAAGTAGCAAACATCTTTTAGTCCTCAAAAATCTTATTTTCATCATACAACAAACAAAATGTTTGTTGAGACACCTTGCTGAGTTTGCACACATCTAGAATGCACACAGAAATTACTGTGAAAAAGAAAATAAATTTATCGCTCTTAGAGAGAAGTTGTGAGACAAACCTTTGGAAGAGAAGTCAGAAACATTAGAGAACATATCAATTTTCACTGGAGGAAAACATATTTTAACACTGATATGTAACACAGTATTTGCATAAAGTGCAACTTGTGCCAGAGCAGTCTACAAGGCTTGGTGACTGTCATGTTCGGATTAATGTGTCTAACCCACATGCAGAACACTCGGAGGCAGATGAAAAAGTTCAAAGATTTATTAATGATAAATGTACAAAGTATGTTCAGATCCAAGAGGGGGCTTGACTGGTCACGAGTGGGTTCACTGCTGAGGAGGACAGAGAGATTAGTGGAGGTCCAGGTCTTTTGCAGATTGTGAGTGTTCAGGTCTGTGCCTGTTTGGAAATGGAGCAGAGCTGCGGGGGGGGGGGGGGGGGGGGACCTAGACGGTCCAGAGGTTGTTGGCAGGCTGAGGGCAGAGGCGGAGGCAGAGCTTACAGAGTGCAGGCAGATCACAGATTGAGTTTTCCTTCCAGTAATCTTCTGAGAGCGGGCAGGCAGATACTAGACTGAGGCTGCTCTCCAGAGTCCTACTCAGAACGAGCAGACAGATCACCGGCAGAGAAACTCTTCAGATTTTCAGGTATTCAGACAGGATAAACCTGGGAGGCAGAGAGGAGAAAAACGGGATCAGGTTTGGTTTACAGAAAGTCAGAGTTCACAGACAGGCAGGTTGGCTCAGGCTTGCTAACCGTTACTGGCAAACACTTTGGCACTGGAGTGAAGCCCTCCGCCTCGTTAAATACGGATCTCCTGATGAGAAGATGAGAGACAGGTGGAGCGGTCGGCTCATGCTCCAGGAGATCTTGTGCGCCCTCTGGTGGAGAAAGTGGACAAACCTTCAGATCCCAACAGTGACTACTTAACTGTTGCTATGATTTTTTTTTTAAATATGTATCTGTTTGAATACAGAGGTAAAATTGCCTTCACAGCTTTGTGAGAAAAACAAAACAAAAACAAATATATAACCAAAAAAAAAACATTTTTAAATTTACTTGCTTTGGATGTAATATTTCTGAGCTGTTTTCCTGATGGAATTGGGAGAACAATGCATTGCCTGGATGAGTGGAATTTGTGGTACTCTGTCTTTCCCCCTTTCTGAACCCAAGCAGCATGGATCAAATATTTAATGGTTCATGAAGAATTACTGAAATTATCTTCAAATTATACATACATAGATTAATTAGGATTAGGATCAATTCTGTCTCATTACAACCCACTGAGCCTACTAGTAGGTAGAAGGCAAAATCTGAAGCCATTCTATGAGACTGGTTACCACTAACAACGGCCATGTAAAAAGCGACTCAGAGTATTTACTGGGTAATGGAAGACACAGTAATTCCCCATAATGTTACCAAGGTTACAACACATATGTATTAATTTGACTGAATATGTATTCCTGATACCTGAAAAAAAAACAAATTCCTTGCCAAAATGACCATTTCAAACAAAAAACATTCTTCACATCTAGAGTAAACTTCCTTAAATACATATAAATACATACATCAGTCAGGATGATAAATGTCAAAATGGCCACTTAAAATGTGTTAACTTTTCCAGGTATATAAAACTTAATTCTTACTATTACTTTATTACTTTCAGGAATTCAGTTTCTATTTCAAAAATGTAATTTAGAAAATCTGTTATTACAGTTTCATCTAGGAGTGTGATTTTGACAAGGAAGAATCTTGTCTTCCTTAATCTACAAATGGAATAAGAGTGGAATAAGGCGAGTGCTTTAATTAATGTCAAAACGGCCTGCCAAAAAAGCAAACTTAGGCTAGATCTATTTACAGTGCTTATTGAAATAGACCCCAGGTCAACATATTTTTGTTTAAAAAAAAAATTAAAAAAAACATCTCTTGAGTAAACTAGCATAACTCAGTTCTAACTAAATAGCTAGATGAAAACAAATCCCATGATGCTTTATGAGGAGAACCCTTTCAAAGCATTCTGGCATATAGCTGCTTTGTATCTGCTGGCCATCAAAGCACACTACATTTCAAGGTGCATTGCATAAAAAAAAGTCCACTACATTTTTATTCACTAGACATTCAGACACTTATATAAAATGGCCACATTTGGACACAGCCATAGAGTATGGAGGGTAATGCAGGGAGGATATTGACCCAGGAAATTATTGTTAGAGATATCGACCCAGTCCCAGTACCCGTACTTCTGCCCTAGCCTACTTCAACTGCACATTCCAAGGTTCAAGCAGACAGATCAGGGTGATGTACTGTAATGACCTCAGAATCTTGGATCCAATATTCAAGCAGACAAATCAGGATGGTTTTCAAACAAGTTTTATTCAAAACTTTGGACTGACTTCAATCCAGGAAGTTAGTACAAAAAAAAGAACTGACAGAGCAGATAGGGACAAGGCAAAAACACAAATACCCAGAGGCAGAAAACAAGTCACAATTGGAATCTAATACACTTACTTGAACACTTGAATTACTCTCACAAACACAGCTTCAATAATCTGACGCTGATGACCGGGTCCCCATCAATGAATCGGGTGGGTGAAGGTGACCTTGAGGTTGGTAAAACCTGGAAGTCCTTACAGGTTTAACCTGGGACGCATGAAAAGTGGGGTGAATTCTTAAAGAACGAGGGAGGCAACCCAGTGACAAAGTCCATAGCAATGTAGGACCAAGGCCAGGACTGGATAGGCAAAGGCTGGAGAAAACCAGAAGGAAAATGAGGAGGACCAAATGGAGGAAGAAGGAGAGTTGGCCGAAGAAGCAGGTGTTTGTGCTTCTCTGCTAACCCAGATGGAAAGACATGATAACCATAGGGTTTGAATGATACCAAGCCCAGGAAATGACATAGGGAAAATAATATATCACATGCCCGCTACTTACTTATCTGTTTCCATGGAGTACTTAATATGGTAATTAAAAGAGCATTTTTGCTGTGTTAAAAGAATGTGGGGGTTTAGCCTTCCTTCCCTTTCCATAACTCCATCTCTCATAGTCTGAATCATACATTCACTGACTACTGGTACTGGACAGTTGACTGCAAAATCACCAATGTAACCCAGAACTGTAAAGGGTTGGCCTATTGGCTTCATCCTTAGAGCCTATCACTGGTGAGTTAAAAGCAGATCTGATTTGGCTTTTATTCCATGTTTACTCATACTAATGGTGTTAGCTTAATCTAATATAGTAAACACTGAATCACATATTTCTTTGTTTCAACAGGTATCTAATCTTTCATGTCTCATAAAAACTATAAGGCAGTAACACAGTGAGTCATGGTCTGAACTTACATGGATCAAACGTAATACGACTGTCAAGGTCAGAAGAGTAGGATCCGGTATTTAAGGTGGACAAACATATTTCTCAAAGCTTTTACTGAAAACTGAGCCAGAGGGAACAGTGTCGGCGTCTAAGGCAGGAACTGTTGCAAGTGGAGACAGCAGGTTAGTGACCACGTCTTTCTGGGAGTGGATGACAATGAATGTGTGAGTCACAAACCTGGTCTTGTAGTTCAGTCCGAACCCTGAGGGTGAGGATGGTTCAAGCCGGCGGGCTGCCAGCGCGGCGCGGTGGTCACTGCACAGAGAGTCCCAGACGCTCATGTGTCGGTGGTCAGAAGACAAGAAAGGAGATCAGAACCAAGCAGACGAATGTAGTCCGGATGATCCATCGGGTGAAGCTGAAACCAATGTCTGTGACATGCTCGGTGGTCAGAGCCAGAAGGTCAGGGATCCAGTGAGGTGCCGAGGGAGAATCCGGAACTGAGTTGTACAAGTAGTACAACTAGTACAACTAGTACAAGTGCATCAGATAAGCAGGTAATCAGAACTGGGTGGAGTTAAGCAGGTGTGAGAAATGAGTAATCATGAAAAAGATACAAACAAACTTGGGGAATGTTAGCTTTCTTCAATTCACTCTGCAGGTTCAAGTCCAGTAAGACTTAACTGCATCATCAACCCAGCATCCATTGCATGCATGAAAAAATGGCGATCTCATGGGTGAAAAATATAACACAAGACATATAATTTTTGAGGTAATTATGAGTTTCTACATATCGTGAATGGAACATTTTAAATTAATATGAAAATTACAATATATTCTGGCCCACATGTTCAACTAGTTAGGAAAGAAAGGAAGGCTACCTCTCCAGTGTCTCTGCAGGAATGTTTGGTGTGAGAGGTTGCTGCAGAGTCAACAACACTATGCAGCTACAGTAAACATCCACTTTTATATCATACTTGTCCAGTAGAAGTAAATTCTGCAATGTCAATGACTGGATGCAATCTGCTGATTTTCCTTAAATAGAAAACTTTAACCAGTCTGTTTGTATGATTCGATTGAATTGACTCTGTAAAGAGCCTTGAGATAATGTTTTGTCAATCTGCTTTATATAAATTAAGAAGTGGCACTGAAACCACATAATGTGGAAAACTGAAATCTTATTCGACACTGATTATTTAAAACACATTTTGTTTTTTGTTTTATGTTTTACAGTTCGTGAATAAAACAAATCTTAATTTTCATGTTTTTATTTATTTTTTTATCGCATTTTATTCTAATAAGTTTAACAGTGTGCCTTGTCAAGTCTCATGAGATGAACATACCTTTTCATCCCTAATTATTACACAAGGCAAGGTTCCAACTAATTATATTTTCAAGTCAGAAAAGGTCTTCATTTATAAAAACCCCAGCACTAGTTTGCATAATTCAAACTAGAAACACATTGTTTGACTGCAAATTACCAAACCATCAACTGATTGTCAGGCTGTGAATTACTACTCACACTGAACCAGGTTCTGCTTGAAAACAGGACTTCTTGCTCACCACTGTTGCTGCGTGCATGCTTGGTGTGAGGGATTGCTGCAGAATTGATGACACAATGCAAGTGAATGTCCACCATTGCTACACACTCACCTAGGAGTGAATCCTACAAAGATGATGACTGGATGCCATCAAATGGGTTTACTTACTTGTTTATGTGATTTCATTGAGCTGTCTCTGTTTGTTTGAGATCACATTTTGTATCAAAGTTCCCAGAGAAGATGTGATGTCAATATATTCTACATATATAAATAAACTTAACTGAAATGAACTGAAACAAGGAAGTTTTAAAATGAATCAAAACTGCATATTGCATTGCCACAAAACATATCTAATACATAGAAAGTGAAGGATCAAATGTTTTAACAACCCCTCTCTGAACTGTTAGAAAAAAATCAGTTGTTCATACGAAAATGAAAATATCAAACATAAAAACTTCCTGATTTATATCTTCTTTGACATGTACTAAATTCATCTCAGAATTCATTATCTCAACTCTTTGTCTTTCAAGTGGGAAGTTTTACAACTGCAAATGTAATAATGTCATCATGCCACAACTTCACCTGCTACTTTTCATGACACATTTCTAAGCAAAGACTAAAGACAGCGTGGGTAGAGAACAAGGGTTATTCTCTGGGGGTTCTTATTCACACAGCAGTCTGTGGCTGCTATTCACTGCAATGTAATGTCACATGAAAAAGAGTATCTGCAAGACTCTGTTAAATGTTAAATGTTTTCACATCATGATTCGATGAAAGTGTCATTTCATGAAACATTCAACATCATGCTGGAAATCATGAATCGCTGCATTTTGATGTTTCGTAGAAACGAAGAGTTATGGCCAAGACCAACACCACCTTCTCATAATTCAAAGAAGTTTCTATCAGAATAAAAACGTCTGGATCTGAACATGTCTAAGCTGAAAATGTTATGGTTCTCCCCTTTGGACTTCTTAATTAGTCTGTTTTGAGTTTTCAATTATTTATGTCTATCTGTTTTCTTGTTCATTGATTTGATTGATTGATTTGGTTTCCATGTTGTATCATTGTAGTTGTTTTCTAGTTATATTTATGTAGTGTTGTGTTTTTTGTGTTTCTCTCTGTTGCCCCCTTGTGCCTGTCTCCTTTCCCCTGGTTTTTAGTTGCTTCTATTCACACCTGCTCCCTGTTAGCAGATTACCCCAGTCTTTTTTCTGTCTCCCATATATATACTCCTCCTGTGCAGTTCCTCAGTGGTGGTTTATCATCATTACTTTGCTCCTTATGACTGTTTTCCTGAATGTCTCCTGGTATTTTGGTTTTCTGTATTTTGTTTTTGGATTTTGCTTCTGTTGCCTTTGGATCTTCATCTCTGTAGCGTTTAGATCCACAACCACATCCTCAACCAGTTGACAGAAAATGTTTTAGTATGACAATAGAAAAATAATGATTGTAACATCTCCAAAATACACCTCTTCCATTGGAGCCCCTACTAGTACCACACCTCTATTTATTTGTGTCAGAGTCTAAGCTGACTTCCTTGCCTCTTACTCATCCAGCTATATCCTCCCTATTTCCATGAATACACATCACCAGATATGCTGAAGTCTGATAAACATAAAATTTTATACAACTTGGAGTTCAAAAATAAACTTACTATAATATCTTAAAAACTCTAACTTGTCTTTAATTGTATAAATTATAATATTCTGAAATAGGAAGTCTTATTTCTTTATATATAGGTAGGCAAATACATTATTCCTTTGATAGCTGATAGCAAAAAAAAAAAAAACTGTGGTCTGGAGTAATATCAGCCCACTGGTACATTCACACCAACACAAGAGCAATCATAGAAACTCAAACCGACAGGCATAGAGGACACATTGCACCGCCAAAAAGTCCACAATGACCATTAAAATCTACACATGAGCTTAGATTTGTCTCTACGATTTTAAATAAAAAATATTTTATAAATAAATACATGAACCATCTGCCATGTTTTTTGAGTGCAGAAAGTTTTAGTAGTAAATTCAAAGATTGCTATGTTGTTACATATTATTTGCCCAGAGAGACACAACAACCAAATGTGAGGATGGAGAGAATTATGGTGAGACCTTCAGTGTGGCATGTTTTAATCCTTGCTGTGGCACCTTCTATTGGGGACAATGGGATAGTGAGCGGCAGGATGCCAGTCCTCAGTTCTCTCAATGCTATACACAAAGCCACTGCCACAGCGTTATGATAAGAACATCAGTGTGGCCTGCAGAGTTCTCACTAGGAAGGACGCAAGATTAGACCCACGCCAAGCCAGGGCCCCGACAGTACTTTGAAGAATAGAAAGTGGGTGAAAGAGAGGGCAACAATGAATACCAAAGAACCCCCATTCAGGGAGACCTTGAGAAACACAGGTTGCCTCTGTGGTCGGTCCTCCTCTCTTCTTTTGCTCCTTCTGTTCTCTTCTTCACCTTGGGCTGAGAATTTTGCCGAGGTCTGCAGCTTCCAGAGAACCCTTTGAAATGGAAAGAAGGATGACAAGACGGGGGGCTAACTTCTGCAGAAAGGCTTTGTCAAAACTGGCGCGACCCAGACCTGGCCCAAGATGCTCGAGCTGCTTCTCTAATAGCCTGCATCAGCAAAAAGACAAAGGGAACTCTGCAATGATTCGATTGAAGGGCTGGCTGCTGTGAATTGGGAGGCCTAAACAGATGGAGGGGTGGGGGTTAGCTGAGGTTCATCAACAGGCGAATAACCATGCCTGAAATAATTAACCAGAAATTGCTTTCAGTCTAAATGGCAGTACCTAAAATAATGGAGACCATTCAATCATTGAACTAAGGTCCCCCCTGGAGACCTGGGCTTACAGTTTCGTGGCTATCCATGACACTGGGGAGCCGACACTAGAGTGATTAAACCACAATGAATCATCTTTACTGAGTACAGAGTACAATGATGGATGAAGTGGATCACCGTGTAGAAACAGATTGAAAGCCAAAGGACAGATTAACTTCAAATTGCTGACAGTGCGGTTTACTTGCCTGTCAAACAGGAAAATCACAGCATAAAGTAACTAATATGCTTTGCTGTTTTTCTGGTGTGAGATAGCTACCTGTCACAGGAAGGATATTTCCTCGTCTGGGCCGACCTGTGTTTCTGCACACCTGAGAACATGTCTCAATCAAGATGATCAGCATGTATATACAGAGGCAAAGAATCAGTTCTCTTTGCCGGAAAATTACCCCTCAGGATATTCCAGCCAAAGACCTAAATCAGGAGTATCTTTCTTGTTGAATCTGTCTGCTTGTGAATCTCTTTAATCTGGACACCGTTATTGTTCCAAACAACCAGAAAACATCAGTTCATCTCTGATCTTCATGTAATAGGTCTTACCTGTGTGCATAATTTCTGTCTGCTCTTCCTGCCTACCTGCTCTCCAGCACATCCCTTACAACCACGTCTCCGATCTCACTCACATTCTCCTGGATCTCTGGGGTACAATCTACAAAGCCCGCTGAATCAAATACTTACAGCTCCATGCTGCCTCTCCTTCATCTCTCAACCAAATCAGTCATCAGTTGTTATTTTCTCCTCCCTTTTAGAGTTATTTCATACATGCAAAGGCTACTGAACAACTGAGTACAGTACCTTGCTAAGAATTCAGATCTTTGACCTATTTCAGTTCAATTTTATGTGTGTGATCTATATACATATATACATATTTAGAGCAACAATAATGAAATGGAAACAGAGTTTTCAAAGCTTTACCAAGTACATTCAAAAAGTACATCATGCATATGTGTGTAGTAAGTCTGAGCCAATGACTTGTAGAAGATAATTTGAAATATATTCTATATATACTGGCTTTAGACATCTAGAAGGAAAGTGATCAAACTAATTTGGTGGAGAGCATATCAATGTCAGTTTTGCAAGCCTTGTTTTTTTTTTTCTTTTTTTTTTTGGGGATCTTGTCACCGCTAAAATACACATGTGATTTAAATTGAAAACCGTTCCTTTGAAAAACTCTTTTATATCTTACTATAAAAATAGACAGCCAGAATAACAATTATTGCAAATAAACTGCTTAAATCTTTGAGGCGTTTTCAACAATATATTTTGATACAATTTTAAAATGAAAACTAGCATATTTAAAGAAAAAAATAAAAATTGGAGGAAATTGTAATTCCTTCTATACTGAACTATACCCATATTTAGGAATTATCCATACATTTGTGTTCTGCTGCACCAAAGTTCAACATACTGCTCTGTTTTTATATTCATACTGCAGGGAAGTGGAGAGGGCAGAGGGAGGACAAGGAGGTTCAATAAACACATCTTGAGGGGCAGTTATCAGGATATGGTACGGAATGTGGCAGACCCCTGGCACACACGCCACCTCTACTTTCCACGCTGCTCACTCTCCTGATGCATGCCTCACCCCGTACCCCTGCCCTCCTCTCTGCAGCGCTTTGTGTGCCCGCATAATCTCTGAGCAAAGGAGGCAACGCAGGTGGTCCCATCTCAGGGAAGGCTCACCTCCCCCTTCATCCTCTACCATGCTTTCTCTCTTGCTGGCTGCATCCTCTCCTTCTTTGCCCCTGAGGATGGTGACACAATGAGACACCTCTTTGGTAGAGATAAACCTATTTCAGAGATGCTGAGGGGAATGGGGGGAGGAGACCCCCACCCCCACCCCACACACACACATCACTTTTTCTCCATCACTTTTCACTCTTTTACTCCAAGTTGGACCAGAGGCTGTCTGAGCTTCAAGCACCATTAGCACCACAATGGTGTGTGTATTTTTGTGTTTATGTCTGTTCATTTTTCTATGAATGTAAGGATGTTCTGCTTCTACTGAACCTAATCCATAGGAAACTAACAGAGGGGGACAGTTTGTGGGTTTAGGATACATCTCACTACTATAAATTGTGCCACATAGGGTACACCTGAGTTTCTTTTCTTTTTTGTTTATTCCTGAAACATACTTTAAATCTGCAATCATGCAATCATGCTTAACACTGTACATTTCTTTATACTTTCATATCATAAAATCAGAAGCTTGTTTACCATCTTTTAAAGTGTTCCAGATAATATATTTTAAGTCTTATTGTGACCATTTTCAGCTGTTTTTTTTTTTCTTTCCTTGTTCGCATTTTAAACAGACTTATAGATCAATAAATGTTGAGCCTGCAAATAACGGATTAGATTTTGCCACTATTCCTCCTATGCGTGGATGAATTCCACACAGGTTCTGTATTGTCCAAAAAACATGGCTATTGGGTTTATCTAAACTTACCTAGGCTGTCCTGTGATGGACTGTAGATGCCCAGAGTGTCTACAAGTATAAGCAGGTATAGACAATGAATGGACAGACAGATTCCAAAATAAAATGGGTTGAAGTCCATGAAATATATTTTTACACTAATGAAGTAACTGCAATTGGTGTAATTTTGCCAAATAGGTCAGTTGAATTGGCTAATGCATCGATTCTCTATTAGAATGTTGAATGATTGTCTCTGGCTCCCAAAAGGCACAATTTCATTTCATTTTCATTTCATTTCATTTGGATAGTCACCTGTGTGTACATTTCTTTTGTTCTGTATTTGTTTAAAAAAAAAGTAGAAAAAAAAAAAAAAAAAAAAAAAAAAAAGTAAATCCCTTTATTGTACCACAATGGGGAAATTCACTCTCTGCATTTAACCTATCCCCTTGGCACTCGGGGAGCGGTGTGGGGTTAAGGATTTTGCTCAGGAACACAGAGTGCAGGCTGTGCGAATCGAACCAGGTACTTGCAACCTTCTCAGAGCACAAGCGCACTGCTCTAACCCACTAGGCCAAAACTACCCCATATTTCACATTCAAGGTATTGTGTAGGATTTTTATGAAAATATAGGGTCAAAAAAGGCTGACTTATTGAATATATATATATATATATATATATATATATATATATATATATATATATATATATATATATATATATATATATATATATATATATATATATATATATATATATATATATATATATATATATATATATATATATATATATGCATGACATGGCTATCCTGGGTTCAATTTTCCAAGAAGTGTCTTTTTTTTAACATATTAAAACATGTTTTGGCCAAAATTATGCATATATTATGCATACAAATGCAAACTTTATTTGTGCATCTTGGATTAGAACTTTTGCCGAGTATGATAATTAGTCTTTAAAACTTTTAGTTTATTTTGAGGACTCACTTATGATGTTAGGGTGAAGTTTTTCGTGTTTAACTTTATTTTGAAAAACTGCGAAAGATTAAAATGGAAAAGCATTTGTGATTAAAAAAAGTCAACTTTGTCGTAGCATGACTACTTCTTTTTCTAAGCACAAAACTGGCTGAGAAGTAAGTAACTCCTTGAAGGATATAAAGACAGTCGATTTTGCTTAGTGGGAAAAACACACCCATTGTTCCTGTTTGTCCTTACATCATTATTACACACAGCAGCCCTTCAAACAAATCAGACATGGAAATTGTCTGGTATTCCCCCTTGGGTGCTCCCAATCACAGCATCAAAGATGTGACGCAAGGCCAGAACAAAATGGAAGCCATTATGGTCAATTAGCCGTTGCCCTCTTAAAGCCTAAGGACCTGCCTGCTGCTGAAGCTCTTGTTTGTCCGAGGGAACGCCGCAGACAGCTCCCACGCTACAGAGAAGGTGAGGTGAGAAATGAGCAAAGGATTAGAGAGAAGGTAAAAAGGGAAAGCTCATCTGATTCAGTACTAAAAATGGCTACTTCACCAGTGGAAGATGATCTGCTGGGGATGGAGCAGTGTCATAGGTAGATGAAGCAGAAAAATTTGAGGTGGAGTTAGGAATGCTGAGATACATGAGATGAAAGGAGCTCCTTCTTTCCCTGCCAGGATCTACATGGGCATTCTTCAAGCTCAGCCAAGCAGAACTCAATACACACACCCACACACACACCGCCCCACCCACTTGCATAAAATTCACTAATGCCCTGTTGCATCCTTTCCATCCCACCTCGACATTATCACACACCTGAGGATCTGCCTGCCTGCCGCCCCACCACAGCCCACCCTCCAGTCTGCCTGTCTGTCATCACGCTCCTACAGTTACAACAACCCTAAACCACACACACAAACACACACACACTGATGGGAACTGATAGGCAGGGGACACACATGGTTAAACAAAACACACTGAAAATCAAACACATGCCCAGTTAGTTAAACACTACATGCCTGCACCCAGGCTGGCAGCTCAGCCTGTATCTACAGGTATTACAAAGGATCTAATGCTTCATAATTTTTTTCCATTTCACTCCTATTTAGTTTTTTTTTTTTTTTTTGTAAGAAACTACAAAGATGTTTTTGAAGTTGTAGTTTCATAGAAAACACATCTATATGTCATGATATTATAAATTAAATAACCTTTAAATACCAAAGAAAATCATAATTCAAAACAAAACACAAACATTTTCCATATATAAAATATATTGAACCTGCTGTATTTTCTCAAGATTTTCTTTTTAATTTTTTTGTCACTTTTTTATTTTTGATAAATGTGACTTGATTTTACTTAATTAATATTTTCCTTTTGAACATTTAAAAGGAAGGGCCCATGTTCCCAGTTTTAATTCTTGTCAACATACTGTACCTTGCCATTTATTCCTGAACTTTATCCTTACTTATCTTAGAACTTTAATTAAATCATGTTTACATTACACTTGCAAAGTTAGATGGATTTTGACAATGAATAACTAACACTAATTACTGATTAAAACATAAAATCTGTGTCCCGTTTATGTGTTCAGCCCTATGAGTCATAACTTTGCTGGTAAACCTTTGTCTGCAAAAACAGCTATACGTTCTATTAGTGCATGTACAGGTATCCTGGAAAGTTTATAAAGTAAATCAAAAATCACAAAAAGATAATGAATGAAATATTGATAAAGATTCAATGAAATATTCATCACTCAATCAAAGAACACCTTTCTTCATTTCTTGCTTTGCCTTTGATTCTCAATTTAGTTGAGGCTCTAACTCTGACTAGGTAATTCTTACAGATGAATTGGCTACAGCAAAGATGATCCTTCATTAGAGTCATAAGTCTTTTCCAGGATATTCTTAAACCTAGCTTAATCAATCCTCCTACTAAAAACAGAGTCCTCTCCTCATATCAAGTCGTCATACAGCATGATGCCACCGCCACCATGTTTTAGAGAGTTGAGAGAGTATAATTTCAGTACAATGGGCAGTTTTAGTTTTAAGCTAAGCGAAGCAGCCGCCTAAAGATTAGACCTTGATCTCATTTGACCAGAGAACCGTCTTTAATGGTTACAGTGCCTCCCACTCAGGTTGTAGCAAACTGGAGCAAGACTTAATCAGAATCAAAATCAGAAATACTTTAATAATCCCAGAGGGAAATTACTTTTGTTACACGCTCCAGTTACAGGTTTATGTAATACACACATCCAACTATACAATATAATAAATATAAAAAAAAATAAGAATAAAGAGAGATAAAATATATACACATATAGCTCTTTTGTATATATATCTGTACGTATATCAATGCATATGTAAAAACTAAATCCAAATAAAGTGAAAATCCAAGTAAAGTGATAAATCCAAGTAAAGTGATACGTGGCGTGCAAAAATAGTGCATAAATGTCAATTATGGGGGGGGACTTATTTTGCCTTTCAACCGTAGATTTTTTCTTGCCACATCCCTGCAGCAATGCCATTGATACCATGGATCTCTTTGCATACTTCTCTTAGAAAAGCCTTTCTTGCCAAGGATGTTGGTTTACAGTTGTAACATACCCTTCCCATTAACATATTGTGGCTTAAACAGTGCTCCATGAGATTTCCGAAGCTTGTGATATTATTTCATACTGCAGTGCTGCTTTAAACTCTGCTCTTCTCAATTTCAATGATTACCCAAATGTTGGATTCCAAGAACCAAAGTCTGAAACCGGTAAACAGCTGCTCTATTTATATTTAAATTAAAATAAACTCTGTACACTCAGCAGGATAAATTTTAGTTGTCTATAAAAAGGCAATCAGAGGGCAATTTGTTGCACAGGATTTAATATAGGGGTATCAGAGTGAGTTGTACTAAATACAAATGCAACATTTTCTCAATTTCTTGTAAATAAAATCAAAAAGTAGGCATAATTTTCTTGTTATTTCCTCTATTTCTAATTTTTTCCAAATATAACAATAAACTACATTTATGTTTGTGGTTGGAGCATTGCTAAATGTGAAAAAGCATTGCAACAGAGGCCCAGGTGTCCAGAGTGAGATTCAGGAACAATTTGTGAAATAATGTTGACTGGCTCCTTGCAGTTTAAAAATGAAAAAAAAAAAAATAAATAAATAAGGTTCTTCTGGAACTGAAGTTATTACAAGAAAAAAAAAATATTAATTAATTCTCCTTAAATGGAAACTATGATACAACATCTTTTTTATTAGTCTTTGTCACAGTCTTGGTTCTATTTAGTTTTCTTTTACTTTAGTTTCACGTTATCAATGTTTTTCTTTGTTTTCTTGCTTTATTGATTTAATTCCTATTTTTTTGTGTGTTTTCTGGATATATTTGAGTCCTCGGGTTTTTTCTTGCTTGCCCTCTGTTGTCCTCTTAAGTTGGTCTCTTTTTCCCTGGGTCCTTCTAGAAGTCACCGTTCACACCTGCTCCCAATCAGCTCATTAGTCCTGTCTTTGTTCAGTCTTTCATAAATACTCTCCCTCAGTGCTGGTTCCCTGTCTTTTCCTGGCTCTTCTTGCTTGTGTTTCCCTGATGTCTCCATTGTTGTCTTTTTTTGTACTTATTATGTTGGTTTTTAGGATTCTTGCCTCGTTTTTGCCTGTGAGTACTCCATTAAAACTAAAAGAACTCCCCTCTGCCTCCTATCCTCGACATTTGGATCCTCACAACCTCAATCAAACCCTGAAAGTCCTGTTTCTTTTGATTTCTTTGTAAAAAAAAAAAAAAAGGGGGATAGGGAAACCATTCAGCATTTTTTTACACAAAACAAACTAGAGGAAAAACATGTATTGGTCTAAAAAAAAATATATATATATATATATATATATATATATATATATATATATATATATACACGTGTCTGTATTGACAAACAGCTAAGCAGGTAAACATGGAAAAAAAACTGCATTTTATTCTTTTGTGTTTTTAATTATATATAAAAAAAAATACCCTCCTCACACGAGCTGATCTTGACCAGCAATGCTCTGTTGGATAAAATTTCTCACCTTTTCATTTGTTTTCCCCATTGCTGCATGTTTTTTTTAACACTTAATCATTTTTTATTATAGCTTCACAGACCATAAAGTGTCCTTGAACACAATAGATATTCCTTTTCATGATGTTGGAGAACTTTCTGAAGAGCAGAGGCCAAGACCTTTGTCTCCAACAGATCCATGCTGTCCTTCTCAATTAAGCGCCGACAGATGACTTCCTACATGCTGAAATCCTGAACACTAGATCCTCATCACCAAGACAGGAAGGAAACTTGCAAATGTGGGGGCTAGAGGTGCAGCATCTTTTCACACATCTTTGTAGTCATAAAGGGCAAACAAACCTTGGGGTCTTTATCACTGAAATCTAAACCCCTTGGCTGATTTTATGTCTGTGGGTGGGGGTTGGGGGGAGGACCAAGCGATGACCACCTGTTTTCTGTTTCCTCTTACAGGAGCATTCCAATTCCAGGGCGAGATCTCAGCTTTTCTCTGATTTCAATGGATCCTTATATTTCTCTCTGTGGGAATATGAAAAAACAACAAAGGTAGTCCTAAATAGTTCTTAAAGGACGCGTTTCACAACAGTAACTGCTGCTGCATGGCATTAGAGAGAGATTTTCTAACAAAAGCATAGATTTATAGGGGCTCCCCTTAGGAGCCAGATAACTCAAACAAAATGAGCCATGGTTGCATTTACTGAAGAACATCAGCATTTTAACAGAAGGCAGTGAAAGGGGCTCCTCGTGCATAGAGATTCCATCAGCCAGCTATAAAAACTGAGGAGAAGAAGAGTCTCATTTATGAGGTAGCATGGTTACATTTAACAGCACTGAGGCCAAGCAGGAAGAGAGGACGCCCCTTTTGTCTGCAGCGGCCATGCTGCAGACAATGATCGAGGCATGCAGAGTGCAGGAATGTCCTTACTGTAGACACTCTCGGAAGTCGGGTTTGAGTGCGCCGCTGTCTGTGGCTTTGTCCACGAGTCAGTGTGTGTCCATTTTCATGACAAACGGGACTGTGGGAAAAATGTCCTTACAAACAGCTTCCATTGTCTGTCTGCTATTTATTTGGAGAGCAGTAAGTGATGGAGAGAACCGTAGATGAGACAAATTCAGTCCAATGCATGAATCACTTCTGATTAGCCTCAAGCCGGCATGGCTGAGCCAGTCTCACCAAGGTCCTGGAGAAAGCAGGACTCTTCATCCCATTGAGGACCAGTCACTTCTCTGTCTCCCTGCAGAGGCGTTTGTCAGCTGCAGTCAGGCTTCACTGTCACTGTCATCACTTTGAGAGCCATTATGAGCTTGGACTATTATTAATACAGAGCTCGAAGTACTCCCATCCACATCCAAGAGCTATCCATAAAATATGTTAATAAAATCTGGCCCCCAGGGGCCTGCTCAAAGGGAACTTTAACACAAACTGAATATCACTGATGGCTCTGTAGGAGGGGCAGGTTTCCAAAAGGGGGAGGCTCTAACCCTGTTAGTCACACGGGTCGAGGCTCAATGATGCTGCATATTTCCAGTCACTGTCAATTACCCTGATATGGTCTGTGGAGGGTCGCATGCAGCCTGTGCCGTGGAGAAAGAGGGAGGGAGCCACGGCGGGAACTGTTGAGGATGTGGGAAAATCAGAGGTTCAACTGTTTGTGCATGAGAGAAAGTTTGTTGTTCGACAGCAAAATGTCAGCAATGGATTGGATCCTCTGATAACCTCACTGTCTGCTGCCTGAGTTAAGGAGGAAGGAGATGTCCCTCTTTTATAATAGCTGATCAAATCATCTTATTATGCGTGAAGGGATGGGGAGGGTTATAAAAGTTTCATCATGGATTTTATGAATACATGACAAAATAAATCAAGAGGAGGGTAAACAGTTTTTACTGGTTACATTGTCCTAAGATACTGAGCTGACACAAAAGCTATGCAGTTTGTATATATCAGTTTTAATTTATAATTAAATAGAGCTAAGTTATTCATGCACTTGACAGGTTAAGGAAGAAAACTAGTTTCACTTAATGAGAAACCGATTCGCAGCATTTGCGTTTTGTCAAGACTTTGGTGTCAGAATTATTTGTGCAACCCCAAACAATCATGGAACTCTTCTTACATTAACTTATTGCTCACTGAAGTTTTACATGTTCTTACTTGTAATTTGATCATTTTTACCTGCAAGTCTTTGGATGTTGGAAAACTTCCTGGCCTTCTTTATCAGATAGAAGTCTATGCCAGTCAAATGCAATGATATATTACACAGAAAAAAAACATATTAGTAAGAACAAAGATTACTATTAACCTTAAATCTGCCATCAGTAATGTATTGATATATTTAAACTAGACTTTGCTTAATAAAAGGCAAACAGAAATATATATATAATGATATATTTTTTGAGTAAATGTCTAAATTAAAAAACATGTGTTTTAGCTGCCTTTGTTATGGCTTCCTAAAAAGGGGCCTAATCACCAGAAGTGGTGCAGTACCATGCTGCAGGGACTTTAGAGCGATGTAACACATAGAAAAGCAGTTTCAAAGTGAAGACAAGTGTCTTCATTCCAATTTAAAAAAAGTTCACCATAAGGCAACTAATACTTCATTACATATTAACACTATATAGAAGGGGTAACCAATTAAAAATCAGAGGGGTCCGAATAAGGATGTTCAACAAACATTAGAAGTCAAGAGACATTTTTAATTATAATCTTTTACTTTAAAAATAATTTAACAATGAAAAAAAATGAGTTGTTTATGCAACCATGTTGTACATTGACTTTTTCAATAAAAAAAATACGAGAAAAAAAAAATCACTTTTAAAATCTAAAGTTGTTTTTTAAGTAGAGACCAAAAATCGTTTAGTTTAGTATATAGATAATTTCCTGATTCACATATTTTAAAATACCTGAACTGAACGTTTGTTTTTGTTTTTTTCTTTCTTTTTATGGCTTAATAAGAGAAGTGGGATTTATGCCTCCCTGCAAGGCTTTAAACCTGGGTTTGAGTGGCGACAAAGCCATTCTAAAGCAAATATCAAGGTGCTCATTTTGAGCCTGGGTCGATATTTATTTTTTAAAATGTTCATGGTGGAGAATCCTGCTTCACAGCAGTAAGTTGAGCCAAACATACTTAAAATGTGCAGGGTGATCTTTGAGCACGCCATTTCACTTTTCTGTCACCAGTTCACCGCAGTTCTTCAAGCAGTCCTCACACTTTCTTCACTTTTTCTCATCATCTTATTCTTTTTTCCCATCGCCTGTCTTGCCATAGGTTTGCCTGCTATGTCTAAAGGTAACTAGCAGTAGCAGCATCCCTGATTGACACAGCTCATTGGCTAATTTATATCACGTGTAACCTTGTCCCGGAAACTCGGAGGGCTTTACCGTACAAACAACGCAAGTGAAGTTAAACACTGCCGTCGAACAACATGCAGTAATTTATAAAAGTTTTAAATCAGGTTGGGTCCACTAATCCTTGACCTCTGCTCTATAAGGTCAAAATCAATATTTTATCATATATATATATATATACACCTATAGTTGACGTTGGAACAAATACAAATAGGACATATAAAAATGCATTCACACCAGAAAAGTTATTTGGTCCACTTGTTTGGTCCTCACAAAAAGAGCATTTTATTTTTTTCAGTAGGTCCATCTTGTATTTATATTGTACTTTTTGGAACTGGACTATAACTGACAAAAAAGCCATGTGTGGGATGATCGTTGCTCTCATTGGTCAGATATGACACAGCACAAATGCACGTATGAAAAAAAAATGTATCCGAGAGTCCTCAATGTAGCACCTCTGTTTTGCATGTTTATGCTCACACAGTGTAGATTTACAGACCTTTAATTTTAGACGGCGTCCGTGAAAGCGTCGTACAAGGCAAGCGAGATCCTCCGCTTGCTAGCAGCAATATTATTACAGTTAGCAAAATAAACAGAACAGGTATGATTTGATACTTAGTTAACCAATATGGTCACCTGCTGAGTGCAGATAGATGTATGCTTTCCATATTTGGTTGGTTTGTGTGCCATAGTCCGTTTCGAAGTGGGCCATGGTCCAATTGTTTGGTCCGCACCAGAGTTCACTGGTCTTAACACCTGCACAAAAGATACGGACTAAGAGGAGGAACAAATTCTGGTGCATTTAAAGAGAAAGGCTAACCAAAATGTGGCAGGTGTGAAGATTTTATTAGAAATAGTATTTAAAAAATTATCTTTGGAATAAATCAGTCATAATAAAGTCAGAAATAATAACTTATTGAAGTTCCTTTAGGGTTTACCAACCAGCAACGCACTATCAAAGAAATGCAACTTTGTTCTGAGGTTTTATTCCCTGTGCCCACACACTTTGGCTTCATTAAATCCTCCACTTTGGACACATTTCCCAGAGAAACCAGGATTTAAAAGGAAGGACGCCATCGACAGCTTGCAGGAGACAAAAGTTCAACACAACTCCCGCATATACACAAGCATTAGTTTCATTTATGATGCAAACTGAAGCTGAGATAACAGGGTCTTGTAGGAGTTTTTGGAAACACGCTGTGCAGAGGTGAAGTTGCACTGACAAATGAGGTGGGAGGTAAAGATCACATATAAACACACACAAGATCTTATGAATTTACACTCTGGCTTCCTCAGTGTATTTAAAAAAAGATCAACACCCAAACACTCGCTGCATCATCTACTCACACCCTCTAAATGACATGGACTTACTCGTTATTGGGCAGGCCTTCAAACACTCTCACGCACATGGGCTCCTTTGTTTACACCACGTCTTGTGGTCATATCTCTGTGACCAGCTCCTCTGTGGTTTCTGCCACTGCATCCAGAATGAGAAAGAGGATTAAGCTCTGGTCCACGTCACAATTTATTCTGCTTTTGTACAGAAGGAAAAGAAGGAAGTGGGATAATGCCATTTCATGTCTCTGAATACCAACATGATGCAATATACCCCAACCATGGCACACTGAACAATCAGCAACCACACTGAGACAAACAGAAAACAAAAAGTCCACTTTTGCAAACATAAAAGAACTGGGTTGCAATCAGTAATAATTTTGTTAAATTTAGTTTTTGAAAAGTTTAAGGAACACATCAAATGTCTTGCTCTGCTATGTATCCAAAGCTTAGGATCCTATAAACCCTCTTTTAAACTTCTCTGCAACTTTATCCCTTACCCATGTACTGTTTTCCTTGGTGTCCATGATGCTTTTAGTTCCCCAGTCTTCTCCAACAAACCTCTGAGGCCTTCACAGCATGGCTGCACCTATACTAAGATCTAACTCCAGACAATTGGAATCTATAAATTAATTAGTTGGCTTTTGGTTGTACTATATTGTATTTGAGGTGTCAGAACACAGATGGCCAAATTCATCTCATTAAAACTTTGCCTTATCTCTTACCTTCACTATGCTGTCTAAGCGATTGAAAAGGTACATAACTAATAGGTAGAACTATTTTAATGAATGGCTTCCTGAGGCTTTTCAACAAAGTCCAAACGATCTGCCCAGTGCTGAGAGTAGGGCTTGGCTTAGTTCACCTGACTCACTACTAAACTATTGCGTCTTGTGTCTTGGATGGGGCACCTCCGCAAAGGTGTTAAAAAAGGTCAGATGAAGGAGATTTATGATGCTGTTGATCCAAAGAGGGGTAGCCCACTTCTCAATGTATTTTGCGCATGTACAGTACCACTACCAGGAGGCTGAACACACACTCAGCATGATGCTACTACCACCATGATTTAAAGTTTGTGTGTTTTCCATTCTGCAGCCTTCTAAAAAATGTATCTTGACGCCTGCAAAGATATCTCTTTATATATTTATTTTTCTTATCTGATAATAAAACACCTTTCAGTCAAGTTTAGAGGTGTCAGTTCTGGAGAAGGTGCATGTTTCTTCTTACCTCACTGTGTAACTCACCTTACAATCCTCCCTCTGATTGGGGAGGATTTGGGTCAGATAGTTGCTAATTGGATAAATTAGGTCCTTAAACAACAATGACTTAAAACAAACAAAAGCATGGCTGACAAAAAGCTCTGACATTTTTTCCCCCAGCATTTTTATTGTCATTACACTGTGAAAAGTACAGAGCAACAAAATTAAGTTTCTGCTTTTAACCCATCGCCTCGGAGAGAAAAACAAAACCTAATTATGGCATTTTATTAAAAAAAAAAAAAAAAAAAAAAAAAAAGGTTTTGCAGGTCTCAGTCCACCATAAGAACAACTTGGCTTTGAAAGATCAAAGAGGGGTTTCTCAAGTGCACAGTGAGGAACCTCTTTCTTCACCATCACAACCAGCTCAACTGTCACTGTTGGCAGTTGTTTGGACTGTAGTTTGGTGGGAACTTGTTTGCCTGTTCTATTTGTTTGTTGTTTTGGTCTCTAAGGGCTGTAGACCTCCCACTCAATTTGCCTTGGGTCCCAGAGTAGCTGGAGGACAAGTCAAACAAAGGCGCAGTTTGAACGGGTCATCACTGTCCCGCTCAAAGTTGAATGATGTGCCAACTTGTCAACTGAAAACCACATATGGTTGCTGCTCTTCTAATGTCCCTCCGCCATTAAACTATGTTTAAAAGCAACAGAAAAAAAATATTTACAAATAAAACTGTGAGAATAGCCTAGAGGGATGAAATAAAGCCCTCCAAAGACTGGAGCACATAAAAGGAGCTATCATCTAGCATCACAGGACCACCTTTTGCCGCCGCTCTTGTTCTGGAGTGCTTGTGAGCGGTGAGAAAGACTGTGGATTTACATAGTGGCCTGCGACTTCAAACACCATGGCTGACATTTGAATGGGCCGGCAGTGGGAGCCTCTGGTGGGGGTTTTGTTGTCATGCAGGGCGAGCCAAGAGGAGTGGGCACACAGCTTGTCCTGTTTACTGGGCTCACAGGTTACCATAGGAGCCCAGCACCAACCAGGCTCGTAAGAGACAAAGACAGTATGGGAAAGAACGACAGAAACTCTGCGAAACAGCAGCATAAAGGGGGGGAGGCATGTTGTCTGAAGTTGAACGGGTACTGAGTCATTAGGTGTATAACTAACAGGACAAAATAACTTTTGTGACCATCGCTCTATAATAGTGAAGATTAAATCCATGTGATCTGGGTGCCCTTTTGCCAGCAACCAGACATAATTTAAAGTTCCCTCTCTCACAACATCAGCTTTAATGCATGAGTGTCAAATGTGAGCCAAATGGAATATGCCATTTATTATTAGCCTCATGTAAGCACATAGGTTTCCAGTTAAGATTTAAGAAATGCTTTATTTGGAGCACCGAAAAAGGTCAAATGTAAACATCCTAATTTAATTTGGTCAGAGCTCCATCTCTCATGTGTAGCAGTGTGGACTTCACTGTGAGTCTGACTACACGCTGGAACAAAAAATAAAAAATAAAGTACAAAAATAACTCATGCTTCCAGACTTTTTCTGTTTTCTATTCTCTGAATGATAATAATCTGAAAGTGCTTTTAGGGAGTAGAGTATGCTGAGTCCTTGTCAATCAGAGGCTGATTGACACAGACTCACATGCATGCTGCCTTAGATGGTTTACCAACAACCCATATCTAATAGTAAAAAAAATATGCATAGTTTAACAAATAAATCAAACTTTTCAAAAAAAAAAAAGAACTCCTGGTTGAAAGCCTCCCTCTATGTATAGCAGAACGACACATCTGATATATTTTTTGCTGTTTTCCACTCAGCTAATTTTGCTTTTTTTCTTATATTTTTTCTGTTACTTTTTGTCAATTGAATGGTTATGATGGTTATGCATTTTAATCTTCAACCGAGGGGAATTTCTGTATATTTACTTGACAGAAAAATGTGTGGATGCATCCACCGCAGATTGGTAGAACAGTCCACACACTCACCTTATTTGTTTTGCACTTAAAGGTATAGTGGAGGTTGTTCTTTTTCCAGGTGGATCATCAAAATAAGTGCTCCTCCTAATTGTTGATCATTCTGGTGATATGTTTACGTAAGGCCATCCTATGTACTCATCCCCATTTTCACTTATCGGTAGAGAGTCTGACATGGTGGAAAAATTGCAAGTCTTATTTTTGAAAGTAAGCTTGTATGAGTGATGCAAACAGCACCTTTTAAACAGAGCGTGCACGAGGAGAAATGGGCTCGTGCACGCTCTAACACGTGTTTAATAGGCGTTCCCTCTAGGGAGCGGGTAAAGAGTTGTGCATGCGATTTTTTTTTTAAGTAGAGAGGGTGGGTCTTTTCAAAACTTTGCATAAATCCTCCACTACACCTTTAAGCATACATATTTTAGAAATGCAATTTATTGAAACAGCTAAACAAAGAATGATAGAGGGCATATTATAGTATTGTCCGGTATTCAAATGTTTTAATAATGTTGAGTTATAGAATGGATAAGGGGCGTGGCCATGGGTGAAGGGCTTTAGGAGCCCAATGCCAGCTCAGCAGGAATCCACCATTACCGGTAATATAAAGGAGCCATTCGTGATTTTTTTGGGTCTGTTGCTCAATACTTTGAACTAAATTTGTTTGAATTCTGGGTTGAATAAAAGACCTCTTCTTAAAACTTTTTGGTGCCCTCTATGCCTTCACTTATTGGTCATAAAAAATTACTATACAGTACAAAAGGTGTTGACTAATTTCATCCGAAAAAATTTAAACAAGCGTTTTGAGAAGGCTTCAGAGGTTAGGTAGAGAACATACGCAAACAAACGGCAAAACGATGAAAGGAAGACAGCAGACAAAGTAAGAGATAAGGTAAAAGGAGTATTGCACTGTGGAATTATGTTCTAAACATCATCTGAAAATGGAGCAGCCAGTGTTCCCCTAAACTTCATACATAATAATTTTTTGCAGCAAGAAGGTTCTGGGTTCAATTCATGGTCGGGGTTCTTTCTGCATGGAGTTTACATATTCTACCTATGCATGCATGGGTTTTCTCCGGGTACTCCAGCTTCCTCCCACAGTCCAAAAATATGACTGTTAGGTAAATTGGCATCTCTAAATTTTCCTTAGGTGTGAGAGTGTTTGTGAATTGTTGTATCTCTCTGTGTTGCCCTGTGACAGGCTGGTGACCAATACAGGGTGTACCCCGCCTCTAGCCCACAGACTGCTGGAGATAGGCACCAGCCCCACCATGACCCTGATGGAAATAACGGGAAAAGATGGATGGATGGATGGATGGATGGATGGATGGATGGATGGATGGATGGATGGATGGATGGATGGATGGATGGATGGATGGATGGATGGATGGATGGATGGATGGATGGATGGATGGATGCTCTCTAAATGATTAAAAAAGAAGAGAAACAGAATAAAATGAAATTTTAAACTCACCCACTGGTGAGTTGTTCTGTTTTCAGAAGATGCTGAGAGTTCCCATGTGGTATTTGAGGGCTCCAATGATGCCCACGGGCACCGTGTCGGTGACCCCTGCTATAGAGTCAGAGACACAATGCAGATTAGTGTCTACCCATCAGGAGGAGCGTGTCTTGCAATGAGTCATTCCAATCAGCTGGTTTTCTTTAGAAAGAAAACTTTGGACCACTCTGACTGTATGATCTGATTTAACTGTTTCTTGCTTTGACGTCTTTGATGTCTTGAACTAAATACATTATTTTTTATCGAAATCCACAACCCTGGTCTTATGAGAAGAGTGTAACAAAAGGTATTATAGAAAAATGGCATAAGAAGTTTGCAATAAGGCATTTACGGTATAGAGCCAACAAGAGGCAGCTCTGGTACGATGAAACCAAAGTTTAACAGTTTTAAGGCCAAACCTAACACGGCGGATGGCTCTGAATACACCATGCCCATAATAAATTATAGTGGCGTCAACATCAATCTGAGGAAGCTTACTGAGTCTATATGTGGATGGACAAAGCAGGACAAACCAGGAAGACAACATTTTAGAGGCTGCTAAAGTCTTAAGACTTGGTGTAGGTTCCCATCTAAGTGGGATAACAGCACTGAACACACAGACAGAGTTAAAAGATCAAAGCAGATGTGAAAGAATGGCTCAACAAAGTCCAGATCTAAATCCACACCATAATATGTGGTAGGTCTTTAAAACCAATGATCACAGACAAGCCTCTTTTGTATACATTGCGCTTGGGTTACTTTGCAAACTTGAAAACACTGGATTATTTCCTTTCCTCCTTACAATATATGCTCCTTTGTGTTTATTGTATGGAGTTGCGATGGAAAACAATTGACTGAATGATGGAACAAATTTAAAAGGATTTTTTAAAAAATGCTTATTTTGCTAGGTGCTATTTATCTGTTTACAGTTCACCTCTGTATTTCAGCCCCATTGATGGAGAATTAAAGAGCGCCTACATGCAACTTAATTTTTAGGCTGCGTGTCAAAAATATTACAACCCATCAGGACTCTCCTGATCTGGGCCAACATACATGATCGTCAGCATCTGTTGTATTTGGCCTCTTAATATCTTATCTCATCTTAATAATGAGTTAATCAGAGCAAATAGTGTAGATGTAGAACAATGATTAAAAAGCTTCTTGGAATACGTCTGGACAGCTGTAATGAAACTTTTGTCCATATCCAATAACAGTGTCAGCCTCAGGGGGGCAAATGTTAGTTCAGCACACAGGGAACCACAGGGAGAACCATTTCCCCTTGACAGAGAACACCTGTCTGACTGGAATGAGAGCATGTCTCTGAGTGAGAGAACAAGTGTGCACATGTGTGCCTGTCCTCAAATGCAAGCTGTTTAAATGGGTCATATATGAGTTAAAACTGAGGAAAGTAAAGCTATAACTATACAGTGTAATGTATGCTTGGGTCAGGATTAGAGTGCAAACACACAAGACGATCCACTTCTGCCCACACAAGTCCAACACTTCGTCCTCCCCTCCCACAGCTTTCCCTTTCCCTGCCTGGCTGGCTGACGAAACCGCGCCGCCTGCCTCGGTGGCGGTTGCCCCGTCTGTCAGTCTATTTCCAGGCTTGGGGCCCAGAGCTGAGGCAGGCGGGCAGGCAGTCAGTCAGGCGGTGTGGTGGAGGGCAGAGGGGTTGATGCGTGTGTCAGAGAGGCGCTCTCCCACATTCCCCCGGCGGCTGGCAGCAAGCCGGGCCTGCGGAGGGGGGTTCGCCTCTTTCTCACGACCTCTCAGGTTCCTGCGCTCATCTGGGAGCTATTCATTTCCTGCCAGAAAACAGCCTTCCCCTGCAACTGCAGGAGAAGGTGGGGGCTGCAAGGAAACTGGGAAAAAGAGGGGAGGGAGAAGAGTTTGGCTTGAATGTGAGTCCAGGGCTTGGTACAGCAAGCTCTGGGCTTAAATCATAAAGCTCTCGCTTGTCTGGGCTACAATCAAAGCCAGCCCCAGTGATGGGTTGGGAGAGAGATGTAGAGACAGAAAGGAGGACTGTGTAAGCGAGAGGAGAGTGGACCATATGGTAGCACTTACACAGCCAAGAAGGAAGCAGAGGGTTTTCTCCCCCCCCATTTTCACTCCCTGAATGCATGCAGAGTGTGGGAAAAGTTAATGGACACGCATGGCAGCTAACCTCGTGGTCGTGTTGTGACATGTGTGCGGTCATTCCAGCAGCTCGGCCACTGCACTGGGTAATTGGAGAGGCTCGTAAAGCTGCTCTCAGGAGAGGGAGTTCGACTATGAAGATGCTGATGGTTAAGGGGTGTGTGGGGGGGAAGGAGACGAGGCAGGGTGGGAGGAATCAGCAGCTGGGTGTTGTCCAGGTCACACCACGTGCCTCCCAGACGTCCCGTGTCCAGCTGTGGACCCGGGGGGCTCGGGGCAGGAAGCTCAACACCAGCGCAGGCACAGCTGGAATGCTGTGGGAACGTTCCGTGCAGGAGTGTGTGAGAGAGCTTGTTCAGAGAGGGCCTAAAAACACAGGATGCTGACTGTTAGCCTCCACAGCAGGCCTCTCCTTGAACCCATCACCCCCTCCCGCCCTGTCCCATTTAACTCCCCAGTGCCTCACCCTCTAATGCCCTTTAGCCAGGCATGTCCACTCCCCACAGCACACACACATAGAAAGTGTGCACACATGGACACGAGCAAACACATGGCTTCAATCACACGGGGATGTAGCCCCCCCTCTGTAAAAAAGGTGTGATGAAAATTCAAAATGATGGCACTTATCCACACTTTGTGCCTCTTAGCAGTGATAATTGCAAACACCTGCACCCCCCACCCCCCCACCCAGACACACCAGTACACCCTTCAAAGAAGGGCCACACTCAGATAGCTGGAGGGGGCACACACACCTGGGCAAAGCAGAGCGCTACCACATGCTCATTGACAATGTGTTTATCGTGTCATTCCTCCATCAGGCCCCCTGGCATCGAGGAACTGAGCCCTGATTAAAGACACAGCCCGAGGCTCCTCTCTGTGCTTTCCAACCATGAGATTAATGTTGCTGCTCAAGTGAAAGCTGCAGAAATCCTCCTAATGGTGATGCTTTATCAGCGCTTGATCTTTATAGGACAGTTATTGTAAATCTTTGCCTGTTTGCTGAACTTTAAACACGCAAAAATGTCCAAACTATGTCAATACTTTGAAAAAAGTACTCACACGTCAAAAAGTATTCACACCTCAACATCCACACACTTCTGAGGGAGAATCTATTGACACAAAAAATAAAAGGTATCCTATGCTGTAGAGAAGCATGAACGAAGCAATTCTTCCAATAATATTTTTTTCTTTCTATAATAAATCTAGGGAGCACAGCAAGCATGAGGGAAGTATGTGCTCTGGTCAAATAAGACCGAAATTAGATTTCAGGACGACATGCAAAACTCATCTTCTTGATGGTGGGAGCATCATGCAGTGGAGTATAAATATAAAGAATAATTCTGCCAGAAAAGCTGTTTGCAGAAGTTCCAGCTAGACAAAGAAAGGTATTTTAATGTCAGATATATATACTACATTTAAACAAATTATGTTCACAGAGGTTTTATGTCCAATCTGACTGAACATAAACTATTTAAAATAACTTTCAAATAAATTTTTTGGGGAAAACTGTCTTCAGCACATTGTTGTCATATTAAAACCAGAAAACATTTCCCTGGCGATGTACCTGCTGTTTTCAGCAATGTTTAATTATTATAAATACACATAATTTCCACCTCTTAACTAATTAAAAAAATGTATATCCACTCAGTTACCTTGGTTTTCTTAAAGCTAAATATTTTAAACTCAATTGCCCTGTTGTTCCAATCAGGTTGCAGTGTCGTTTTCTGCTGCTAGATGGCGTAAGTGACCTCTGCAAAGCTCCAACGCTCCTTCAAGGAAGCCCAAACAGCTGAAAAGCCAAGTGCGTAACACCGCAAACAGATGATCTTACATCCTTGCCGCTCTCCCTCAACTTTTTCACATCACTGAGCTCCAACTGGAACTCAGTTGGTTGATAATGTTTCTACAAAACAACGTATTTTGAGTGCAAGCCCTTTGCAAAATACTTAAAAATGTAAGAAAAAGTTTTACACAATAAAAACAATTGCTGTATCTTGATCCATCTGGTTAATTTTAAGCATTTTCACCAACTGCTGGCTCTAAGCTTTGACGCACATAAATAGAGTTACGCTAACGCTCAATGACTTTATGTCAAGATGTTATGTTTTAAACAGGGAACCTGTCTTTTTCTGAAACAAGTAACTCTGGGACAATAATTTCTTTTTCATAATTTTACAAATTTATTTGTCTTCCAAAACGAAGAACAGTATAAGAGCATTGAACATCTTTGGCGTCACACAGTAAAAAAAAAAAAAAAAAAGACAACTCAAATATTTAAAAAAAAAATGCAGTGAACGGACTTCCACAATACCAATCTCATTTCAATATGAACTTTACTCCCTTGTTAGCTGTACAAATATAGTGCATACTCTTTCAATTTTACAAGAAAATAAAAGCAGGTTCGAAACAACTTTCTATTGACCAAAAAAAATGTTAACTAATAAGTGTAAAGTCAGAGTCTTTATTCCGGGTAGGTCTTTTCACCACGGTCGCCACACTGAGTCTGTGTTGGCTGAGGGGGCTCCAGGGGACACCGCGGCTGGAACAGGCACTGGCGTGCTCACGTTGTTTGCGTACACAGGGATGACGGGGCCGTTTGGCGCAAATGCCGCGTTAGGTATGAGGAAAGCGAACTGTCCGTCTGTGGCTGGCACGATCTGGAAGCCGCCGTACACTTTGGTGGCGTCTGATGGTAAGCTGGTCGGCGGGGAGCCCCCTTTGCAGGACGCAGGGTTCATGGGGAGCACCTGCGGGGAGGAGCTGGGGATCGGCACCATGGACTGACCAAACGAGGGGTGCGTTGAGCCTCCCGCTGAAGGGAGCTGGTGTTGGTGCTGATGCTGGCTGGGGTAGTTCATGGCGTTGATCTGCGTCATGCAGCTGGCCAGGTGTCCCAGGAGCCGCGTTCTGACTTCTGTGTTTACGCCCTCGCAGGTGGACAGGAATCGGGTGACTTCATTCATGCATTCACTGAAACCTGCGCGGTATTTTCCTAAGACGGTGGGGTCAGTGTTCAGAGCAGCTATAGGAGAAACAGAGGGAGGACATTATTGTTAAAATCCTCTGGACGTGTTGAAACAAGCGTGACTTTTATAAATGAAGATAAATCAGAGTGGGATGTTGAACTTACCGGTCATCTGAGCTCTCTGTAAGTTCCGGAGGTGCTTCACTGTCATCTCCAGGATGTCTGCTTTCTCCAGTTTGGAGTGTCTGGAGCTCTGCGGGGGCGAGAAGCGCACCTGGTTAGCGTTACGCACAGACTATCCTCATGCCTGATACCGACTGTTAGGGCATCTATAAATATCCAAAGAGGACTGCTGAGTACTTACATCCTTTTTGAGCGCATCCAGAATGAGAGTCTTCAGCTGACCCAAGCTTTCGTTTATTCTGGCTCTTCTCCTTTTCTCCATGATCGGCTTGGATGACTAAAAAAGTGAACGCACGCTGTTAACATAATCCACTCAAGGCACAGAGCTGGGTATACAACCTAGACTATTGTTATTTGCTACAATCTTTATAAATACCAACCTTTCTGTGTTCAGATGCTGTCTTGGGTTTGTCTGGAGTTGTGTTCATGCTCGCCGGTGTAGCAGCGACCGGAGAGGATGAGGATTTTTCCATCATATCGGCAGGCATATTTTCTTTCTTATTAGAAAAACCCCAACAAAATTACAGCAAATTCCCTTCCAACGCGTAGAAAAAAATGAAGCAGGTGTTGTCAGGTAGAATTTAAAGTCCTTCTGTGTCGGAATCAATTCCTGGTTTGAGTTAAATCCGTCTGAGTGAAGCGCAGCGTCAGGAGCGGACGCAGTCTCTCTCTCTCTTTCTGTCGGGCTCTCCGCGTGTGCCTTGTATTTATATCTCTCACTGCACGCGAACGGCTCGTGTGAAACTTCCCAAACTTTCTTTCCCACAGTAACTTTCAACCAATCAGAGTGAGGGACACGAGGCCCGAGGGAGGACGGCTCGTGGTCGGCGCCCTCCAATTGGCTGTTTGGCCTCGCTGGAGTTGGCGGCCAATGGCGCACGGCCCGGGCTGAGGGCGCAGCCAGGGAAACTGTCTGCAGTCTTCAATCATCGGAGCGTTTACATATTAACAGCGGAGCCGCTGACTGAGAGAGGCGCAGGGAGCGCCTATCTGCCGGGCACGAGTTAGGAGCAAAAAAATGAAAACCAGAGAAACCGCAACAACAACTCTGTTTCCACACATTTCCTCCTTTTTTCCTTCTAATAGATGTAGCAACTTTTAAAACCCATTCAGAGTACATTTCTGGAGTTCCTCCAGAAAGTTTTATGAGGGGTAACCAGATGGGGGCCACTAGAGGTGGACCACCGAAAAGCAAAAGCTTTGACATGATTAGAAAAGAAGTTCCCATTGTGACTTGATCAAAGTTTTCCTGAGCTCTGAAGATGAATATAGTCCTTTATTCACAATTTGCACTTTAAGAAATTCATATTGGGCTTTGGTGATATTTTCACCCACTCTGGACACAGGTTGGTATAAGTCAACATTTGATTGCTGAATCAAACATTTGTCAGGATGTGAAGCTTAATCAGCAGCAAGTTATTTTTTATCAGAACTGCACTATAGTTGAAATACCAGACAAAATACACGAAATGCTGCTAAAAGATACTCCTCTGCTTCTAAATGTTATCCATATAGAATTACAGGTGTTAATTCATTCAGATAAAGGGATATTCTTTGGATGCCACTGCAAAATTAGAAGTCATGGAGTTTTTGATGAAGTGGTCAGAAGTTGTTCGATTTAAAGAGAAAAATAATGCATCAAACATTATTTATACAAAATGTCAAATGGTTAACAGCTGATTTTTATATGGAAGGATTTATATACCTCTTTTTTACAATCAAGGGATGCCACTGTCCTGTCCCTGGGCAGACTTTGTATAATTTTACAGAAATTTGTATAATTTTGTATAATGAACTAAATAGGGCCTAAAAATCACACTTTTGTTTGCTAATCGTTAGTGGCCACAGATTAATGTGTGATAATGCAATCTGACAGGACAAAAACAGTTATTTATAAACAGCTGAGAGTTCATTGAATGTTTGTTAAAGACTTCAATATTAAGGTTAATGTTACTCATCTAGAAGCATAAATTCTGGTCCCATAGTTCGCTTATATCTAACTGAAACAGAGTTACATGAGCTTTGCCTTGTTTTTCTTTTTTCCCTCCCAGCTTACTGGAATAATTACATTTGTGAAGGAAACAACTTGGGATGACAACTCATGACGAGTTAAAAACCTCATGAGGGGACCACATGAGAAGCTGAACTCCAGCCTGAGCCTTACTTTCTCAGACCAATGTGACCCTGGGAGCACACATCACTCCCGTTTCCACATTACACGGCAGCTCCTATAGGTCTGTGGTGCAGAATCTGCCACTTAATCATCCGTCGGTGCTGTGAATGTGGAGCACGTGCCAGGATGTTTTATGAGCGCGCGCTGGTTGGAGGTTTTGGCCGCCGGGCTGCAGCAGGAGGAGGAGGAGGGTGCATGCGCGGTGAGGGGAGGGTATGTGGCGGCGGCGGCGGTGGTTTACATTAGAGGGGAAGGTAAATAGCAGCTGCTGTTTTAAAAGCCTGGGAAAACCACGCCTCCAGAGCGAGCTGGATCGGGCTCCCTTATCGGAATGTGAGCCAGAGCAGAGATATTTCTGAGTCTGCAGAGTTCCCCCTCCTCCTTCACCTCCTTCCCGCCTGTGGCCGCCCCACGGCGTTCAAGGCTTTTGTAGATATCAGGTCATAATTTCATTTCCTTATCTTTATTGTAGTTAGATATACCAAAGAGCAGACGGACACAAAGGGGGGGAAAGATGCCAACTATCGCTCCTTGGGTTTATTGAAGCAGCATTCTTAAGGTTGTGCAACTTCACAGACAGGCGCGCTTATAACTTCCAGCAGTCTGTCATCACCTACACTAAAACATATCTATTGTATCTATCAAATATGTTTCTCTTGAGCCTTAAAAGTATATGCAAGTTGAGGGGGAAAAAACTGAATTTAGTTTTTAATTAAAGGAAAACGAGTCCTTGATGGATGTTTGAAAACGATAAAAAAAAAAAAAGTGTTAAAATCAACATGAAAATGTCAGATCAGCAGGCGCAGGTTAAAGTGAGCGCTCGCACACTTCCAGCTGGTGCGCGGACCGCGACACGTGGCGCACAGGCGACCGGGGGAAGGCGCTCCTCTCGCCGGCTTGCTGCCGGGATCTGCGGGGCGTCGCCAGCGGTTCGCCGCGAGATGCTTGATTCTAAGGGCAACCAGGAGGGGGCTGAGGAGACTCTTTGAAGTGGCCGTTTTAAAACCGTTTTAGCAGTGGCGGTTCTAGACTAAAATGTACCAGGGGGGCCAGGAGGGGGGCAGTGTGTTTTCATGGGGGAACAGAAAAGCATGAAAAAAAAAAAAAAAAAACAGGGCAAGATTCAGACATATTAAAGGAATAGTACACCCAAAACATGATTAGCCTTCATTTTCTACTCACCCCCATGCTGAACAACACTCTGGAGTACTTTTTTGATATCTCAAATGCATCTGGAGATCTGGGAGGCTTCTTGCTGTCTGCTGACATTCAAATAATGGAGGTCTATGGTGACCGAGACAGAAAGGTCCATAAAAGTCCACAATATTCCTCCATACTGCTCGTCCAATGTATTCCAAGTGTCCTGAGTGGGTAGCATCCAGAATTTACTCGAAACGAAGTCATTTAGAGCATGTTTTTAGAGCATAAACAGTAGTGTATAGGATTTCCTCAAAGCGCGCACATGCGCGCTCACGACGCTACAGAAGCCGGCAGACCAAACCAGCGCATTCAGCTCGGCAAAGAACTCATGCTCTTCCTCAACACTGAAGTCTCAGACATTTTTCTTTCGTTGTTTCTTTCTTTGCACAGGTAAACAGCACATTTCTTCTTCTACGCTTGCATTATTGGCAGAGCAGACGCTGAATGCGCACTTTCATCTGGCTTGGTCTGCCGGCTTACGTAGCGTCGTGAGCGCGCATCTGCATGCTTTCAGGAAATCCTATACACTACTGTTTATGCTCTAAAAACATTCTAAATGACTTAGTTTCGAGTAAATTCTGGATGCTACCCACTCAGGACACTTGGAATACATTGGACGAGCAGTATGGAGGAATATTGACACGTTTTTGTGGACTTTTATGGACCTTTCTGTCTCGGTCACCATAGACATCCATTATTTGAATGTCAGCAGACAGCAAGAAGCCTCCCAGATCTCCAGATGCATTTGAGATATCAAAAAAGTACTCCAGAGTGTTGTTCAGCATGGGGGTGAGTAGAAAATAAAGGCTAATCATGTTTTGGGTGTACTATTCCTTTAAGATAGCTGCATGAAGTGAAATGTCTATTCCATTAGGTTGAATTTAAATTCTATGTCTTATTCGGTCAATATACAATCAGAATTCATGAATGTTGCATATTTTTTACTTAATTTATGTTAAAATAACCTTTTTTTTTCTTTATAAAATCAGAATTAGAACTCAAGAAAAACTAATAAATTTAGATGTAAGAATTGGAGTATTTTTCTTAATTTGTTTTGAAAAAAACATAAAAAAACTGGGATCCCATCTCATTACCACTGAAGCTATCACCTTGTGATTTTTAAATAATTAGTAAAACACAATTTTTAATGAAAAAAAATTAAATAGATCCAAAGGATCTACCAGTAACCATGTCTGTTCCAGCGCATATCATCATTAGAACTTCTTTTAGTATTATGCCTTTGGTACAGGCGCCATAACAGGGGCCAGGACATGATCTACAAGGGCACTTGCCCCCGTTGGCCCTCTCTAGAACCGCCCTTGGGTTTTAGATTCTGATTGTAACATTTCTCAGCTATATTTTCAGTTAAGTATCCTATTTACTTCAGACTCACTCATGGGAGCCCTGCTGGAATTTTAGCACCAATAGAAGATAGATAGGAAATATCAGTAAGCAAATTAGAAAGGCAGGCAGATAGATAGATATATAAACAGATATCTAGACACAAAAACGTGAACAAAAGCAAACCAGATAAGAATAAAATGCACGAAACAGAAAAAAAAAGTCCTCTTAAGTAGCTACTTTTGGTGTTGCAAAGTTTTAGACATAGCGTACTCTATGCACACTCATGGGGACCTATATGTAAATAAACAACAGACGTATTTTGACAGATTTTTTTCTGTCTTTCTTTTCTTTTGTCTGCTTACCCTGGGTGGAAAGCCACATTATAAAAGTTTACACAAAATACGCTTGACGTTTGGACATAGACACGGCTATTAGCTATTAAAGAACACACTGGGCCACACGTGTGTGTGTGTGTGATAGCTAACCACCTCTGAACTCCCTGATTCATATAGCCTAGTCATACTCTTATAAAGTATTGTAAATGTAACCCCCCGCCCTCTAATGCCCTTTAGCCAGGCATTTTCACCCTCCACAATGCACACACATAGAAAGCGGGCACACATGGACATGAGCAAACACATGGCTTCTCAATAACACATGGATGCAGCCCCCTCAAAAGGATGGCACTTGTCTCTGAAATCTGATTACAAAAAAAGGTGTCAAGCTTTCAAAATTAACAATAACTGTGGAGTCACAGGCATCTTTTGTGCCTAACTGGCAAACTTTGGCATAAGCGAGGCTGGTCCGTACATGCGCCTGTAAGCCACTTTAAATCCAACACTATACTACCTACAGTGCGCTGCCTCTGTCAAATCAACATGTCTTATTGTTGCGAGGTCTGCACCTGACTAATTTTTACCCCCCTCTCAAACAATGGCACTGACAGAGCTCCTAAACAAACGTCTTGGTGCTGGGCAGACAAGGTAGGTTTTGAAACACTCTCCGGCTGAATGACTTTCTCACGCTCATGTTGCAAGAGGTCTGCTATAGTGAACTGAGTCACGGAGCCATGGGTCCCTCCCCCCTCCTCACCCCCCCTTGCAAGCCGAAAAGTCTTATCGAGCACACCTGGCCGTTTCCTCGGTCCCTGGAGTGTTACCTGCGCGCAGGTCTGTGGGAAACGGACAGAATCTCATCTAACCACAGCGGCTCTCTTCTGTGAGAAGCAGAGGGCATTTTGCTTTGAGATAACCGGGTGATTAAAGAGACCGGGTTGCGGCTTTCTGACAAGCAACAGAAAAAAACAAACGTGAATGGTTTTCACCAACCCTGATCCTTCTTATCAACTCTATTCTTATCTTCTGTTTTATATCAGCCCTCTCTCCTTTTATCTCCTTCTTCCTCTTTTCATACCTCTGCTCACATTTTCCCAGGACTCATATCTTTATTGGGCTCTCTTGTTAAGGACCGCCGCACACTGCAATACTTAAGTAAGTAACCCAGGACTTTCTGTGTGTATTGGAGGGAAAGAGTGTGTCTCACTGCCAGCCGGTGCCCTAATGTGTAAGCTATTGGTGCTGCCAGAGGGGACTCTTGTTGGAGAGGTGGGGTCAGAGCTTATATGCAGATTATGGTTTGAAGTCTAAAGTGATAAAGTGCTGCAGCATACAAACTGAGGATGGCACTGTGTGGAAACAGATTTCTACACCAAGAGGGGTGTCTGCAATAGTGTTTGACCTGACTTATCCAAGAGCCCATACTGTGATTAACACAGTCAACAAGCCAGCAAAGCTGCTTTTATTTCCAGAAGAAGGGAGCAGTGAATGTGCAGCAGTCAGCTATTGCCTAGATTTTGCAGTTTTGTTTGGATCATGCCAACTATATAAAGCTTACAGTACTTGGGTCAAAGTGTGTTTTTATGGGTTCACTTTCTGACTCTGATGTTTCATTCAATATATCCCCTTTGTATTATCACCAAATTAGCTTTATGTCAGCAGAACAAATAAAAATCATTATAAAAACAATAATTTAGAAATATCATATATCTTTTGTTTTTTATAATTAAGAAGAAGCAAAGTTAATGTTCTACACACCTGACAGGCTATATGCTGCACTTTCATGGCCAAAACCCTCTATCTATAATTTATTTAGTAAATTTCTTCTTTGCAGTCATTTTTAGTCTTTAACAGTGATTTGGATCAGCAGTACTTATGACTTTCTGAAGGTCTTTCAGAGTCCTCTCCTCTTAGACTTTGTTCTTTCCTTGTCCAATTCCAGCCCAGTGAGCATCTTACAGATGGCTGTTAAAGCCATCATCTTAAAACAAAAAGAGTGTAACACAAATTTTAAACCTATGGGCTTTGGAAGTTAAACATTAATCTGAAAAGCAGCCGATAAGACAACCACAAGAAGACTAATTTGCAGTTTGCTCAAGCTTTTTAGGGGACACAGTAGGGTGTTAGGGTGCTAAAATGAGAACAAAAGTGAACGGTTTGGCCTACAGGTTGGGAACACTAAAACCAAACATCATGGTGAGACATGGTGGTGGTAGTGTCATGCTATGGATCTGCATTTCATCAGTCAGATATAAGATCAGAGAGCCTGAGAATTAGATTAGATCAAAGCTTCAGTACCTAGATATAAAAAGCTTCCCAGCATACTCATAAGTACTTGCTGATATATTTGCAAAATTCTAGCAAGTATTGATTGACCGAACAAATGTGGCTAAATACAGTAGTATGCCACACTTTTCAGAGTTTTGTTATTGTCTTATATTTTGCATAAATAGCGTTAAATCCCAATAAATGTTCAGGAATGTGACAAAAAGTAAAGTACAATTGTAAAGCACAGTAAATACACCAACTTAAACAAGGACAAAACCTGCAAAGATGTCACGAGCTGTTTCTGTAGCTTGCGGGGGGCAGTAACTCTAGCTGAGGCTCAAAGGCTCCTCTACAGGGGGCATATAAACATCAAATAGGAAGTGGAAAAGAAGGAATAACCTGGATTATTTAATATCCAATTATAAAGAAGCCTTTCATGTCTCCAGGATTTTGTTGGTTTTTTTTAAATAGTAAAAATAAGGGGAACTCTTGCCACTGGTGTTTAAATTATGACTTTTAGATACTTGATAAATATGTATAGAAGCAGTGATCAAATCTTCAAATTGCAGTCTTCTTGCAACTGACTTTGAAAACAAAATGCACCAATTTAGTTTTTCTTTGCAGAAACATCTCCCACAATCAGCCTGAGTGACCCACCACCTAGGGTGCTCGCAGAGTGAGCGCTCGGTAACAGTTTACGGAACGCTGTGCGAAAGCAATTAGCTCCAACAACTTACACGAGATGATAGGAGAGTCTGTTATTACTGAATCTGGAGTGTGCTACCGAGGGCTAAGTGAAGCAGGGAGTGAAAGTGTGCGTGGGTGTGTGTGTGCTCTGGTGCTGCATCCCACTGCGGAATGAAAATGTGTTGTTATAGTGGGAGTGAAGCAGGACCTGTGCTCAGCTGCTGTTAGCGAGGCCAGCCAAGGCTTGGAGAGCAGGATCAAAGCAGGGACAAAGAGAGAGGAGGAGAACTGACAGATCCTCCGAGCAAAGAGAACACAAGGAGGAGAGACGGGAGGAGATGAGGGTTTATTTTATTTTTTATTTTTTTGGAGGCTCTCCAGATGCAGCTGCACACATCGTATGCTTCCCCTCAGACACACAAACCGAAGAGCCCCGAGCAGCCTGGGAGCAAGGAAAACATTAAGTACAGTAAAGGTGCTTGTTTTCCCTGGTACAAGCCTGCGCATGCACCAACAACCCGCAGAGAGAGATCAGCATGGGTCACCGTAAGCCTTGCAGACACAGGAGCTGGGATCCGTTTTGGCTGGCTTAAACAGGGAGATGTTTGAAGGCCTCAGTGCAGGGCTGAAGAGCAGAGGTTCCCCAGACAGCTGCCATGGCCTCCTTCCACTACAGAGACTGAGCCGCTTCCTTTAGGGGTCGTGTTTCTCCTTACCAACATCAGCTCCCAGAGCTTCCATCCATCCACACTGTTCATCTTCTCCTTCCCTTTGCTTGCACTCCATCTCTTTCTTTTTTTTTTTTTATGCCTCCTGGAGCAGACCAGCGCTATTTGCATGTGTGGGGGAGGCAGTGCAGCATCGAAGGTGAGAGGTCATGGTGAGTAAAACCTAGCAGCAGTGAGGAGGAAGTGGTTAGGGAGAGCACTAGTGAGTTGGCCTGAGTCTCTGGTTAGCAAGCCCGAGGCAGGAGCAAACTGGGAATATATCTTCTGTTGCTTCTTTGTGATGTGAGGGTGGGGGGTGAGGGCCATTCATGCAAATGAACTACAGTTTACAGGATGCTCTTACAGTGGACATATTTTTGAACAAAGCAAAAGGAGAGATTAAGATAAAGGATTTAGAATAGATTTAGGTTAGATGATCATAGCCTCACTAGCTTCATGTTTTTGTAAGATTCGGGGCCAGTTATGCAGCACTGCATATGGAAAGTTAGAAATGAGATAAAAATGTCCATTAATGCTCATCTAGTGTAATTTTTTTTCAAAATACTTTGCACGCAACAGGAGCAGGTGCTAACATTGTACCCACACACAATCAGCTTGTATTTAGGTACATCAATTTTCCCACCTGCTTCAATCCCCACTCTTCGTTCTTACCACCATGTGTTGCCGTGGTGATGGTGGGTTCAGGGTTATTTGCAATGTCAGTTTATCATCACACATATAATGCATATATGATGAAGAATTTCAACTTTGGTGTCATTTGTGTAGATCAGCCAGTGATTTCTTCCCCTTTTCCATAAAGACTAGATTTGAAGATGAAAAAACCAAAAGTTCTCCTGTTAACAGGTTTATCTTGTCAAAAGCCAGGGAAGTCCTCCAGACTTATGCCGACCCCTTGGCCACCTCTCTGACTAATATATCCTTACCCAGCTTGTCAGTTTAGATGGACACTCATGCATTAATTGTAATTGTATCAAAGTCATATTATGTTTTGGATAATTGATTAAACAGAGCATCTAGTAGTTGAAAGCTTGGGATAGTTTTCCCCTGACATGTCTGTTGTGTTCCCCTGTTTGTCATCTGAATCATCTGGATTCATGCCGACATTACATTACACAGATTTAGGCTCTTTTTACTTAGCAGATGGGCTATCAGTAATTCATGTAATGAAGTATGTAGTTGTTTTCCAGTGAATCTAGCATTTGTTTGATGTATTCAAGCATCTTGGCGACTTTAACACTATTGTTTCATGTGTTTGTGATAATATTGTGTCAATAAAATGAGCAAAGACAAAAACTATTTGCTTCTGTTGGATCTATCTAAGCATATATTGTTGATTCAACATTATTGGTTCTTGAACTTAGAGAGCATAAGAATATTGTGTTTATACTACATAATATGAAGAACTGTTTTATTAGCTTATTTAATTGAACTTAGTTAAAACTGAATGAATCATGACAACAGGTATCGTAAAAATGAGGAATGAGGTCACAAAGTTAAATGAACAGAAATGTGCCATTATTATGTTATCTCGTGTAAAAATAGATTGTGAATTCATGTTTACAAAGGTGTTTGTTGTTGTTTGACAATTAATAAAAAAAAATGTGGTGAGTGAAAAGGATTTTCCTGAAATTATCTGTTTTTCCAGGTTTGCTTGCTACACAGAAGCGTATTCTCCTGACCTGTCTGCTGTCCACATCACAAAATATATCCATCTGAAAAAATCTGGGGGAACAACACATTGCAAGAGAAATACATTTCACACAACACAGGAACTTACTGCATACCTCTAGGTTCAGATTCCAACTTTAGGAATAGTTAATAGCGTTGTTCATCTTTATCTTCTTTCTTCCTTTAAATTACTTTCACACAAGACTCTCGTCTTCCAAGATTTGATTCCTAGAGACGAATCAATGGCTTGTCAAAAATGATGAATTTATGTGTGCTTATGCCGACTCTTCTCAAAGCTTGCAGCTACAGTGGAAGGAATGGTAGAAAAACAAGTCTGCTTCTGCATTTTGTTAGTCATTCAAACATTTACAGTTCGTCTTTCCACCATCAATTATGATTGGATCCACATTAAATGACGGAAGACAGAAGAGTTCCCCTTGTTTACGCTCAGCAAAATTTGAGTTACAGGTGAGTGATGCTTCCTGCTTTACTTCTGAGGTGGCACTTAGTTGACTGATGATAAGAGGGCCTGCCTTTGAAGAGCCAGCGAGCATACACACAACTGACAGCTTGGCGCTGTGAATCAATTATCTCTAATAAGCCTACTTTGGTGTAAACAAACACAGACGCTATCAGCAAAAATCTCATCATGGCACTCTAATGTCATTTAAAGATGAAACAGTGATAGGTCATTCATAGTTGGTGATGGGCTTTTTTTCCTCCTTACTTTGATGGAGAATAAAGACCTATTGGGTTTAAATCTGGTTTATTGCAGATTCCCGAACGAATATTGAAAACAGCTTTAACCCTACACCTGATCGAGAGGCTTAAATGATTCTACTCCAACATTAAAAGATTTAAGATAATGCAGGAGAAATAAGAAAAATAGTTATGGTAATTTTTTAAATTGCAGTAAATTCTTTTTTACATCACAACAAAGTCATATGAGTTTAGTTTTTTTTTAACCCTTTTTTTTGGAGACATTGAAGTTGTTGCTTTGCTGCAGCTTCTCTGAACAAACCAATAACCAATAACCTCTCTCTATGTAGGAGTACTGACAGGAAAGGTTATCAATTAATAAGCATCAGGTGTTTGTTAAAGGGCACTAGGGAATAGACAGAATCTGGAAGACCAAGGATCATAACTCTTAAGTAAAGGGGAGGGGTTTAATAAGAAGTTTAATTTAGTGTAAACTAATATTACCAGCTTTAAACATCTCGGAGAGCATTGTTCAATCTATCACGGGAAAATGAAGAGAGCATGGCACTTCTGAATTATGGTCGTCTGCTAAAAAAAAGTTAAAAAAAGAATAAATTAAAAACAGTCAAAAGGCTCGTGTAGCTCTGGAGGAGCCGCAGAGACCCACAGCTCAAGGAGGAGAATCTTGAGAACCAGTTTTGCCATTCACAAATATGACTTTTCTAAAAGAGTTGAAAAAGGCAGACTTGTAGTAAAGCAAGGAATAACTCACCTCTGCAGTTTGTTACAAGCTTTGTAGAGACAACTTTAAAAGGTGCCTCGATGAGATCATATACTTGTTTGTCTTTTTTTGCCCTCATGCAAAATGTTTTAGAAACTTAAACGGACATCAGTTCTATTAAGCTGTCCCAGTTTTGAAAAACGGTGCTGGAAACATTATGTTTTCTTTTAGCAGGGACAGAGAGGCTTTGCAGAGATATAGGAAAAAATATGGATAGAAAGATGAGTTCCTGCAGACTGAAGATTCACCTTCCACCAAGACAACACCAGACACAGAGCTAGAGCTACAGCTGAGTTGTTTTTAGTTGTGACATATTTGTGTATTTGAATGTCCTAATCAAAGTTCAGACCTAAGTGCAGTCCATGACAAAACTTGTACACTGATGTTGTACTATTATGTGGAAAAGAATGAAAAAAAAAATTGCGTCTTAACAAATCATGAAATACTAACAGCGGGACTGAATAATATACACAAGGCACTTGGTTGCTCCTTTGATAAAGTATTACCCTGATATATTCCAACCATGGGAATCTGCTGAAAATAACTTCTGCGGTTAATATTTATGAAATCTCTTAGTTTTGCGGCTGTGCTGCAGAGATGATGCCCTGGGAAGCCCCAGAGCCGTTTCTTCACCTCCTCCTCCTACCTGGGCCAGGGCCCGCCTTATCATGCAAGAGGGTCTGAGGATTACTCCCCCCCACCCCCAGCAGCAGCCTCCCTCCTGTAGAAAAGGGCAGCTTTCTCTCCCTCCTCCGTTTCACCTCCAGCCCTCACCCCCACTTCCTCCCCTTGGCCCTCAGCACTCCACCTTTCCCGTGGGAGTTTGTAAAGCCAGGATAACCTTGAGACCTCAGCTGGTTTGCTGCCAGAAACATTAAAGTAATTCGCTTCTATTCTCCTTCTATCCTCACCTCTCCTGTACACCCTTCACCCCACCCCAGCTCCTCAGCCACCCCCTTTCCTGATCAACAGCAAATTACCCAAACCGCATTGCCACCCCCCCTCCTCCCTTTGCTCTTCTTCCCATCAGTTTAAGTTCCCTTTTCGCCTTCTCAGCCTCCTCTGATTGTTGCTAAGATTATCCCTTTTCCTCATCTTTGACGGGAGACAGAGGGCGGGGGCGCCGGCGAAGTGAAAGAAAGGGCTTGTCACATGATCTCCTGCGTAGCTGACTATTATCTGTAGATTGTCGAGCTGCCAATTTCAATTTAGCCAGCCCTGTTATCTGGCCAAAAATAAACGCCTCATTTGAAAAGTGAAAATCAAACTGTCCCGACAAGGGGGATGACTGACATTGATTGCAAACTAACTCTTTTGGTGGCAGCCTGCACTTTGTGTGGCTTTTGTCTCTCACTCACGTCTCCGCTCCTTTTGCCCCACCACATTCTCTCCGCCGGCTTCACGGCTGTCATATTCCTTTAGTGCTGGAAAGGTCAAGTGCTGCTTGGTGCATGCAAGATCTGAGAGAGCCCAGATATTTAGCCACCCCTCCCCTTTCCCACCTTGCTTTGAGGCATCCATGCGTCTTCACCGGCCAGCAGCAGCGGTGGCAGCAGGTGGAGTTGCACAGGAATGCGTTTATCCCCTGTAGTTAGTTCATTCCTTTCATGTTCCCAGCTCCTCCGCGTTGAGCTCCTTCAGCACGCCGCACTAAAAAGGGGGCCCACATGCTCCAGCAGGACAGCAGCAGGGATCTGTTCACAATGTTGTGGTCAAGAGAAATGATAAGTACTGAAGACAAGAGGGAGATGGAAAAGCGAGAGGAAGATATGGGGAGAACATCAAAGGAGGAGTAATGATTTACATCTTGTCTAAGCTGGAGTTCCTTTTCACTCTCCTACTTCAGCGTGGTAATGTTACAGTAGAGCCCTTTTAGACAAGATGGGGTTTTTATTCACGGGTTTAAAGTCGGCACTTTAATGTTGCCACCAGATTCCTGCTGGGAAACAGAGATAGTTTACAAACACCCAAGGTGGACTGAAGGGTTTCCCATGACATCATTACTGATGAGGCATCCAGAAGCTGTGAACCAAATCCTCTCACACACACAGGTTTGACCTCATCAGCAGCACATTCCAGGTCTCACATTACTTTCCCCATCACTTCAACCAAAAGTTGATGGGGAAAGTAATGTGAGTTCCCCCCCGCCCTCTTGAGCCCCCCAACTGCCACACCCCGCAGGTCCTCAGTAACCTGTCCTACGAAGACCAACATTAAGCGTGAATTTCATCCCTTCCCCCTACCTCAGGGATGTCAAACTGGTTCCAGAAAGGGCCGTGTGGCTGCAGGTTTTCTTTCCAACCAAGCAATAGCACAGCAGACTGCAGTCATCTCATCAAGGGAGTCCAATCTGAACATGATGACTTGATGATATGAATGGAGTCTGGTGTGCTATTGTTTGGTTGGAAAGAAAACCTGCAGCCACACGGCCCTTTCTGGAACCAGTTTGACACCTGTGCCCTACCTGGTAACTCTCCTAAGTTTTGCTAATGCTATCACATGCAGTCATGGAAAACACATTAGACCATCTTTTCTTGTTTCTTTTGCACTGTTTTCTTCAATTGTAATGATATATTGAAGAAAAATAAGCGTAATCCATTATTTACCTGGTGTATTTTCATTGGGAATGCCCTGTCTGGCAGTAGGTTGCTCCTTACAGTTTCCACATTTTTTATGCAGATCATTATATGACTTTTTTAAGACAAGGATAGAATGCGTAAAGATGAACTTTAGTCAATGTATCATGTTTTTCTTTATCAAGGGAAGAAAGCTATTCAAACCAAATTACTAACTGATTGTGCCACCTGCTGTAAGGCATTACCATCACTGATACCAATGTCTTGGGAGAGATTTTGTCCTACTTCTCTTTGCATAATTGTTTAATTTAAGGCTTTGGTCTTGTTTAAGATTCTGCCACAGCGTACTAATCAGATAGATAGAAAGCATTCGATTTGAGATGAAGATGTGATGATGCGCCTCAGATCGGCTGTATAATACAAGCAGGCTTCATCTTCAAACCGTGGACTGATTACCAGACACTCCTTCCTTCTCCTGTTTTTTTTTATTTTTCACATAGAGCAACATTCATTATTTAATCAATTATAGCAAATAATCCAAGCAGCAAAACCTGCTGTTTTGCGATAATTTACCTATTGCAAATTACAGCAAAACAGAGCTGCTTCAACACGTTATCCCATCTTGTATTAAAACTATTCAATAAGTATGGAGACATTTTTTGTTCAAGTAAATAAAAAGCGACGTGGTTCACATAAACCAGGTGCTCACTAAATGGAATTAGTTATTTGAATTTTTTTTAAGCAAAGTATGTTTATATTTCTCAGATATCCAAACACGGTAAAACTCAGAGAGTCTCAGCCTCCAGATGACGCTCTCTGTCATTTGCATTTACGTAAAGCATTGATGGAGCTTTTAGCAACCTGCTCAAACCTTTCAGAAGTTAAAGGCTGTAAAAAAAGTTTTTTTCAAGCTGTAATGAATTAGGTCAGTAACTACATTTGTCCCAGATATCATCGTTTTTGGGTGTTACTATATCTCCAATGTAAGCATAATTTTAGTTCTAACAGCTTAATATCTAATGTCCTGGTATCACAATTTTCCCTCCTAACCCCTTATTTCTCTAGCTTTATCTTTATAAGGTACAACAACATTCAACAAAATAAACTATTTGACCTAAAATGAAGGTATAAGGACAATTGTGATAAAGCAGTGGTCTTAAACTCCATTACTCGTCGGCAGACTTCTTATAACTTTAAGAAGTGTCTCTGCTTCAACACAATTGACTCAAACAAAAGTCATTATCAGAGCTGGACTGCAAGCTAGTCAGGTACTTTAACCATTTGTTTTAGGTGTACAGAATGAGTGATTTGTAAGATGTTGCATATAATCAAACATTCAAACTCTGCAAGCAAAAATGCTCAAAGGAGAAAGAAAGTTAATCAAGAATGACAACGATCACTGGATTTTTCTCTGGCAAGAAAGGTGAAAAATGCTTAAATCCTACAACCCCCCTTGCAGGGTGTCTGGGGTATTAAAAACAGGAGCTCCAAAGAACACTGTAATTTTATTCCAAGGTCTTGTTTACCATTCAAAAATGTTTTGGTGGAGCGAGGCGCTACCTGTCCTTGCTGTCTTTACTAAGTGAAAAGACATTACCATTTGTTGTTCTGTATCTTTTTTATGCCTGTGGCATATTTGCTGCAGATAGAAGGGGGGGCATCTACTCCTCTACTGCTTTCAACGTACTGCCTTGTCCTCTGACTTTAATGTCAGGACATCCACTTGCTTTACTGCAATGAAATGAAACAATAATAAAAGTCAGTTCACTAACTCGCTTATTGATGTTCTGGACCTGGTTATTGTGGTTAAGTGATCCAAACGCTAACTTCTACTTTGGGATCTTTTTCAAGGTCAGTCATTCAGATATGAACTTCTAGTTCTCTGCAATATACAAATAGAGTGCATTAACAAAGTATAGGAACCCCTGGAGATTTCTTCAGATGTTCTCCCCAGTTTTCTTATTGTATCTTTTATATGGATAGGGGCTCTTACTCTGGTTGCGGTTATCCCTTGAAATTATGAATAGCTTTTAAAACTTTTCTAGATAGATAAAAGTCAAATTGGTTTGGTTTCTCATATATACTTGAATTTATTGGGGCATGATGCCTATTTCATCTTGATAGAGAGTGAATGTCTTGAATGTAGAGGTCAGAAAGAAGTAAAGCTTCCAAAGCTTAAACCAAATATTGTTAATTACTTAGAATTGTGATCTAATTTGTTGGGAAAGGTTTAATGAAGGCAATCATCCTCTGATTTTTTTTTCTTTTCTGCTCAGTTTATTAACAATGCTTATATTTTTTTGGCACTATAGAAATGTTTTGCCCAAAAGAAAGCTGGTAGGATGAAACTATTAGATGAATAATAGGTTCAAAAATTATTGTTATGGATGAAGAAAAAAAAAACAGAGCTGAACCAAAACCATACACTGATTTTTCTGATTTGTAACATCATCTCCTTGACTATACACATTTGGGGTTGGATGAAGAAAATAATTAAAAAACTGTACCAGTCACGATGTCTAGCGCAATATAAAAGCTCAAAACAATTCTGGAGTGCAAACTAACATTAAGTTAAACACAAACCTCCAGCTTTAGTTTGTGAATCATTATGAAACACTTGATATTTATTGGCATTACTGATAATAACCAAAAAAAAGGCGATTTTTCTAAATATTTTTTCTTTTATTTGTTCTTAAATGTACACGTCACGTCTGAATAGAGCATAAACGTTACCCCCATTATAAGGAATCGCCAGATGTTTGTGATTATCGAAAGAAAAAATCCTTGTACATGATTTTTTTCTCTCTCATGCCAGTAAACAATGCATTAGTACACAGATTCCATACAGAGTTAATCATAGAGATTTTAACATCACAGAATAAGAAATATCTGTCAGCACAGCATTGCTGAATGACCGAGGTATGCAAAAAAAAAAAAAAAAAAAACACAAAATGGTAATTATCTGATCCCAAATGCAATAGCTACTCATGCTATTGCAATTCAGGGTGATTATTTTGGTTGAGCTGGAAATGGTCAAGGGTTCAGGAAAAGTTTGTCTCTCTGGAAGCTAATGTCCTGAAGGAAGGTGCTTCTGAGGGGTTAAACATCAGTCTATGGGATACTTTTGGTATAACATCAGTCCAATGAACCACTTTACCAGCTTGCCTGACAAACTGTTCTGGCCCAAGTTATCTTGGATTAAATCCTCATGTCACACGCAGATCCTGAGCAACTTGAAAGTGTTTGCCTTAAGCACAGTGAGCCACATAAGAGCAGTTGTCTCGAGGCAGAAAGGCAAAGTGCAGGTCGGGGACAGGCTGCCACGTCACAGCTGAATATTTAAAGCCTTTTTTTCTACACCTGTTGAAAGTCGGTAAGGGGCATCACAGGTGTTCTCAGCAGAGCGAGTCATGCTTGGTTGGATATAAAAAGCCAGTCAAACAGGATTTAGTGATTTGGGGACCTTTTAAAGGTTAGCAACAGGTGGGGAAGAAATCCAGGCAATTACCACAGGCTCTGAAGAAAACTGCAACACTGAGCAACAGTTTTACAACAGTAGTTTTAATTTGTACTTCTGAAAAAAAGAATTAACATAATGTTTACCAAAATATTTATACCTCTTTCATTTTCTCCCCATTTACCACAAACTAGGTATCATTAAGGGTATTATTATAATTTTAACGTAATGTCATGTGTCGGATAAAAACAGTGTAGCGCACAATAAAAAAAGGTAACTGGTGCTTCATCAAGTCCAAAGACTCCAAAGCGCTTAGAATTACACTCAGTCATGCATGCATTAATGACAAAGGAAGGGAGCCAAACAATGAGCGTCAGGGGGAGGTCTGACCACTAGATAAAAAAATTATTAAGATATTAATTAATACAAAGTAAAACAAAGATAGAATCCAGTAATTTGAAAAAAAATCTTAAAAGGCCCCTTTTTAGTAATGGAATCCAATGATGTGTGAGTCTGAGAAATTAAATGCAGCTGTTGTGTGAATATTATATATCAGAGGATTATTGAAGAAGATTGTTAAAAAAACAAAACATCATAGAGACAACACTATCTAAAGCTCCTCTCAGAGCATTGTTCAAATCATAATGTGAAAAAAAAACATAGAGTAAAGCTGCAAATCTATCCTGTATGGAGGTTACCACAGGGAAACCAATTGCAGCAGGTGCTAAGCTCGGATAAGATTGGAATTATTATTAATATTATTATTATCTATTTATTTTTAATTTTTATGGACAATCCTTTGTCTAGAAGAATATCTGCACTTCATAAAATTATGAAACATGGTAGCCTCATGTCATGGAGATGGACAGGAAAGCTGGTCAGACTCTATGGCTGTGTCCGAACGTCTGCTATAACCTCTAAATCCCTCAGATACTATATAGGGAGGGGACTGTATATTAGACTTTAAAGTCAACTCAGTTAACCTGTCTGTTCAGACAGATGATCACTACTTTTGGCTCCCCGTTGATCACGTAACTTCGCCTCCCTGCATGGTGCCTGTGCCATCTTTGTTATTTGTCACCCCTGTCACTACCCAACAGTGGGCCACTGTCACAAGAAATCCCATAATGCTTTGCGAGGGGTACTCTCACAAAGTAGTCTGGGATATATCTGTTCGTCTAGTGACCATGGATGGTCACTACCTTTCAAGGTGGATTGTAGGAGACTTTGACTCCACTACTTTTTCATCCACTAGACATTTGGACACCCATTTTAAATGGCATAACCCCTCGGGCCCTATATAGCCATGGCACAGAAGGGGGATTCCCCCCTCGATAGTTCTGATGGATAGCACACAGACCCAATGTATTTTATATGAGTGCTTTCATCAAGTTTCAGTGAAAAAAAAATTGAAATATTGCTCTTTATAATAACTTTATAAAAGTTTGTTGATCTGCAAATGGGTAGAAACATTCCCCGAAACAACAACAGCATAAATTGTTTCTATTATTGACTCAGGGGGAACCGTATTTATGCACACCACACTTTTAGAAATCATCTATGTAATTTAAATCTTTTAAAACTTTGCACTTTTATCCTTTTCTTTTCACAGTATTGCTGCACTTTGTCTTGAAATATCACTCAAAGTCCAAATCTCAATAAAAACTTAAAGTTTGTTAATATGATGGAACAAAATGAAAAGAAGGTCAAATTGTATGAATACTTTTAAGATGCATATAACGTGAATTATTCTCCTGCATGCTGGCATTTTTTCCCACACATCCAATGAGGACTCTCCCCCACAAGGAAGGTTAATCCACCTTTGCCTTCACTCTGCAAACGCCCACCTAGTCATTCCCTGTTCAAGATTCAGCTGAGGGGCCACAGCTTATGGTAAAATCCTCATTTATGCAACAATGCAAACGGCTCCAGCACCTATGCCTTATCCCCTTTCAGACTGAATGTAGACACTCTGTAAGCCCTGCCCCGAACCCCCACTCTCATCTCACCCACTGAATTATTTCAGAGCTTTTAAAGGCAATTCCAGTCCAATTCTGTGACTCCATCTCTGATCCCCCTTTCCTCCCCATCCTCTTACTGAGTAACTTTAATTGTCCTGAGAAAGTTATGGTTGGTCCACAGGACACAAAGCACCAGTTTATAATTAATGTTACAGAGGAGGGATTACAGGAAGCGCTGCATAGACTTATCTTAGGGGCTGTGACAGAGAGGCTATGTGATCTTCCTGCTTTAGCAAGACTCGCGGGGTTTGTGTGCAATCCATCAGAACAATTGAAGGGGGAATCCCCCTTCCGTGCTCAGGCTAATTTATGCCTTCATCCCTCAGACCATCAGACATAAAGCACATCCTCTCTAAACAGCACTGGAATGTGGGCAACAGGTTTAATGTAGACATGAGAGTTCAGTCTGTGTGGTTGAAGAACCAAAGAAGAGTCCTGCTGTCTTCAGATTTGCTGGGGATGGGTGAGGTGGTGACTGCGGAGGTGGGGGATGAAAACACCCAACCTACCAGGTGTGAGGCTGAGGGCTATGCATGTTAAAACAAGGAGCTTTGCACTCCTTCATACAGCTGAGGTATTAATATACCAAACATGGAATATTCATGAGACAATGATTTATTTCCTGCAAAGAAAGTATTAATTTTATTTTTACAGATTTTTCGTCCATAAAAATATCATAAATCCTGAACTTTTACCCTCGGTAGCCCAGCTGATCACACTTGCCTACCATAATGTAGTCAGACAGTAACTGAAAGTCATTTAAGATAAAAGGAGGTGCAGCAAAACGGCGTTGAAATTCAAATTAATCCAATGCTGAGGAAGACTGAGGAGGCAGAGGTGGAGGATCGAGAATCGGCGCGCTCCGATCGGGTCCTGCTCCCTGGCACTCAGACAGGAGCCCGGCTGCCTGTCTTTCATCATCAGGTTGCAGGATCAGAGCATGTCTCATACACAGCTCTTCTGTTTGCCCGGGAGTGTGTGTGCATACATCTGTGTGTGTAACAAGAGGGCATGTAAGGCCCCAGACTGCCTGCAGGCCTCCCCCCCTACGCAGATGAGCAGGGGCACAAGAGCACTTGGCAAGCAGAGGGAGTGTGTTCATGAGTGTGGGTCGGTGCATGTTTGTGTGTCTTCTCAGGGGAATGAGAGTATGTGTGGTTGAGATCAAGGGAGGGATATAAAGGAGAAAGTGAGTCAGCCAGGGAAGACATTTCTCTCCCACCCTTCTATTCTACATCCTCATCTTGCATTTTGTTTCCTCATTTTTCCCCTGATGCATCTTCATCTTTATGTGCATCCATTCTCCCAATCAGACACATCTCCCTGCCTCTCAATCTTAGACGGCAGCAGCCAGGGGCCCAGGAGCCTGCTGGTTGAGGTTGCATCGATCGGTTCCCAGCTGTGGGGGTGGCTGCAAACACAGAACCTTGAAGTGGTGGCCATAGATGTACAGTAAGGGCTCATGGTGTCTACTGGTGTGATAGATAGATAGATAGATAGATAGATAGATAGATAGATAGATAGATAGATAGATAGATAGATAGATAGATAGATAGATAGATAGATAGATAGATAGATAGATAGATAGATAGATAGATAGATAGATAGATAGATAGATAGATAGATAGATAGATAGATAGATAGATAGATAGATAGATAGATAGATAGATAGATAGATAGATAGATAGATAGATAGATAGATAGATAGATAGATAGATAGATAGATAGATAGATAATATATCAATCAGTTGGCCTCTACGGTGAAGATACCTATTCATTCCTTTCGTTTATTCCCTCCTTATTGAAATAAGAACATAATAGTGGTGGAGTCTGAAATAAATGCAAATGAAAGACAGTGAACTTCTTTTTACATTCTAACACAAACCTTTATGAGTGTGCAAACATGCCTGGATTTTTTTTATTTCGTCAGAATTTAGTCAGAAGAAAGTTTCTATTATCAAAGCTGCCGAGATCATAATCTAATCTCCGCAATATGTCCTGTAATGGTTCAATGCTTCTCATTCAGGGCATAGAGCAGAAGAAAAGCTAGACGCATTGGGGATCGTTGGGGGCTGCAGAGGGGGGTTAATCCCACCTAAGCCCCAATCAAAGTGCAAGACATAGTTGGTGTGTGGGAGTGGGGGCTAAAAGGGGAGAAATGAAGGCTTTTACAAAAAAATGCAGGCAGTGATGAAAAGGCAAATATGCGACATTCACAGAAAAGGGGGCCCATACTCATTTTGCGGAACGTTTGAAGAAGAAAGAGAAGAGGAAGGGGGGTATGTGTGTGTGAGTATTAAAACAGAGGGGAGGGGGGTCACTGTAAAAAGGCACTTGATGTAATGGCAGTCAAAGCAGCGTAAGTTGACAGGATGGGACCCCTGCTGGCATGACACATACACACACATGACCATTAGTCTTCCTTTCCGTCCCTCCCCTCCTGGCAGTGGAGCATGCAGAGTGTGGGAAACAGCGGCCAAGGCACGCGCCAGATAGGATCTCTCCTCTCTGGGCCTCTCTGGAGATGCAAACAGAACCCTGCTGGCATGCAACAGCACCCCCTGCAACCCCACCCATCCACCCTTTCCCCTCACATGGCGGAGGCACACACGCTTTCTTTGACCACTGTAACCCTCACTGACCCAGCACAGCCATGCCACAGAGTGCATGTCCTTCACTTCCTCTCCTATGTATGTTTATGGAATCACTCAGCCCACAGATTGCTCCATTCCGGCATCCTTGCCTCCTCAAGGACCACCCAGTTGAAAGCGAATTAACTGATGGTGAAACGTTCACATAAATGAGGTGTAAAATGTGTTTACTAGCCTCCACCTCTTTTTAAAGGACACAGAGAGTAACACCTACACCACTTTATTTTTCTTATCTGATGCTTTTATTCATGACTGCTATAACACTGTATTTCTCAGATGATTTATTTTATTTTGTTTAAGTTAATGTATGTCTAAATACCTAATAAATCTGGATCTGTTTTGCATGCATTGCATCAGATATCACTTAACATAGTGTTATTATCAATTAGAATGTGGTGCAGTAGACAATGGTGGGTAGAGCACTTACACTTCTCTGCAACCGTGTCTGCATACTTCAGATCAAGGTAGACAGTACTTGAATTATTGAAACACATCTCTAATAAACCACTCACAGAGGAAGTGGTTGATTCTTGTAAAAGTTTAGCAACCAGTTAAAGCCCCAGTTATTAAGGACTGTGGAATGAGGCTGTTGTTTAACTGCAGTGAAGTGCTAATCCTTCATCCTTCAAATGATAATAAAAAGAAACATGGTCATCAACACAGACACACACACCCTAGTAGAAATATGTGTATATTTTTTGCTCACACACTCCAACGCACACTCCTTTTGTACAAACAATGTTGGCACGGAACGTGCAGCCAGACGTCCTTTCACACTTTGTATGTTCGCTAACAAATTTAACCGCTTCCCTTCCCACAAGCCAAATATTTACCCAACTTCAGATACAAGCCTAAATGATGGGGGAGCATTTCAGCAGTCTCTTTTATACTTTTGTCCTCCTCGTACTTCTCTACATCTTATTAATATATTTATATATATATATATATATATATATATATATATATATATATATATATATATATATATATATATATATATATATATATATATACCGAACCGAGACACTCGAACCAAACCGTTCCATCCCTAATATATATATATATATATATATATTAGGGATGGAACGGTTTATGAAAACCGTTCGGTTCGAGTGTCTCGGTTCGGTTTGCGTGTGTTGCGTTCGGTTCATGCGCGGCTCCTTTTTCTCATAGGCGAAGTGTGTACACTCCAGAGCAGAAGATGGCGGCACTGCGAACGAATCAAACATACATCAGAGATCTGTCATAACCTGAGGATGTAGGACCCAAAATTCAGATGAGACAGACAGGGAAAATTCAAAGTGTTTTATTCAAATCATAAGTGCAGTGCACCACCCATAAATGGATACTCTGGTAGAGAAAAACACAGGTAAGTGACCATGATAATCTTACGGAGGATGATCATCCATGTGAGTCACTTACCTGGTTTGACAGTTCAGTCCATATCCATGCAACACAGTATCCAAAGGGCTGCCAATCAGATGTTGCAGGCGCCGCCTAGAGTGAACCAGATGCTGCAGTTACAGAGGACAAGCATGACTCCAAGCCAGGTCAGGGAAACCGATCCGAACAGGAAGGCTAAGAGGTCCAGGAGTCCGAAGCCCAGGCAGGGATACCGATGAGAGCAGAAACCGGCTGGTTCAGGGTTCCAGGAGTCCAACAGAGAGTTGGGGCAGAACATTCAGGTCCGAACAGGCAAGCTCAGTGGTAGAGAAGGGGAACAGGGCAGGATATCAAGAACTATGGTAAGGGAAAAACTCACTCTCTCCACTGAGCCAAGACAGGAACAGGGCACTCTCAGTGGATAAGAGGCAGACCAGGATCAATAATCTGGCCCCGATAGCTGGGACGGAGCCTTGTGTTAAGAAGCAGGAGCCGGTGAATTAGATGATTGGCAATTGGAAACCGGGCAGAGTTGGACAGGTGAATGAAATTAGCAATTAAGAGCACAGTTCTAGGGATTGCTAAGATACTGCTTGGAAAAAAGATTTTTAGCAACATTATGAGAGACTACATTTTTAAGTATTTTTGATACCCCAAAATTACAAGACACCAATGAAGAGATGTGCTATGGGATGTTCCCTGTTGGCATTTAAGGTTTTATTTTAGAGAGTCTAGTCTGGTCCTGACAATTCAGCTTTAATTATTATGAAATTACCTTTCACCTGAAAGTCTGAAAATTTGCAGTCAAATTCAGTCATTTAGGGAAAGGGAGCATATCATATGTGTTAAAGACAGTCCAAAGTGGATGGTGAGGTCATTTGGGTTGTCACAGTGGTTGGAGCCCCTCCAACATGAATACACACTTCACCCTCTCTTTAAGCTTCCCTCCCGTAATTGGGCCCTCACATCAAAAAGGCTTCATTAGAAGGACTCCAGAAACCGCTAATCCTGGGCCTTCACAAACATGAGGTGCAATGGTTTTGAGGTTCACAGCATCCACCAAACTGAACAAAACATCATAAGAAAACATCAAAGCCAAAGGCATGCAAGTTGCTCAAACTTTAAGACCCAATTGTGTGAGTCCTCTTCTGTCCGCTCACGGTGATGGCTGAACGAGGCCGACACTTTCTTTCCTGGGTAGTCAGCTGGAAACAGAAGAGCACTTCAACTACCTCTGAAAACATTAGACATCAATGGAGAGCAGATGCCACTTGTTCACCGTCAGGTCATAAATTCAAACTATAGAACAAGCCCATGACAAAACCAACCCGTTTACACCCACCAGCGAAGGCTAATGTCAAATCCAGCTTTCTTTGAACCAAAACATATCTATCTGTGGTTCTCCAACATGGGGGGTGGGGGGGGTACTCCCCCAAAAGTGTCTGTCTCTTTACTGATTTATTTGTTTATTTGTCATAAAAACTTACATATCTATCTATAAACTATCAGATTTCAATACTATTTAGAAAAGATAGGAATATGTAGGAATAGCAGTTTAAGTATGATTTTGTTTTTAAGGGAAATTATTAAAAACTCTGAGATAATATTAATAATAACAAATAAAAAAATAAATAACTCAGTCACTCTTTGTTACAACAAATTCTTTTAAAGTTTTACAATCACTGGTATTCACAATAACTTTTACTTCTTTAAATAAAAAAAACGGTCCCCTCGAAATAACTGTTCTGTTCCAGTGGCAAGGTTTCATAAAAAAAATGTCGGATTTAAGTCCAGATTTCGCAAAGTTAATCCAAAACCTTCGCTTTGTTTTGTTCAAACCATTCAAAGTCTGGCTGGTGTCCTTCTGCATAATTTCAGGAAAACTGAGCTTAAGGTCACATTTGATGGAAGGACATTGTCCTTCAGGGTTAAGTCAAACAGCTAGTAATCGAGGTCCGGAAGCAGCAAAGTGGTCCAATGATAGCATATTGTCACTACATTCAACTGACAATATAAATTTATATTTTCTGATGCAAAATGTTAGGAGAGGGACCCCTTCCAGAAAGTTTAATTTGCTGTCTTATCATTCCGCAGTATATTTTGACAAAAGCCTTGAAAATTAATGCTATTGTTTTTTGTTTTTTGTTTTATGTGAGACAGGTTTTGCTTGCTTTTGTCAGCATTGTTGTTTTTCTTAGAACTCACTAGTGAACTAAGCTTTGAGCCGGTCACTCTTTTTTGATTTTGAGTCATAGATGTTGATCCTAACTGAGTCAAATGAGCTTTGTTTAGTGTTGTTCTGGGTTCTTTGGTGACCCCCTGGATGATCACAGAGATCTCTTAAAGAAATTTGGTGTCATATTTATGGCTAATAAAAGTACCCATATTCAAAGTTTCATAAGATTTTCATAAGAGTTTCATAAGATAAATAACATTTTATATAATGCAAAAAGAGGAGATATCTAAACAAATACTTTTCTAAGTCATTGTATGTATTTTGAATGCACTAAGCTGTTTGGCAGCTGGTTTCCTGATGCCTCCTCATACATACTGTAAACACACAGAGAAAAACTGGCAAAGGATGAGAGATCAAACCACACCTACAGATCAGCCACTACCACTGCACACCCCCTCATACACAAACATCTAAACAGAAACGTGCATTCCCACCCATCCCTTCCTATCTCAGCTGCCCTGACCACAATGAGGCCACAGCAGTCCAGCTGACCTCTCCATCCTCTTGCACACTCACACACGCACAAACACATAGGGGCTGAAGATGTGCCGAGAGGCAAGAGACCTCCATCTCTTAATTAGCAGGAAGTGTCTGTGTCAAGGTGTCACTGGCATGCAGTCAAAAAGAGCTGGACTGGTTTGTCCCTCTGTTGGTTCCCCACAGGGATGCTTTGTTGTCATCTTCCTACAATATAATCTTTGTGCAGCCTGGATCACAGAGGTTTTCCTCCCAGCTGTTTTATGCTTTGGTAAATATGGAATAAACTGTGAAGCTTGCAAAATGACCCCAACTTAAGAAAGCAGGAAGAAGAAGGACTTGAAAAGAAGAGACATCCGAGTTGGCGGTTTGGAAGCCCTTATGGCAGCGTAGGACGAATTGATGGGGGCTTGCTTCCCTTCATCCTCTCCTTATGCCACCTCCTTCCATGCCAGGATGTTTCACAATTTCACATTTTCTCTCCTGGATATTTATAATGTAGCCTGAATGTATATGCATGTGAGCAGCTCTTGTTTTTATAAAGAAAAATGATAGATGAGATGATTTCTCAACTCATCTAAGCATTTCTTAAATACCCCATAGTGCTGACATAGTCAGCTAATAAAACCTTTTTTCCAAAATAACGCTAAAACCCTAATCTGTCTCTTTTTGTAAATCCCAAATGCATTTACTGCTCAACCTAAAGTTATAACATCTCCGGCATATTTTGGTTTAAAATTATTTCTAATTAACCAAGACGTTTGTTTGCCATTGAAGCTAAAACTAGATTAAAAAATACCTTTTTTGATTTACATTTCACTAAATGTGGGTGAAAGGTGTGGGTTCAATTTCGGCTTTCCTCTGTCACATGCTGAGGTGCTCTTGGCAGCTTTGCTACAGCACTAAACTTCGGGTTTACTGTGATAGCAAAGCAGCCAGACCTCCAAAGGCAATAGAGAGATCAAGCTTCTTCTAATTGTTGACCAGGTCTATGCATGGTACTTTGAGAATAAATGCAGGGAAAAAAAACAGTGATGATAACTGTAGACTTTTTAGCCATTTTCCTATATTTTCCTTTTGTGGTCACTGACAAAAAAATTAAGCATGTCAACTCTAAGTTTCAATCAAACCTTAGAGAAATTGTTTGAAAATTCACTGGATTAAAAGCTGGTGATTGATTGGCCAGCCAAAGAAAGTTAGTGAGAGTTCTATGCAGAAGTAACTAGTAACTAGTTACATTTACTCTCTTACCATTACTTGAGTTACTTCTTAAACAACTCCTAATCTTAGGAGTAGTTTTAGTATACTGTACTTTAATTTAACAAAGTCCTCAAGAAATTCTGCTCCCTTTTACCTGAGTATTTTTTTTCTGGTTGTCGTTCTTCATGGAGAAATGAACAGTCCTACTTTGATTGAAAGTATACCAGAGAGAGACACCTACAATGTATGTTAAGTGAGTCTTCTGGTTTCTATACAAGCTTTGTTTTTTAAGGTTATTTCCAATCTGTGAAGCTCACTGAACTATTTGAAGGTTAATTGAGCATACAGTAAATAGCAGATGTTTGGACTCTGACTAGATGACTTGACTCATGTCAGACTGAAGTCACTGATTTAATGATTGAGACTTAGCAAAGGAAAAGAGCTATGACTTGATTTTGACTTGAATACTAATAACTTGTAACTTTACATGTTTTGCAGCATCTTTACTAGAACTGATTTGATTATCTGTGTAGTTATATTATGCATGTAGGTTTCATTCAGAAGTTTAAAGCTGGAAATAATTTGCAAGTGTGCCCTTTGTCAGAACTATAGACGGAAAAGCAGTAGGATTTTATCTAACAGCAAACCTGGAAATTCAATATGGATGCTGTGTTAAAAATGTTGCAATAGCTTTGGTAATCATTTGCCGTTTTGATGGTTTAAATTTTGTTTTAATCCTTCACATGAATAGTACTGACCAGTATTAGTGACTGTGTTCCCCTTGTGTTTGAATACCAGTTAGTAGCTTTAATGGCTAATGTTGGTTAGCTTGTCACCAAACATATGCTACTGGTTTTACAGCTTGATACTAGAACATAGTACATTTCCAGATTTTCTTTTCCAACTTTAGAGTCGATCATGAACCAACAGCACCATGCTCTCAATTTGTTTCATTTATTCTGTTCCCTTTCAAGTAGTTTCTATAAGAAGTCTTGTTTCATACCAGTAGAACAAATATGATTATTAATAACAGCAGATTATCTTTTCATTTCCCTTAAAATTGGTTAAGATCAGTGATGGGACTAACGGCGTTGAAACTTACGGCGTTACTAACGCCGTTACCTTGTTTTAGTAACGAGTAATCTAACTAATTACTTTGACTGTAACTATAACGCAGTTACCATTGCAGGCACCCCGTTACTGCGCGTTACTCAGGTCGCACAATGAACCTTTTTTCATGATAGGACTCGTGCGCAGCTGCGTGAAGCTGAAACCCCACCCACGTCAAAAAAACTCTGCAAATAGACTGAATGGTTAGTGCAACGTTAGTGCAGATTTGTGCAGAAAAAAAATATTGTTTGTGCTACTTTTGTTTAAGAGATATTAAAGAATATTTTTTAGGTCATCCAGAGTGGCGCGCCTTGTCATGAGAGAGGGGAGGATGAGATTCCGTCTGTCAGTTGGGTAGGTGGGTGTTTCTGCTGGTGGGTGTTAACGTACAGCACACACAGAGAGATGGAGAGTGAGGATGACTCCAGTAGCAAAACAGCGTTTTCCACATGGAAATACCGGTGTTACGTAGAGCTGCGTTTCCCCATCACATAACGGTTTCCTCTGCATCTCCACACAGCAGGCACGTGCAGAGGGGGGGGCTAAGGGGGCTTGAGCACCTGCCCCTTTTGCTCCATGATCCCAATGTGCCTTTTTTTTTTTTTTTTTTTTTGACACATGTACTGAAATTATTATTATTAACTTTTTTTTTTTTGGCAAGAAAAACAATACAATAAGCCCTCCGGTCACATTGTTACCTTTGACCTTTTGCCGGTGACGACGCACTTGCCTCTCGCACAGTCAAGTAAGGCGGCTAACTGCGGAGCTAAAGGTAGCGAATATTCCACATTCCACTGTGGCCGCTGCTCATTTGGCCCTAAGCAAGATCAACCATGATCGGACGGATGGCTATGTCTTCAGTCTGCACCGCCTCTCCAATGTCAACCTGAATAGACATGTAAGTGAAACCAAATGAGCCCCATGGATGATGCAGTATTGTTTGATCTAAAACACTGTTTGCTCTGTGCTTTTAGTATTTTACATTGAAAATTATGTTTTTTAATTCACAAAAAACTGTTCTGTAATGATTACAGAACAGTTTTTTTGTGAAATAAAAAACATAATTTTTGGTGAAAATACTGGAGTAGGCTTGCTACTTGTCAGACAACGGAAAACTTTGAACGTTGTATAATTTCTCTACTTTAGCAAAGAGTAGCCGTTTAAACGGAGGAAAGTAGTTCTTTCTCTGAAGAACTACTGAGCGGGAGGAGACAGCCAGGTGAGGAAAAGCTGTTCTTATCTATCGATTCAGTATTTTTATCATACAGACATTAGGCTGTTGTTCTTGTCCTATGAGCTAGCTGCTAGCTAATGCTAGCAAAGCAAGATAACTAAAAAGCTTCCCTGTGTCGTTAATGATAGTAGGACATTCTTCAGTATTACTTATGCAATAGGGGCACATCGCCCGTCAAAAACCTATCATCTCCATAATGGATATATGTCTGATTTTCTAATTTCGTGGCCTGCATGATGTACATTGCATTTATTCTAGCGTTAGGTAAAGGTATCTTGAAGGAGAACTCATCCAGAACTACCATGATAGATATATGATAGATATAATGTATGAAGCTGGTGAAAACAAAACTGCGCAGCTTATGCAAGGAGGATCGGTTGTCAGACCTTCTTTTGTTGGCAATCGAGAAGGATGTGCCAATCATTCACAGTGAGGTTATTAACATTGAAAACTGCTGCTGTGAACAAAAGAGAACAAAAATAGCAAAAATGCTTAAAAGTTGGAAATTTGTTTTTAAACAGTTAAATCACCATGACAGAAAATAAGTTTTTGGATCATAATCTTGGATTTAGTTTGGGGGAAAAGAAAGGCAAGAGACTGAAATAAATAAGACATTGACCTTCACTCAACACAGAAAAGATGAGACAATGAGGAAAAAAAGAAAAGAGAAACTGACAAGAAAAAACGAAGAGGAAAGATTGAAGAAAATGTATTTAGGTACTTACAAAATACACTAAGACACAAACAGAGTAGGCTTTTCTCATGGTGACATGCATTAATAAAATGTTTGCTTTTGTTCTTTTTTTTCTGCAGTTCCACGTTAAAGTTTGATGCAGCAGCTCTGCTTTTCTGAATGGACCGTCTCCATCTCCACTGTCAGTACAGCAAACCAGGCAGACATTCTTTTTTATAGATTACAGTACACTAAAAGGTTGCATTGTGCCCTTGTATGCGTTTTTAACAGTTTAATTCTGTAAAGACAAAATATGTCTGGTGGTCCAGCTCTGATTTACATCTTTGGCTAAATTGCAGGTTTGAATATTGTAATACTTTCCTATAACAAAATAGACCTGCAGAAAGAAATTACTAATAAAATATTTTACATATGCATAGTTCTATGTTCTATGTAGAGATTTCCCTTAGCTTTGATTGTATGTCTCACAATTTTGTAATTTATCATTGTTCATTAAACTCTGAAAGCTATGTGACTTTGTTAATATTCTGTCCTAAAATGCGATAAGATGTGCCCTTCTTTTTTTTTTGAGCACCTGCCCCTTTAGTGGTCTCTGCACGGCCCTGCCACACAGCGCAGGCGGCAAGAGTCACAGCGCAAGCGGCAGGAAACGCGCATGCTCGCTAAAAGCGCGCAACAGTCGCTCTGTGCTCGCGCCACAGGAGAACTATGGAGAGCGTGAACGATCAAATGAACCTGACAACAGCCAGAAATGATAGCCTGTATGGAGAAAGGGAGAAATCTGGATGGATGGATGGATGGATGGATGGATGGATGGATGGATGGATGGATGGATGGATGGATGGATGGATGGATGGATGGATGGATGGATGGATGGATACTCTGCCTTCTCAACCTACTGTATTTTTTATTTTAAACATTATTTGATGGCCTTTGTGGCAGGGATGGAGATCCATATTTGATGTCACACACAGAGTATAGATCTAGATAGATAGATGGATAGATAGATGTTGCAGTATCTATAACAACCCAAACACACAGGATTTCAGAATTAGACATCCCCAGTTATTAATTTCATATACTCACCGGATCTGAATGTCCTCTTATAAAACTTCACATCGCGTTCCCCCTAATGTCATTTACGTTGAGTTGCAATAAATGCTAAACTGTCTGCAGGTTCTTGTCTTTGTCGTCCGCTCTATTCAGCTGGCTTTGGAAACACACGGCGAGAAGGTGGGGGCCGGGTGGTGAGGGTTACGGGGGCGAGAAACGCAAAAGTAACGCAATAGTTACTTTTACTAGTAACTAGTTACTTTTATTGTGGAGTAACTCAGTTAGTAACTCAGTTACTTTTTGGGAGAAGTAACTAGTAACTATAACTAATTACTTTTTCAAAGTAACGTGCCCAACACTGGTTAAGATTGAACTTTCTTCCAACAGCTTATTAGCTACTGATATTTATGTCAGTTTGAGAACCACGGAGCTAGTTAGATGAATCTCAACTACATGAGGGAATATCTAGAATTATTTATGATTTTTTTCAAATACACTGATTTGAAAAACATATTGCTAGCAACACCAGATGTGCAAAAGCCACTTCCATCGTGCACCTCCGCATTCCCAGCCCTAAAACATTATCACAGAGGCCACCAGGGAGAGTTTCAGCAGTCAGTGATGTATACCTATTTAATACCATGTGCAATAATTGCATTAACTATATACCCATTTAATACCCTGTGCAATAATCCTGTTATAATATATATACATATATACAATCTCAGATTTCAGATTGTATATATATGTATATTTACTCATATATGGACGCACTGCATATATGAGCTAGTAAGACAAGTGAATTTATTTCCTATAAGATCAATAACTCTATCTATCTCTCTTTTTACTCTTTCACTGAAGGCAAAAGGCTGCACACGGCAGCAAGTGTAGGTCAGAGAAACACCTGGCCGATGTCTGTTTGAAAGACAAGGTTAAACACCGGTGGGTGAGGCAAACACATGTTAAAGACACACAAATGTGGAACACATGTGAGCATGCTCCCTGTCCTCCAAGACCAAAGGGGATGTCTCTCTCTTCTCTCCCTCCTTCCCCGGGTGCCTGTGCTCGGCCAGTGGTAGGACTGAGGAATGTGTGAGAGCCATGTGTCAAATCCCCAGACTGTGGGAAAGTGTTGCTCTCTACTGAACTCTCTCCTCCCTCCCTTCCTCCCTCTCTCCTTCCCTCGGTGCTGTCCTCCCTCGCTCTCTCATTTCGTTGGACAACTCTCCAGGCGAGTGCTCTGGCCTGCTCCATCTCTGTGTGAGTATGTGTGTGCATCTGTGTGTTTATGCATGTGGCTGCCTGCCTTCCAGCACACAGGAAGTGAGCTGAGAGCGTCTGCCAGCGGAGCTACCGCTTCCTGCAGACAGCTTCAGTGCCAACACCAACTCCTCAACAAAATACACATACGTATTCAATCTCAAACAAGGAACCTCCTCGAGTTCTCATCAGGAGCCTGAAAAACAGGAGGAACCCTGCTCTTTCTCTCTCTGTTTATCTCTGTATCCGGTTTCCCTTGCGCTGCCCTTTTTCATCCCAAAAAGCAAAAAAAAAAAAAAAACACTGAGGTTTTTCTTTGTATGTTTGTGTGAATGCACATGGATGGCTTTGCATTTCTACATTTCTTACTAAAAAGGCAATAAAAAAGTACAAATCATTATCTGGAAAACTGTATCTATAAATCATGTTACTGTTGAGCACAACTATCTCCTGCCAAAGAGGAGTTCATACTCTCTAAAATATCTACACAAATAAATATTGCCTTCTTACCTGACCCAAGCGTCAAGCATGCTATGAAATATTTCCTTTAAACCATGTTTTGTTCAACATGTAAAGTGTTTCCCTCTTCATCAGTGTTATTGTCTCTTCAAATACTGGATCTGGATCTATAGCAACACGTGTGTCAATCATTACAGTCTCCTCTGCAACAGGACCTAAAAATACCCTCCCTACACCTGCCGTGCTTCACCAAGCCTGCCCACAAGTCATAAAACACGTGTGTTCCGACACAGACAAGCTCACACATTTGATCTTGGAAGCTCTGCCGTGATCGTTTTAGCAGTCCTCGTCTTCCTCCAGATGAAGAGGAAAGATCAGCTATTTCCTGTCTGTAACACTAGCAAACAGAACCAGACCTTTGCTCTGCTCCCACAGCCTCAGATCTAAAAACTCTAACCCCATCACACAATGTGACCTCAGCATGTTAAAGTGTTTATTTTATGCTGGTTATTTCAGCCCTTTGCTATTTAATACTTTTGCAGTTTTTCTTATTTTGTGCTTTAGTTTTTGGTACATTTCATACTTTTATACAACCCTTGAGTAAATTTAACTTTTTTGTTTTACTTACAAGATACTGCAAACTAATGTGATTTTAGCAGCGCTAACATAATGTCAACAATCACCAGGTCACTTGCGGATACTGAAGCTGGATCAGGGCTCCTAGACTTTCCTGTTTGAAATACTCAATGTTCCCAAACAGATATCAGATTAAATATAAACCAAGATTAAATCTATCAAATGATATAAATGTTGAATGATAATTAAATAAACCAGAATGTGAAATTCAAGCATTTCTAACACCATTGACCTCAGTAATTCATCGACATGCAAAGGAAATATTTCATAACATGTAGAAACAAAAAACTGAAATCTTTGTGCCTATTCTGATTCAATATGTGGAAAAAACACAAATTTTAAATGCATCAAAACAGTACCCTGAGGTCACTGAGTGTAGATAAAGCAGTGCTAGGCTAAGGATGCAAAATGTTTATCCAAAACAAACATGGCTAGTGTTTTTACTTTCATAAAGTTAATCAGCTCCAAAAACAGCTGGTCTCTATTTACCTATAACCCAAAGTAATAGTGGATGGCACTAAGTGGACCTCTGGGTTGTGTTTCTAATAATCCCTAAACACCCAGTGGACGTGCAAACCCTGGACTCCGTTTCCGTTCTGGTCAAAAGGGATCATTGTAATTGATGAAAAAAGTTATGATGTAAGCTTAGTAAAAGTAACCTATCAGAATAAAATAACAGCTGCTTCCAGCTGGGATTTATCTGTGTGATGCAGAAATTATTTTGCTACAGGAGCGCTGACATTGTACAGTGAAGATTTTTTGGTATTGTAGCCTCATCAAAGGGTTTTTGCAATGGGCAAGACAATTGTTGGCCTTAAGAGTTTTTTTATTTTCTTTCAGCCAGCCTAAGAGCAAAGCAGCTACAGGATATTATATATCCCTGATCTTGAATTAGTATTCTATAAGACGTCTGCGGATAGATTGAAAACACAGCAGCTTTCAAACCAAGTGGTAAAAGATTAATCTTCAGTGTTTACAGTTTTACTAAATGCCAGTAGTCCTGGGCTGCTACAGGTCCTGGTTTAATGTCATAATTTTCTGCCACTAGAGCCTGGTTTGAAAAATGTCCAGATTCTACAAATAAAAAAAAAATACACTAACTACAATAGTTCCTCCTCCTGCTGTCTATGTGTTTCATCCTTAGTCTTCTTTTTTAAAGTTCACCTGTTGTGACCTCTAAATGGTTTACCACCAAAACCTTTTACAGACTTGTTGTCAGTGTATCAACCACCCAGTCTTCTCAGGTCCGCACTCAGAACCAGAACCAAACAAGGGGAATCAAAATTTTGCTATTATACTCCACTAATTTGAAACATATTCCAAAAAGACTGAAAAGACGTATACCTAAGTTATTATAAATCAAAATAATAACCCTATCTGTAATGAGCTTTCTTTGACTGTGTTGTTTAAACTGTTAACTGACAGATCATAAGTTTTAGTTTACGTATATTTAAACTTTTCTCTACCTGCCTTTATTTTGCCACTGTAATGTAATTTTCTGGGGATTCTTCTTACTTTCTGTTCATGAACAGAACTTTTAGTGGACTTTTTACTGTAATGAGCTATCTAAAAACATTTATACAGAAAATGTGAAACACCTGAATTTCAAGGTGTACTTTACTATTAGTAAAAATAACCAGATAGAGGAAATCTTCATAGGTATACATGTGTTGGATAATCGTCTACAATGCTTTTCAGGTAATTATTAATAAAGCAACACATTATGTTTTTATTTTTTTAATCCACCAAACACAGAAAAACATTATGTAGATTAAAAACTACTTTCATTTCATTTCATTTATTGTTTATTTGAAAGGGGACAGTGTACATTAATCAACATTAAAACAATGTAAATATACCCGAGTTAGCTAAGGAGTGCCAATTTTCATCGGTAGTCCCCCAGCCAGGTATAAAAAAGGCACACAAGTATAAAATCACAAGATAAAATTACAATACCAATTACATAAAAAACATTATGGTTAAGAAATACAATTCATGTAAAAGAATCATACTGGTTCTGATAAGCAAAGCAGTGTTCTTACACTAGCTGAGGCAAACAGCTGTTCTAGATCTAAGGCCCAAATGCAGATCTAAAATTTTTAAAAAGCTCCACTCTCTGCAGAAATAAGATCAATATTTGCAACAGGAACTTTGGAAAATAAAAATGAGAGCGTCTATGTGTTTTTACGACAGAGGGTCCAAGGAGGAGTGTTTTATATCATGACCAGTGGGGAGGATGAATGGCCATGGATTTCAAACATGCTCACATGTGTACAAAAATGCATGTGTGTGTGTGCCCTGCTATGTTTATGGCAACATTCTATTGTTTTCCACTCATTTGTACATCCTAACCAGATCCCTACCATAACCCTAACCAATGCATACTCTATCCTGAAATTAACCTAAATTCTCATCTTAGTTCTAAACCTAACCTCCAACCAAAGAAGAAAATTTTTCCTCATGTCGAAAAGTCGTTGGTCCCCACAAGGACCTGTAGGTCCTCACTAAGTGTCATATTCTCTAGAAATTGTCCTCATAAAAGTAACAAATACAGGGCAACACACACCCACAGAGTTCTGGCTTCTTCTACTGGTTGAATAAGCAGTCTCTGTGCTATATTGGTTGGTTTGGGCCTCCCCCTCCTGCATTAGACCTTGTTAGGCTGCCAGCCCTCAGTTTCATTCCCACACTCCCATATCTGGCTCTGTGGTGCTGGGAATCCCCACCATTGCAGTAGCACACTGACAGAAAAACACACCCCTCTATCAGAGGCAGACGGGGTGGTCACTGAGCCTCTTCAGCCTCTCTCAGCTTATGCTGTCCCCTTTAACACGTTGGCATTTAACCAGTGCAAAGTGATGTAGATGTTTTTGTGGTTCATTAATCATGTTTTCTTGTTCTCTAGAAATTATCCCAAAGTCTCAAATTGTCTGTGGCTGAATTTCCTCCTGCTGTGTAGACCGAAGTGTAAAGCTGAGGGATATGATCTGACGTAAATACGGCTCTGGTTCCATGTTTAAATGGCCTCATTGCATGCCAGAAATCCTAATATTCAGCTATTCGCTTATTTACGCTGTTCACTGTGGTGTGATACTATCAAACAGAGTTAGTGTGATGTTGGAAAATAAAAATGTAGATGCTTAAAAGGAATTTAAAGTGGATTTTTTTATAATCTCAACATGGTCAAAATTGTACTGACTGTAACATATGGTGAGATTCTTAAAATCTAATTGGTCATACATTTTAAGGGCTTTCTGGTACAAAGAAAAAAAAAGTACAATACAATGATCTGACTGCCAAAGAATGCAGACTCTTTAATTAACACATTTTGACTCAAATTCAGCCCTTGGACTTCTTTGGTGGCTTTTATCAATATACAACCACCAGATAAGATAATATTGACCTACTCTACCATGTAAAAGTTCTGGTTGGACGGCACTGACATCTCTTGTCTACACCTCTCTTTAGGTGACCTTTCTTGAATAATAGGCCATTCTAAAACTTTCTTCAAATGAAGTTGCTCTCTTTTAATTTTGTATGTACACGCAGACTAACTGTCATACTGTTATTTTTCAAACTCTTAAAAATAAATGGTATTTTGACAGGAACAGTTGGATAGCATTTAATAATTTCTCTGAGGACAAATCAGCTGTTAGTAATCTACATTTATGATTGCTGGCATCTACTAAATGTAAGCCAACAAAGCAGGGGCACTGACTGACATGCTTTAAAAACCTCCTCCAGTAAGATAACCCATTGTTTTTTAACAGCTGTATTGTAGTTCGGCATGTGGTGTGAGAGTGATAAAGTGACCTTCACCAATAATTGCACAACTTTGTTTTCTTCAACTAATTCTAGCTCCCTGTTTGCAAGATAAGAGGCTACACGCCCCACATTCCATAGAGCTGCCATATTAGTATTTCCACTTTAACCATCCTGCCTGCTATATTGACAAGGAAGCAAAAGGCATGCTGGCCATTCAGGATAAGAAATGTTTTTTGATTCTAAGGTAGATTAAAAAAGAAATTGTGAAGGTATACAACAGTGCTATGCTTAGTTAGCCTGAGTATAATTTAGAACCAAGAATATAAATTTAAATATTTGGGTTTAGACTTTCTGCTATTTTGGTGGAAAATGGGCGGATCTTGTCAAAGCCATTTTTTAATTTAAAGTTATAGTGGAGGATGTAAGCTTGTATGAGCAATGCAAACAGCAATTTTTAAAAAGAGCGTGCACAAGGAAAAGTGGACTCGTGCATGCTCTTGCACGCGTTTAATAGGCGTTCCCTCTCTGGAGCAGGTACAGGCTTATGCATGTGCATTTTTTTTCTTTTCTAAGTGTTGAGGGTGGGTCTTTTAAAAAAATCACTATACCTTTAACCTCTATGGCTAACCCTGACAATGTATATGTGTGGACTTTAAACTCTGCCGACTAAAGTAAAAAAAAAAATGCACATCATATATGGCTCAGATTCACAAAGCAGCAGTTATATGTGAGAAACAATCAACATGCAGTATGATTGTTCTCTCAGCAGAAACCAATGTCTGTTCACCAACTTTGCATCCATGCCTTTGGTTATGGTGAAAAACAAAGCTTTGAGTTAAATTTACAGAATTTAACGAGATTCTGTTGTGTTTTCAACTATTTTACAAATGTTCCATATCAGGTTCCAAACGGTTCTTAATGAGCAATGAGCAGACTTGGAGAAAAAAACAGCTGATGGTCATTTTGTATATACTCTGTGACAATAATGACAATAAAAGTTGTCTAAGTCTAAAATGTTTCACATTAAAAAAACAGCTCATAATTTCTACCTAAAGCGAAATGTGCAGTGATCACTCCAGAAGTGTCCCAAATAGTGACAGGACTAAATCTTTTTTTTTTTTTTTTTTTTATATAATCATACCTTAAACATGGCTTTGTTCTACAGGTCCCAGTGGTTTGTTGGAGAATATTAGAGAGCATACAAATCTTGGGATAAAGTCTGCATGAAATTTATAATTACAGAATAAGTTTATCAAATATTATTGTATTAATGTACTATAAAAAAAACAATAAAATTTCTAGTTGAGAAATAAAATAATTTAGTTCATTAATAGTTTCACCAGGTAATATAGTTTATATGCAAATATGCATTAAAATTGCTGGCATGGTTGAACATTCAGGCACAGTGGCTTCTCCAGCTCCTGAGATTAAGCCTTTTTCTAATTTCTTTGAGGTTTATTTAGGCCCTAGTTCAGCACTAGATTCAAAGATAATGCATAGCTCAACCCAATTGATGGTCGTTAAAGATAGTTTGGTTCTCAATATATCACTGAGGTGATATATTGAATTTATCAACTGGTGCAGTAGAGTCTCGGGAGAAATGTTAAGAGAAAATATTGTGGACAAAGAAAGAAGAGGGGGCAGTGGGTGGGTGTGTTGACACAGCTAAAGGCAAAGAAGCCAATGATTCCGACTCTCTCTCTGGCCAGTGCCCGGTGACTGGGTAACAAAGTGGATTTGCTATGTCTGTAGCTGTTTTTACAGAGATGAAGAACTGTTCTTTGCCTAACAGAAACCTGGCTTGATAGCAATAGGCGAGACTCAACCTTCCAGATCAAGAGTCTTAAGTTTTTCCTAGCAGACCACCACCACGGAAAAACACAGGGAGGTATTTTCATGAGTGAAGGTTGGTGTATGAACTGTGGACTGGTAAAAAGCTACTGCTCTGAGCCGATAGCACTTATGACAGTGAAATCTCGGCCATACTGTCTGCAACATGAATTTACTGCACAGTTCACATCCCACCAGCAGATGATGCTTGCACAGTACCATTAGCTTGCAGCATTAAAGCACACGGAAGTATTCCATGTGATTGTCAGAGATTTTAATCACGTGAAACTGATGAAGACTCTGGACACTAACATTCACCATGCATACAGAGCTGTTACCAAGCCTAGCGATTCTAACCGCATCTCCATCCCGCTGGCCCCAGAATATCAACAGCTTATGGTCAGAGATGGAAGGAGGACAGCGGTACATCTGAGACATCCACCGGGTAGAGAGCACAGGAGGGAGGCGAGGTGGTGGCTGATTTCTGTGCTGGAGCAGGGGGAGGATAACGAATACTGAATGATATGAAAATCCTTCTACAGCTAAATTAAAACAGAATTTTTAAAAGCATCTTGCGAACCTCTTAAGAGCATTCTTTACTCCAACATTATTTTGCCTATTTTTCATTTTGATTTAAAAAAGCTTGTCTTGGTTGCTCTTCTTCACCTTATGCCACAGCCACATCTAGTCCCTGCTTGGTTTTCACAATGTGAATATAGAATAAAGCTCAGATTTGTAAACTGCTGTGAATAGTACTTGCTTACTTTGCAGGTACCTTTGTGTTTACGCTTCGCTGTGTTCGCCAAAAACTTGCCTTTCACCTTTTGAAGCTAAACATTTCTCTCAGAGGTAAAATATAAATCGCTTAGGAAGTGAAGTTTGTGTCCCATGTGAAAACATTTTTATACTGCTGAATTCGAGCCATGCCTGATTAGGCTTCATCGAGTTCTCTTTCTTTTCTTAAATATTAAGCTTATCGAACTCATACCACAAATATGCAAATATGAGATGGTATGACAATGAAAAATCCTTGAATCCTTGAATAAGCTATTATATTCTGCCCTTTCTTTGAAAAGAAAATCCAACCAAAGAACAAAAAACAACATTTTCTAGGTACAACTTTGGAACTCGTACATTCATATTTTCTAACAACAATCAATCAGATTATGAAAATCCATAAAGTATTCACATTAAATCTATTGCAGCTACCAGAAAAAAATCCAAAAATATATATTTCAAATCTGTGCAAACTTGCAGCCTGCAATACAGCCCACTTAACACTCCTCCCAGAGGAAGAGTGGCTTTATTGTGCTGCAAGGGTCAAGAGAGGGGCCCTGATTTACAGCCAGCAAAGGGATGGGCACGCTGAAACACCAGTAAATAATTTGCTGAACTGGACTCAAACAGTCTCTGTTTCTAGCTGTATCCATTAATTGGACATTAAATCATGACGTCATGGAAATAACCAAGATAACTTCAAAATCTGCTCTGGGAAGGTCGGAGGATGTACACTTAGGGGAGAAGCTTTCTTCTCTGAGGTTGAGTTTATGATGGTATTGTGACAATAGGATCAAGGAAAGCAGAGATTTATGACTTGTTATGAAAGGTTATATATTTACTGTTCATGAAACCACCCCGATGATGTGTGACCTGGAAGCTCCTTTCCCTGTGACTCTTGTGGAGCAGCCGAATCTCTATTTTGATGAAACTGGGACAAATCAAATAATTCAACAGGCTGATGAGGCAGAAGGATGAAGGAAAGCAGTGAGGGGAGTAGCAGCTGTGGGGAGGGGTCAAAGGGAGGCGTCTCAGTCATCTTATCAGCCCTGTGAGCCATGAGTGATCTTAGCAGGCTGAGAGAGAAGAGGGCTGTGCCCTGCAAGACTGTGCTTTTATGGCATGCTCCTGATCTCTATCAGTGTGGGAAAAGACTGTGAGGCCGGAGGAAGCGTGTGTGTTTATGTGCATGTGAGTCTGAACATGTTTGTTTAGTTAGTGTGCGGTTTCTGCCACTAAAGCTATCAAGAGGGCAGAGGGCTGTGTGCACAAACACAGGGTGTCTATGGGGGTGTGTCGTTTCTTGGTTTCTGCCACTAAAGCAATCAAGAGGGCAGAGGCCTGTAGGTTTAGTGCATGTGTGTAAGTATGTCTGTGTGTGCGTGTGCACGCACTTTGGCTGCTGTAGAAACTGATAAGGCCCATAAACATGATCCAACAGCAGGCGGGCAGGTTCACCAACACTAGACAATAGGAAAGAACTTTGACCACCTTCAGGTGTCTAACTGACCATTTAATTCACACACACACACACATTCAGTTTAATATCAGGCCATAAAATAAAACATGCTTCTGTGTGCCATCCATTTAATCTAACGTCACTCCTATTCCTTAGCTCCAAGCACTCAAACACATTTCGCCCACTGGGAGTCTCAGTCATGTGAACGTCTTGTCGCCAGATGGTTGTAAAACAGCATGATCACTCATTACTAATGTCCTGTGATGAAGGCTCCAGACTGCTAGAAATCATTCCTCTCTGTAGGCTTTAACTGCCATTCAGAGATCTTGTTTATCATAGAGAGTAAGCTCACTTTAAGTCAGCCAAAAACTATGTTCATTAGCCGCACATGCTCACCGGCTCAGCATCCACTGCCCGATAGATGCCAGCTGAGTGATACACATTCTGCTGGGCCTCAATAAATATGGTGTAGGGTCTGGGCAGAGGGTGAAAAGGCCATGGCTAAATCGGTAGCACGTTTAGCTATTAGTTGAGTCACAGATGAGTTCATTAGATAGGGGTCAGTTAGTAAATCATGCTAGATTTCACCAATGCATTTAGCTGTGCTGACGTAAGATAGAGCCAGACCCAAACAGACTCCAGACTCCACGGTGACACACTTCATCATAGCAGCAGTGAGTCACCTGTGCAGCATGGTAGACAAGCAGCAAGAGGCGAGGCAAGGCGACACAGGATGAGTGTGTGCTCTGCACGCCTGGCTCCAGTGATATCATCTTGAGACGACGGCGCAGGCTGGGCAGTCTGATGGACGGCACACTCCAAGCCCCCCTATTTACTCAAAATGATCATCTTCACACTACCTCATAAAATAATGACAAGACAAAGAAAAAGGGTTAAAGAGTATTGAGAAAGGGGAAGTGGGCCTATATGAGGGCTTTAGCAGCCAGGTCTTGGCCTTCTGTTAGACAAGTGCCTGATGTGTCCACAGGGAACAGACCTGAGTTGCGTTTGGCAATCAGTGGCCATTTAGACACTAAACCTAGAGTGGACATAGGCATTAAACAGCCATTACATCAATATAGAGATGAGCATTACTATAATGGCGTTTTTATAATTTTTTATGGCCAACCATAACTAGGATGAATAGCAGCTTTCTAAATTCAGATAAAGGCTGCAAGTAGGTATGAAATCACCTTTAGATATGGAGAATGACTTACTTGGAAGTTTTTAAAAAGAAAAAAAAAAACAACCTTGTAGCAAAAAGTATTAACATCCATTGAATCTCTTCCACATGTAGAGATTAATTTGTCCTTTTTTGTGAGACAACTTGTCTTGCAATTGATTCTCATCTGGAATAATACCTATTGTTTGACCATTCACTTAAATTCATTGACATAGTGGCAATTAACAAGAAATTACATCTCAAGGTAGGTCTGCTTAGTATAGCACAAAGTACTTTTAATCAACTCATACAGAGAAATAAAAAGTCAGTTACATTTATTCCAGAAGAGCCTGCATATTAAAAAAGCAGTAGCTACAACCTGATTAAAACTGTTAATGTCTGGGTTTAGCCACAAAAAAGAGTTCATTCAAGCCTCAATATAAAAAGTGAAGCTTATGTCCACCTCATCTTTTTTTCTTTTTTGTGCTTTTTTGGTATTTTTTACACTCTTTTATATTGTCTGATGTATGTTTATATTTAATGGTGTTTTGCTATAACCCCTTATACTCTATATAAGCTACTGGTACCAGAATGTTCCTGAAGGAGTAATCCCAAGTGATAAATAAAGTTGCGTCTAAGTCTAAGTCCATATGCAAAGTCTTTAAAAGCTTCAGCTCCAGGTGGTTCCGAGTAACCAGTAGGTCCATCTCCACATGAAGATTTCTTGTCATCCTACATCAATTAAGTGACATTGTGTAGGTCTGCAAATTTCTGCAGACATAAAAGAAGAAGAGGATTGAAGAGAGGACACAGCCTTGGGAGGCTACAGCGATTGTGATCCTGAGCTGGAATGGATGGTCCTCAATTGCTGCTGCTGCTGCTGATCAGTTAGAACGTAGGTGATCCACTGACAGGTTGGGACCGGCACTGTGAAATGGGTAAATTTTTTGATGAAAGATATCTAGATGTATGGTATTTGACAGCCAATCATAAATAATTAAACAGGATCCTGGCAAAAGTCTGTGGAAGATCAAGGTGACGCATAAAAAACTGTAAGCCCAGGTTAAGTGTATACATTGCATTGAAGGAGAGGATGGAGTTTTGGCAGCAGTGCCTCAGCCAAGGCTGCGTCCAGGATGGTTTATCTCTACATCTCCTTCAGAGTTACCACGGGTGTTTTGAAGGATTTTTTTGATTGGTACTTTTCTTGCCAAACCTGACAGTTTAACCAGACAGCTATGCCTCAGTAGTTTTGCAGTTGTGCCATGCTCTCTACATTTTCAAGTGATAGGTTGAAAAGAGCTTTATAAGATGTTTAAATGCTGTGATATTGTTTTAAAACCTAACTGTGATTTAAAGTTCTCCATAACTTCATTCCTGACCTGTCTAGTATCACTTGGCCTCCTTGATGCTGTTTGTCGAATAACATTCTCTAACAAACCTCTCAGCTCTACCAAGAACAGCTAAATTTATACTAAGAATATTCTTAAATTGTGTTATTTTATATCCAATTCATTTCTGTGACGTATTTTTAGTTAATCTATTACAAAAGTTAAACTTAAATTACTTGTTGCAACTTGGTAAAACATAATTTTAAATGCCTAAAGCTATTGCAAAACGATATTTGAAGTAAGTATGTGTGTGATTTTTAAACTGTGTGTTACAGCTAGATCAATATTAGATGGATCACTACTTCGTTTGCCGAGTCATTCATAAATAAGTTGCAGTTTAGGGTAGGGTGACAAAACGTCCGTATTTCCCGGGACATGTCCGGATTTCACGTCCTGTCCCGGGTGTCCCGGGTTTCGCGTCACACGCAGCGTCGCACGGCGCTGCGTGTGACGTAATCCCTGAGCCGCGTCAGTGCGGGCAGCCCTGTTCTTAATCAGAATATAGATAGCGTGGCTGTCAGTACGCCAACAACATGGAAAAGCGCAAATGTATGTTTATCGACGATATACAAAAGAGTTTACCCGCTTTCAGACCGGGTCGAGACAAATGGGTGGCCTTGTGCACAGTGTGCAAAACAGGCACATACTGTATGTCTCAGTGTCCAATGGAGGTGCAAGGAATCTGAAAAGCCACCTGGACACTGAAAGTAAAGATAGTCTATTGATATGTTTGTTCGTTTTTGGTACATTTTGAGTTATTTTTGCTACACAAGAGGTATTTTTTCTTAATTAGCTCATTTGTCAATGTATTTATTCCAATAGCCTACAGAACAGACATTATTTCGTTCATTACTGAGGCTGAGTATCATGTGTTATTGGGAGTTGAGAGTTATTGTTAACTTTTATTGTTAAGTGAGGGATGTTAAGATGAGACAATATTTCTTTCATTGTGCAATTCATCCATTACAGGAATTGTTAAGCATTGTTAATAAATACATTTTGAATTAAACTATCATTTGTTATTGGAGTTATTCCTGTTGACTTTTACTGAAAAGCATTTTTAATAAATCAACTGTAAATATCATGTTATTGTAGGATTACAACCCCCCCGCTCCACTGGGTATGGTCACCCTAGTTTAGGGCTAATATAGTGATTTAGTTGTCCAACTCCACCTTTGATGTTTTATTTTGGGGATGGATAGCATCAGCATCGCACTGTTTAAAATGCTTCACAGCGTGTACGGATAGGCAGGCTCTTAGGTAAGGTCTAATTGCTGCAGGTGCATCCCATCACCTCCATGCATGCTGCTTTCTCATTATCATACATGTTGCTTCGGGTTGCAACGATTATGTGTAAGTTTGACTGTGCAATTAAGGTGGGTAATTGCAAGGCATCAACCAGAGCAGACATTAGATGATGTTATGAATGTGCAGAACTACTTTAGGCTGAGGTTTTCACAAAATAAATAATTTACTTGCTCAAACAATAGGTTGACTTTAAGGAATTTTTGCTGCTTTTCTGACATCCTGCGGCTTTTAAGTTTGGAAGGATTTTTCACTGATGATTTGTTCTCCCAACATGACATCAAACACTATATGATATTGGAGTTGTTAAAGATTTTTGTTGAATCAGTGCAACAAATGTTCCTTCCCTCTGTTTGCCAGACAAAAGTGCAGGTTAAACAAGCCTGAGGTATGTTTTGCAGATCTGGGCCCAATTTCACAAAAGCTGAATTCAGAAGACCAGGGATAAGAGGCTGGGCCTATCACGACAAGTGCTTTCTGGCTTCAACCATCCCAAAAAGGCCAAGTCAGGCTCTGATTCAAGCTAAATGCAAGTCTGTCTTTTCTTCAAGAGATCGGGTGATCGATCATAGATTAATTAATTTGGTAAACGAAAGTGGATTGATTACATGCAAAAAGAGCCTAAAATACGGATTCCTGACCATGTCTCTGAACTTAAAACATCATCCTTTATAGAGTTACTTTAGAGTCATTTTAAAAATTACTTAATGATTGTAATCTAATGTGAAAAACTACTAAGCAGAATATATGATTTTTCACTTTTTTGTTACAACATATTTCCATCTTACTAATATGGAGGACCTAGAGATACCCTATGGTCCCTGAGCACACATGAAACAAGTTTAACCAATCACGGTTTCCCCTCAGATGTAACTAGCTCCCTCATTGGTCATTTTGTTAACAAAGTGTGGCAGCCTGACCAATAAGATAGTTTAACAACTTTCCAGTGTGCTTAGGGATCAGAAGGGTCACAGAAAAGGTAAAAGGAGCAAGCAAAGCAAAAAGAAAACGCAATTTCAAGAAGGATTTGAAAATGCAGTTGAAAAAGAAAATGGGAAAAGCATTAACCTTTTAAATTATTTAATTAGGAAATGTATTTATAATCAGATTTATGAAGATTGTTTTTTAAATCTCTATTTAAAAATAGGATTTGAAAATACATTTTTAAATTCCAGTATTTAATAATGGATTAATAAATACAATTAACAATTCCCCTTTGATGATTTATTTTGTGTAATTAGAAAATGCTTTATAAATTGGATTTCAAATTGCATGATTTAAACTTTACATTTGAAATTACTGGTTTGTTTTTCAGCAATTCTGTTACTCCTCCAAATAGTAATAATATCAGGGAGCCTTTATTAAAAAAAATTAAAAGAGTAGTCCCTTTTACAACTCTAAAATACATTTTGATGTGAAATGGGTCTGGCTGTTATTAAAACAAGCACAAATCATAAACGATGAGCGAAGCTTGCTTTGAAAGTGAGCAGATTATTATAAAAGAAAACAAAGAATGTTTAAGAAGATTAATGGTGTTGATTTTTAGTGGTCAACTTTTAAGAGGTAGGGTTCACCCTGTTCTGGTCCTTAAAAAGCTTCAAAATTAAAGATACATTGGTTAATCTGCTTTTCTAATTTGTATAAAGATTTATTTGGGGGTATAACAGCAACTAGTTTGTTTAGTAAAAATTCCCTGTTCATCCTTTGTCCGTTTGGCACACAAGTGTATTGAACAAATGCAGCATTAGTTTATACTTGAGCAAATATGAACAACTACTAGGTCTGCAACACAAAATTTTGGATATCAGCTCTAAAGAGGCCCAAAGTAAAAGAGAGGACTTCCAGCTATGATATAAAGTCTGCTCCATGGGAATATTAAGGCTCACTCTGCACTTGTGCATGCATGGGTATTCTCTGGGTACTCCAGCTTCCTCCCACAGTCCACAAAACAATGACTCTTAGGTAAATGGATGTCTCTAAATAGTCCTCAACTGAAGGTGTGCGTGTGCATAGCTGTATGTGCAACCTGTCCAGGCTGTAAGCCGCTTTTTGCCCTTAGACTACTGGAGATAGGCACTAGCCCTGACCCTGATGAATAAGCAGAAGAAGATGAATGATTGGATCTGTCAGCTTGAACGGTGGTGGCCCAATATTTAGTAGAGAGGCAAGACAAAACTGATTTTGGTGGCTTTATTGAACTCCAGCTTGTCAACACCAACACCTTCTCACACTAAAATGAACAAACAGCATGTTATACCCAGTTCAAATTAGGTGACATGAAGGAAGGAACCATGAAAAGGGATTATCAAGAAAAAGAAACACAATTAATATACATACAAATCTACTCCAAAACAATAAACTATAAATCCAAAAGAGTATTTACATAAATACAAATCAATACAATTAAACAAATCTAAAGTCAACCCCAAAAACCCCATCAAATTGAACACAGCTCATCCAAAACTACCCTCCTGATCATTTTGGTTTGCTCCAAGTACATTTAAACAGCACCTAGAGCACTTCTACCTTTTTGGCACTGCTGAGAAGCCAAACTAGAAAAAGGTAGGTACCGTACATAACATACACTGAAAAAAATAATGGGACCGTTTTTGGCATTTACCTAATCGTTTTTTACTTTAACACAACTATTTCATGTTAGCAGGGTAGGACATAAAACAGTTGTCAGTTATTAAATTAATTATTATATTGTTAATTATTAAATTAACAACATATGAAACTAAGAAACTAAGGAAAAATAATTGACATTCATGTTTAAACTTCTTTCCACAGGCAGGATGGCCAGTCCTTCTGTTTCACATAATGCATGCAAAAATGTCCAAGCAACACTACAATAAAGAACTCAAACAACTCAACTATTTGTTCCAACTTAATACTACATAACAAAAAATTAATAATCATATTTCATGGGATAATGGTACTCCTGGTCTCCATTAAAGGATCTATCCATCCATCTATCTTCTCCCGCTTAGTCCTGTGAGGGTCTAGGTGGGGCCGGTGCCTATCTCCGGCAGTCTATCTCACAAAAGATACAAAAAAGAATAGTCTAGAAAATATCTCATGAAATTGCTGTGGTTTTAAAGATAAGCCTGCTCTATTTAATAAATTGTGGAAGATTTAACCTGGTTGGGCCTCATGTTGTCCTCTTTGATATAAACACAGAGCAAATCTTAGTTCAGAGGTATTTCATAATGATACAGAAAATTCACAAATAATTTCTCTGCCTTACATCCTTATCTTTTAGGTTAGTGAATAATTAATTCACGTCCTTTTTACATACTGTAAAAACTGTGCTCCAAATGAGTTTCTCTGAGATGTAGTAAAGTTTAACTTAGCAAGCTACGATGAGCTACAATGTAAAAAGATCCAAATCCAAAGTGAACCATCCCTGTTTAACTGAGACCTCAGACCCTAATCCTGCTGGTAATACAGACCTCTTGTTTCAGTAGACAAGTTTACAGTGAAGTATATTATATTCTTCTCTTTAGCTAATACCAACAACCAGTTTCAGAGAGCCCTGTGGTGATTTAACCCTTTTACTGTCATCTCAGTCACACTGTCCTCCTTCCTGTTTGCATCAATACACCAGAGCACATGATCGGTCCTTTTTGCCTTCGGCCACCCGTGAAGTGAACCTCAGACTCGAGCATAGCCTCAGGAAGGCCATAAAATGGCCACATGGGTCACAGGACTCAGCTCATCATCTCAGAACTCATCACAGATGTTATCACCAGCCAACCCCTGGCTGTCACGTTATCATGAACTGCATGTCAGCTGATGCGTGGTCAGTGTGTGAGGGGGTTGAATAGATAAAGGCTGATTGAGAAGTCATGCTGCTACATTGTGGACTCTCCATATACACCTGGTAATGTGTGACGGGGCTTGTTAGGTGCTAATGCATTTCACACCTTGAGGCTAAAAGCCGGTGGTTTGCGTCACAGCTTCCTTTTGCAAACATTGGCACCCATCTTCTCAATTGAGGCTTTGTTCACTTCATTAAGGGCCTCAGGCTGCCCAACAAGGGAAGATAGGTGGTAGTTAGCAATGCTGTCAGTCTTAACCGAATTTAGTTGGGGTCCTTAAGTATATATATATATATATATATATATATATATATATATATATATATATATATATATATATATATATATATATATATATATATATATATATATATATATGTATATGTGTGTGTACACTGATAAAAATAATGCAACTGCATTTGGCATCTTCTTAAACATATGTACTTACTTTAACGCAATTGTTTTATGTCCTACCCTTCTAACATTAAAACAATTGTGTTAAGAAACTAAACATCATTAAGTAAATGCCAAAAATTGTTGCATCATTTTTTATGTATATATATATATATATATATATACATATATATATATATATATATATATATATATATATATATATATATATATATATATATATATATATATATATATATATATATATATATATATATATATATATATATATATATACTTATATATATATATACTTATATTCTATGTAATGAAGGTAAATAAACTGGAACGATATTACATGTTAATGTTCCCTAACTGTGAGGTTCAACAAAGTAGCCTTTAGTAGTTGATGTATCTGATGAGCGAAGTGAGGCTTGACATTAGTTAGCGATGGTGACTGGTTATTTTAACCAAAAATACCTAAGGTGTCTGTATAACCTATGGGTCAGAGAAAAGTACCATTGGACTGCACACAGTGTGTCTTGCACACATGGGACACAGTTTACAAAAGTATTTCATTAGCATTGACCCTCAATGTAGGACTGTAATGTCTCACTATTTGTTTTTTATAAAGAACACAAAATCAGTTTTTCTAATGAGAAAAACATTGTTGATGATATTGCTGTGGATGTTTGATTGTGTACACACTCTACATAGATGTACACAATCAAAGCAAACAAATAGTTGTTGTTTTTTTTTCTGTGTGTATTTCCTCTGTTTAAACACCTGATGTCTGCAGAGGTTGTTATTTTATGTCAGCTGTTACCTTAGAGGACCATGTGGACAAGTTTAGCAGAACCAGTGTTTAAAAACTGTGTGTGGGCTCCTGGCAAAACATTATGATGGGCTATCCAGGGTTTTTGTGACCTAAGAAAATGAGGTTTCTCCTTACATTGATGTTTCAAATGATAGACTACATTGATTGAATGGTTCCATATCTGTCTGTGTAATATGACCTCATTTGGGAAAGGGGTTCCTCATCCTTTCACCAAATGCTTGCTCATAGCAAGGAATTACACCAAAATCAGTGAGCCACTTACATAGGATGGGGTTAATTTTGATCTTTTACGATTTTGATCAACTGTATTTAATCATAATACAGATATTAGACTGGATTTTTGACATTATTGTATTGAAATTGTTGTTCAGATTGTGAAATGAATAATAATGAAACTACATCCTTATTTTTTAAAGGTGTCCACACCCGTTTTTTATGTTAAAACATTTGTGTTGGGGCAGGGCACAGGCAACCAGAAAAACTAACAAGGGGTCTATCTCCACAAAGCACAATTTGGTCCTCCTACCAGAGCATGGCAATGGAGCGGAGCACCGTGCAATTCCCGCTTCCCGCTCAAGAGGATGTTAGCTCATTCGCTCCACCGCTCAAAGTTGCACCAGAACGCTCATCTCAAGATCTGCTCACCTTGATTTTCCATCGCTCCGGCGAAATCATTCCATTCTCTCAAGTTTTCAGGAGAGGGCATTTTCTGACATTTTCCTTCATATGATTATGCCAGGGCCCTGGAACACATGGAGTTTGATTTAATTATGTGACCGATACATGTGTTTTGCCTTATTTAACTGGCTGGTATATCCCAGCTGTGAACGTAACACCTAGCTCCATTCATGTTGCCCCGCGTTTCCTATTTAGTTTATTAATTTTACTAGACTTAAATCATATAAATGCTATTTTTACAAATTTTATAATCCAACATTTATAATTGACGTTGTGGGTGCATCGGTGCAAATTGGAGCGGAGCAAAATCCTCGCTCCAGCCTTTAAATTGAAAACCGCTCTGCGCTCCACCATATTTCTTCTGCTCCGCTCCAACGCATTTTTATTGAAAGAAAAATAGCAAAATCCCAAATTTGGATTATAAAGCGTTACTTTTTCTCTCTCCGGCTTAGTGTTTCTCATCTTTTGGTCAACAAGCTAAACAATTCACTGCCTGTGTAAATACACATTGGGCCACCTCTTCATTAAAGCTCATCCTCAGGCAGGTCATGCAAATCCATGCAAACAACAATTCAAAGAATAATTGAGACGGCACAACTCCAGGCCCAAACAGCAAGACTCTTCTCAAATAGCATCAGCCGATCAAACATTGGATGGCCCCCTCCAACATCCACTGATCTCTTTCTGAAGTTTGCATACTCTCTGTCTAAACCTGTCTCAAATAAAGGAGCATCGCCAATTATTGTTGAAGTGACAGAGCGGTAGGGAGAGAAGCATGTTGACAGAGAGGATGGGGAGAGTAGATCCGCTCATGCCTCACATCTGCCCTTAATGCTGGGCAGCCCGGTGTAGCAGATTTTGAAGAGGGATGGAGGCCTTTCTCAAGTGGGCCGAGGCCAAGCTGAGGTCAGCGTGTTGAAGCGCAGAGTGATTAAAGGCTGGAATTAGGAGGACAGCAGCAAACATCAAAACAGAGGCAGAAACCTATCCATCTGGGAGAATTAGGATGGCTGAGATTAGATGTACTGTATTGTGCCTCAGCCCCCACATCTCTTGTACGCCGTTTGCTTTGTTACTTTCAACGGTCGAAAGACCTCCCTGGTGAAAAAAAGGAGTAGTCCTCTTTTAAAAAGGTAGCAGTTGTTCTGATCCCGTATATGTGTTCTCGATGCCAGATTGACCAGATTAGCATTCAAATGACTATTGAAACCATCTCCGTTTGAGGCTAAACAGACCTTTGACCACACTATGAAATGTAGATTTTTAGTATTCTATACACTTAAGAGAACAGTTTAAGAGGGACAAGGGAAAAGCATGCCAGAAGGATTGTAATATTTTCTTTTTGTTTTCCTATTAAAGTTTGCCATCCTTATCACTTTATTGCTTGTCTATTTACCAAAAAAATTGTTTTTTTTTTACTTTGATGTTAACTTGAAAAGACTGATTACCAATGAGACAAAGACTCAAAACTGTGTTTTGTTAAAGAAGCACTTCTGTTGCCCATCTCATCGAAAGACAAAGAGCTATCTTTTCCCTTCCTCTACCTTCAATGACGCCTTCTTGTTATCTAGCTTTGCCTCGTAGGGATGTGCCTCCCGCTCTGCCTTCGAAACTAGACGCATTCTTTCAGGCAAGGTTCGCACCGAGGTTATGGGTAATTGCAATAGCTCTTTTACATTTCAATCGGCAGTATAATCCCCAAGCAGCCATCTTTCCCAGCACAAAAAGGACTGACATACCCCCTAATTCAGTCATTTAGATGTGATAACGACGGGATTGGCCTAGAATCTGTGAGGTTGCACAAGGAGAAGCAGGATTTTATCAGCCTCCCTGCCACCGAGGCAGAATTTCTTAGACAACAACGTGTCAATGCATATTTGTTGTGTTTTTAGACTTCATCCACTATTTTTTCTGTTGGATTTTAAACAAGTTGCATTACTTTTATTTTCTTCCAAGAAGCTATTATTTTCCACTCACACTGTTATATATCCACCAATAAAAATAAATAGAAAGTTTATCTTAAGAGGCAACCACTTCTAATGACGTAAACTAGGAGCTCTCGGCGCTTGACATTGAAGTACCCTCAGAGAAACTGGAACGCTCTTCATCATTAAGTTTGAACCTTTTTTTATTTTTCAGCTGGAGAAAGAGTGCTTGTCTTCAAGATGTCCTAAAAATGACCACTTCACAGAGCCTCCTTCAAATCTCTGGTACCTCCACATAATGACTTTGTCTCCCATTTACGCCAGTCCTCAATAAAAACCCTCTTTGACATGACTGTTGGCTCTGGGTTGAATAAGCATGCCCATAATGGACAGTGGGCTTTAGGGTTAGACCTCACTTTACAGTCGGTGAGGCCCAACCAGCAGGACAACTGCTCTGCCTAAAGACCCACTGTTTTTACATTTCTATGAAGCAACTCATTAGCTAAGTAGAATCCCCTCTTTCTTTCTGCATGTTGCCTCTTTGTCTGTGGTCAACTCTTTGTCTTTTCTAAATGATCCCATACAAGGCCCATTTTCTGGTTAATACATATGTACAGCCATGTCACTTTTTTGTGAGAATCCTGTAGTTTTATTTAGAAGGCCATCATTCTAGACACCATAAAACCATTACCAAGCTGTTGAGGGTAATTGTCTAACTGTATAGGGGTTGCATTTGTGGTTCTTAATGAGTCAGCATCTTTGGAGTAGAAAGATGGCTGGACAACACATGCCTGGACACCCAGGGACAACCTGATCCATTTGCAGGCTTGACTCACATTCTGCTTTTTAATGTCAACTGTAGTAAGGATTTCAACAAAAAAAATACAATGCTGTGTAAAAAAAAAATTTCTGACCATTTTCTAATTTCTTCACACTTGCCTCAGAAGATTTCTGACCTCCCATCTCAAGGATGCTTTTGGTTCTAAACCTCCTAAGCGCAAATTACTTTATACGACTATTTTGCAGTTTAACTTTTGGCTCTGAAGTTCGACAGTTTTAGTGTGCCAAATAAACATCAAAATGTGTGAATTCAAGGCATTTGTTTTTCAACGTGCCTTTCTTCTTTGATTTCCAACTTTGATTTCTGCCCCCCCGGCAGTTTAAGAAAGATCAACAGAAGACGGATGGTTCAAACTGTTGGAAAAAAGTAGTGGACTTGTGGACAAATAAAGAATAAACCAGATTCAACTTTGCATGATGAGAAGTGAGGCTGGAATTAGTTAAAACCAGTATAATGCATTACAATCTCTGTAACAATTAGCATATACATCTTCCTTTAGATTTTAAAAATGATAATTTTTGCAAAATGATCAGTGATCCTTTGGAACAGCTTTGGTGTAGCTTGTAAACAATCACATACGAACAAGGAAGGTAAATTTCGGTGCAACACTTTGCTGTTTAAGTTTGTGTGTTCATACTGGAGGAAGAAAAAGACCAAGCATTTACAGTGTCCTCCAGGGGGGTAGGGTCACATGATGCACTGAGTCAATTAACAGGGCCAGCTGTGATACCACCTGAATGGAACATGGAGGCAGACAAAAGAGAAGACCCGTGAACTACCCTAAAAGACAAAAGAGACAGAGACAAGAGGCTGAAACCAAACAATCATCTCACCATCTACGACGACCAAGCCCCTGTAACAAGCAGGATAAGGGGGATCTGCGAGCAGCTAAGCCGGCCGGTTTCAGTCCAAGCCATTAATTCCACTCTCCTTAACACACGATTAATTTCACTCACATGCAACAGCTCAAAGCTCCCAGATAAGAAGAGGTCTGATTCCAAAACCAAGATTAAAAGGTGAGACTCTGCTAATAAAGAGCACTGAGCAGATGTTGATGGGCCAGAGAACTGAGGGAAGAATAGACTGCTAATGAGAAAAGGTGAGATGGAAGCACAAATAAAACAACCAAAGGAAAATTAAAACACATTCAGAATTGGCCGCTGAATCGTTATTGATGTCATATAGTTATGTTATGTTGACATTTTTAATACTTAGAGTCCCAAGGCGAAGGAAGAAACAATAAAGGTAATCAAGCTGAAAAAGGAACCCTGCTGTTTTCTCTGTCTGAGCTGTTGGCACCACAGTTAAAGCTCCTATGAGCTTAACTTAGTGTCAAAAGTGGTCAAACCATGAGGGTAGCTAATTGCTCGGTGGAGATAAATCACCTGCCTGAACCAGGAGGAGTTTAGGAGCTGAGGAACTTTTCCTAAGCAGAGCCTGAGGAACCGGATTAGAACCCTGGAGTGCGGACATCCTCTTGGCTCCTCTTGTCTTGTGCCCTAATGGCTACACTACAGGGCACTGGGATTTCTTTCTTTATGTGGGCAGAGCTCCCCTTGCCTTAGTATAAAGACATCATACAAATTGTTACCAATAAGAATAGAGTCTGCATTATTTGTCTAGATTTAGACTCAGTTTTTCTTCTTAAGAAAGGAAAGAAATATATTTTTCTGTGTCACAGTTGTAGCCTTTGAAAACATGTGGTTATACTGATCAAGGAAGGACTACTGATGCATTGCAGCTAAAGGCTGATTTATACTTAGAAACCAGGTCCCCTGCGTAGGTTTTGCAGTGAACAAAAAGCCGTCCCCGCCCCCTCCGCAGGCACTCCACTACACCTCTCTAAAATGGTGACTGACCAAAGACACTGCAGCAGACAGGAGGTCGGCTTGTTTTGTTTTTATGACCGAAATTGTGGAAAACAACGGAGGTTTGACCAGCTAGAAGAGCGAGGTGCGTGAGAATGCTTGGACCCTTTTTCCACCTGGATCCCAGCTCTTATTCGCTGTCATGTCCCTCCGTTGTCGGACTAAACTCGCCCCCACTTCCTCATCGCCTCGGCCGTATCTAGACCCACAGCTTATAGCCCATCCTCTGGAACTCCCGAGCCGCTACATCCTCTCAGTCAAACTCAATTCCTGTGGACTCAACTACCTTCTCCCTATCTTCAGAGGAAACGTTCCAGTCTGAGCCTCTGTCCATTGAACATCCATTCTTTCTTTGAACTCAAATAATAATTTAAAACGCATTCTGACTCGTATTGTGTCTGCATCAGGGTCAACCCTAGCATAATGTCAGGCTGTCGATAAGTGATCAAAAGGTCTGAAAGGACAATGAACTAAAGTAGCTCTCTGTTAAGTGTACATTTCACATTAGGTGAGTTTCAAAACAAGTCAGGGGAGCTAGCTTAGGCTGTTGCCAACTGGATTCCATGTCTTGTACATTCCGCCCCCAGAAAATGAAGTGATTAGATTAAACTGATTAGACACATTGTAAAAGAACAAAAGAATTTTGCTAGAGAAATTAGTGTTTTGATATTTACGTAAAGCAAGCATAAAAATTAGCCAAACGTGACTTACCTTCACTTTGCATCCAAATATCTTCTTGTTTTTTGGATGCCATATTTTCAGGTCATAACCCAGCAGGCTGTGCAATGCTGATCAGCAGCTGTTCTTTTAAAAGATGTGGGAAGACGATTGCTTATAACATATATTAGTCATGAAAGGACAAATCAGGAAGCGTGTCAGTTGAAGAAAGGTGTCAAAACCTTTTTGCTGGGACTTCATAAGCATCGTATCCTATAATACAACCTTCTTTTTTGTATTGTTTAAGCTCACGGGTATTTACATGAAAATGATCTATTGTGGTCAGCGGAAAAGTGCCGCAGAGCTAAGCTATGCATTTGGTACTAAATATGGCGGTCATATTTAGAATAGTCCTGATGTCACACTTCTGAAACGTATCTATAGAATGTGACAAAAAATTTAATATGCACAAGTAAGGCATGGTACAAACCAGAAGCACAATACATTAATCAAGTATTTATTAATTGTCTAATGGCTTGGGAGACTTTAAAATATATTTTTGAATCATGGATTGAAATGCAGTTGAAAAAAGGCAAATACACATCTGCAACCCAAACAGACTAACAAACAGAACAGGAAGATGCACCCACTGTACATTAATATTGTGTTAAAAAAATAAAGAGTGACCACAATAGTAAAAGCCGGACACACTAATTGTTTAACATATTTATTTATGATGGAAAAAGGCCTCCTGTTCTATAACTTGCACATCATCAGACAAGATGCAGACAAGAGGCAGAAGCAGAATAAGGCTTATATTACAGTAAACAGGATATTGGCATTGCTTAAACAAGGTAGTAGCAGCCTTGAAAGTTCAGGATAACCCAAAATATTAAATATGCTCTTGTCTTTTTAGTGGAGATTAATTATGACTATGAGTTATACCATTTCAAGAACCTGAGTCTGGTAAAAACTTGGGTCTTATTTTCTGCAGTTGGGTCTTATTTTCTCCAGTGCGCCTTCATTCACCTCAGCTAAAGAAAAGAGATGCATTTACAGAAAGCAGCTTTATAACATAAATTAAGCATCAATGGTTTTAATGTTATGAAGTTTAGGAAGGAAAAGATTGAGCTATGTTTTAAATTCTATTCTAAATATCCTCAGTTGTCATAAAATACCTTGCGTCAATTGACCTTAATGGTATAGGTAAAAATTTTATGTTTTGACTGAATTATTATGAGGAATGCTGTTTGGTCTTTAATAGTATGCTCCAAGTAATACAACATGCAACACAAAAAGTAATGTGTTTGGCTTTTAGAATGGAATTAGAAATACTGAGAAAGGAAAAAAGTTAAATACTTGAAAAAACTGAGAAAATTAAGATGTGCATGATATGCTTCCATTACTTTAGTTGAGTAATTTGTATCTTATACGTAAAAATTTGCCTTTTCTGATTGGTAAAAGCAGTTATTCTCGCATTAAACTTAAAAGTCCTATGTCCTATGAACTAATGGTTACTGCTAAACTAGAGTGTTAAATAAAACAAAAAAGGAACACAGTTTGCATTCTGTGATTAGTGTTTGAATCCTTAATAACTGAGCTTCCTGACAGGAGTCTTTTTACAACATCCTATCAATCAGTCTTAGAAAAAAATAATACCCCATAAGATGTAAATGATATTGCAGCTTCAATTCAAGATGACCTTTTTGCACTGGTCCAATAGCCTGATGTAACTCTGTACATTCATCCATCTTCATACGTTGGCACATACATGAAGGCTGACAACTCTTTGCCTGTGGCCCAAGGATGGAGAAGAAAGTAGTGACCTGGGTTTAGCCGCTGACAGATGCCCCACAACCAATCGATTTGCCAGTGATGGTTGGAGATAAGAAGCTAGACCTTTTGGACAGGAGAGGTCTCTGACCCCTCAACCATCCATCTCTGTCCTCATCTCCTACTGCAGAACTTTTGGCGCTCTGCTCTTCCATTAAAATCTCTTTTGCTGACAAAGCAGGCAGATGCAGCCATCAGTTTGTCCAGATTGGCCTGTTTGAAGAAAATAGGCCAATTGCACCCCCCACCCCTCTTTCTCTATGTCTCTCTCTCTCTCTCTACTCTTTGCAAAAGACATGCAGGACATTGTACCAACTTCTTTTTAAAGGCAGGTGCCAGAGCTAAAGATCTCCAAAGATGAGTAATGGGATTTACTGGCCCACACTGAAGATAGTTGAAAGTAGTTCACAAGGTTTTTAAGGTAATACAAAGGCCAATTTCATAGTGGGGTCAAAAATGTGGAAGCTTTTGAACCCTGCATTTTCCTGCTAGAGCAAAGGCATTCCCTTAACAATTTTAAAGTCTATTGAAAAACAGATACTAAGAAAAGAAAATCACGAATAGCACATACAAAATATACTCTCTTTCCATACAGAAAGGAGATTTGAGAAAGAAACATGTTTAAAATACATAAATGTAACCTTAAAATAACCTTTCATGCTGCATACTTGGTACATGTTGTATTTCTATATGTTCCTTGTGCTATTTAATTAGTCAGCCGTGATAGATTTTTTAAGTAAACAGGCAACAATAAGTGATTTGTTTGTTTTTTTCCCAAGTAAAATTATCAAAACGTTGTAGTAGATAGGAATTTATTTCCCGTCACTATTCTATATCAAAATACATAATGCAATATATGCGCTTCAGATACCCGTAACCCCGTTTGATTTATTTCAAACAAACCACTTTATTAAACAAAGCAATACAGTAGCCAAGATGCAACTGTGGACATTTACAAATCAAGATTATTCATAAAACAAGTTATAAGCCTTGACCCTATCAACACACAACCTATATCTGTAAATGAAAAACAATGGACAAACCACACAGCTACTGCAAAATGACTCTAAACTAGGTCTGGCAAAATATTCTAACATAAGTTTGCCACCTTCACAGGTAGGTCCTTTGGCCAGAGAGTAAGTATTGGGGCCAGTATGATTTAAGGAGGGCCGGCCCTCGCACGCTGAAATTAGGACCAGCCCACCCGGCAAATGCCCGGTATCACAGATTACCAGCCAGAGCTTGGGTGGTAGTTACCCCCTTTTAATCTCTATGCAGGTGTTGTACTAAGGTAAGAAGAAATTAGTTTGCTCTGCATTGTGAGCACACCTTTCAGTTGATTCCTCTTACAAAATTGTTTGTTTATCTTCATTTCTTTTGAGACTTGGTCTGTTTTCTGCCTTACTTCATAATTCTGGGAAAATCCCTTTAATCTAAGCCTCCTAAACCCATTTGGTATTTAATTTGCTGAAAAATAATAAATGCATGACAGAATACCAAATCTCAACAGTCCTATGTCCTCAGAATGAAAACATTGCCACCTCTATGTCTACTTTAACTATGCCGCAGTGAAGAGCATAGAGGAACAAAATCTTTAGGTATGCCTTTGGCACAAAGCTGTTGTGCCTCAGCTGCCCAGCACCGCAATGCAGTCAGAATCAGACAGATAAAATGATCGAAAACTTGCACAACACTGGATATATTTAAATTTGTGTTAATCAGTTGTTGGTTTTCTTTACAGCTGTGTATGTAGTTTAACCCTGTGAAAAGAATATTCATCATGTTTATATTGAATTATTGATATTTATTTTCTGGATGCAGGAAAAGGGCCTCCTGCATCATGAAGGACCCCAATCACCCAGCACACTCCCTTTTTGTCCCGCTACCCTCAGGCAGGAGGCTGCGGAGCATCAAATGCAGGACAACCAGACTGAGAAACAGCTTCATACCAGAAGCTGTGAGACTCTCAAACTCCTCTCAGTCTCTCTCACTGCACTGTCCCTAACAATAACTTGGTCACTTCAACCCCTAACCCCCCCAATGACACTGTATTTGCAGTTTACACTCAGACACTTTAAAATGTTGCACTGCTAAATATATCTTCCCACGCTGCTACATTACTCATACTTCATCCATCCTGTACATTCCTATTAATATACATTTTATTTTATACTTCTTGTTTTTATATTTTTGTTTTTATTTGGATCATGACCGAAAGAACGAGATCCCGGATACAAGCGGCTGAAATGAGCTTCCTCCGCAGGGTGGCTGGGCTCTCCCTTAGAGATAGGGTGAGGAGCTCGGTCATTCGGGAGAGGCTCAGTGTAAAGCCGGTTCTCCTCCACATCGAGAGGAGTCAGTTGAGGTGGCTCGGACATCTTCTTCGGATGCCCCCTGGACGCCTCCCTCGGGAGGTGTTCCAGGCATGTCCCACTGGGAGGAGGCCCAGGGGACGACCCAGGACACGCTGGAGAGACTACGTCTCTCGGCTGGCCTGAGAGCGCCTAGGGCTTCCCCCAGCAGAGCTGGAGGAGGTGTCTGCGGCGAGGGAAGTCTGGGAGTCTCTGCTTAGTCTTCTGCCCCCGCGACCCGGTTCCGGATAAAGCGGGAGACGACGAGTACGAGTTTTTATATACCTGTAAATATTTTTTCTATTTATATAATTTGATCTTGTAGCTAGTTTTTATATTTTATTTTTTATAGTCGGATGTAACTGGGGCCGTGACTCTCAATTTCGTTCTACCTCATGTAACAAGTGATGTGAATGACAATAAAGTCTCCTGAATCTTGAATCTTGAATAACCATATGATAATTCATAGTAAAGTTCATAAAAAGCTAAATTAATAGTTAAAATTTATTGAGAGGTCCAAATTACTCCATCCAGACAGAAATCTGGTTAGCCTGCTTATTTAAAACATCTAAACTTATCTAACCCTGTCTCTAAAAGGAATTGGAATTCAGTATCAACATAAAAAAGACCTGGATTAAAACCATAATCCTTCAAATTACTGTTGAAAGGGCAACTAGTAGTTTGGCTCTTCAGTACAATCATCAAATCAAAACTGTACATCCATGTGAATGTAGCTTCTATGTTTTGGGGATACTTCTTTTCAGGGCAGTGGATGTGCTGAGAGTTTGTGGGAAGACAGATGATGCTGACATAACTGTTAATACAAGAGGGAAATCTAGAAACTTCAAAAGACTAAAAGCTGAGGGTCTAAGCATACATCCAAAAATATAATACATTTGATTTGAAACATACTTGTAGCTACTGATTAGGTTTAGATTTGGCATTTCTGATATTGCACTACATCATGTCAGACTGTTACATTGAATCCTAATATATATAGAAAATTGTGTAGCTGTAATATAAAAAATACACATAAATTGTTTTAAAAAGAAGTACTTAGCAAAGCACAGTGATCACACCCTCTATCATCATCATAAAATCAGTCTGCAAACATTCAATTGTAATAAATTTCCATCTGAACCCTTATCTCCATATTAGACCTGCAACACACCAGATGGTGTTCATAATCCTATGATGTAGGAAGTTGTAAATCCCACTCTGAATTTAGGTGAGTTTTATCCAGGTGTTGGTTTTTCTCACGGTGTTTTGTAATTCAAACACTCCCAGATGTAATTCTCTCTGCCTTTATATTGGCCCAAGCACACTCCGCTTGCTCCCCAAACAAGCCATTTGCCTAAGCTGCCTGTCAGTGGGATGCATTTGTAAGAGAATTTAACTCCACAGGGTATGGGAGAGGTTAATTGTGTTAACTTGAAAAGGGCTCATCAGGTGTATTTGTTTGGATGGGAGGATGGGGACACCTGTATGAATGTACCAGTATGCCTGTAGTTCATGCAAGCCTTACATTTTTCTTGACTTGCACAGAGTGGACCAGACATCCTGTAGAGCCTTTCTTGAATTGGTCTAATGTTTGTAATTATGCTAGCAGTGTGAAGCTGAAACCATTGACAAAGACAGAGAGAGGGATTTTCAGTAAGAGCTTTCATTTTGGGATTTTATGGAACAGTACCTGGTGATATAAATAAATTAGAAAGGAGGAATAGATGTGTTTGAAAATGCAGAATTGCTTTTAAAAACAGAGATTTTAAAGTCTGATCTACACAAATTAATGGACATTATTCATATTCCATAAGACTGCATTTCCTTTCAATAGACTTTAATTTAACTTTAATTTGTTGGTTTTGAAAGCAGATATAAAATATTATGCTCCCTAGGCTTGATTTGCAAGTGGTCACTTCAAAATATAGTGTGATGGAAACTTCGATGTTTCTCACAAAAAAGTTGGTTAAAATAATCAAAGACACAAGTACTGCTGAGGTGAGGTGACCACCTTTCTTAACTATTAATCCTCTTTAGTAAACACTCTACTGTACGTGTATCAGTCGTGCCGCATCCTTTAAATCGCAGCTTCAAGCCAGCTTTGATGCATATTTAGTATAAGAAGTTTAAAGCACACAATAAAGCATCTGTGGCCTAGTATGAAAAAGCCAATTTTCTTCACTCATGCAGGGACTGAAGATAGTGTTTCCTGCAGCGGTCAGTATTAGCCATCGGAGTGGTCAGCGTGGATAATTCAGTGTGCTTCATCATTCTGATAGCTGTGTCCAATTGCTTTATGCAAGAGCAGCAGGTAGCCCTGGCTGGCAGGGTCGCAGCTCTAATGGCCTCGCCCCATTGGCCCAAGGGCTACGGCCAAGGTTCATGGGTCAGGGCCTCGTCCGGACACGGGCTTGGTTCCTAGCCACTGGGTCAGCAGTGAGGAGCAGGAATGGCCATACAAATGATTTATAGACGCTTGATGAAGAGAATGCTAAGAGGCTGCACCTAAATCTGGCCATAACCTCAGAAGGCATAATATGTTCCTGTTTTCCTCATTTAAAACCACAAATGTTTGAATTTAAGTTTTAAGATTTAAAAGATTTTTTGTCATACACTAAGTGTTAAAAAGGATCAGATGCCATTGAGTTATCTTTCTTTTTCTTTTCTTTTTTTTGCATGTTTCTTTTGGAGCCTTGGGCTAATGGACACAACATGGGCAAGATCACTTCTTTAGAAATGTGGTTTCTATAGCCTACTAAGTGTTTCCAAAAGTAAAATCTGTCATCTTGTAGCAAACTGTTAATCATTTGCCAACATATTTAAGTAATTCCATCAAGCCAGGACATTTCAGAAATAAGTTTAAAGAAACAGAGGTTTCTTGTTGTGAAAGACAGGCAAGCTTGGATTGCCCTGAAGGGCATTTTGTTCTTGTTACAGTATTATGAACATATGGACCTCACCCAAATCAAAGATGGCATTTGTTTTCTCATGTTGGAGGATGTCAGTGCTGCAGAGACAAAGCAAACAAATAATTTTTTTTCAAAGGTGATCTCACAAAAATCTAATCAAGACAGATGGTACATTATCCAGGATTTGCTGATGACTCACTGTAGTCTCATTTAGCTTACCCAGAAGAGTATCAGTGGGGAAAAGTTAGAAATGATCTGTAAGACAGTGAGCCCTGCTTTGTGTCATCACAGAAAATAAACCATGATGCCACAATAAAATCAGTGGAAACAGCTGCAAGTCGCGTAAAGCAAACAATGTAAGCCATGAAAGGGACAAAGTGTCTAACTCTATATGGTCATAGGGAGACACACCACTGGGCAACATTTCCTACCTCCGATAAGGCATAAACCACCCTGTGAATGGCTCTGCATGTGGTTCATTTTTAAGGGACACGCTTAAAGGTCAGGCTCTAGTCCACAGGAGTCTGTGCATGTGTTCTCCGTCCAGAGTCGCCAGCTGCCATCTGAACGTGGGTGGACATTTTGTCTACAACTGAAGCCTGTGGCCATGAAACCTCGCTGCCCTTTCAGCTAATTGTTCGTGGGTTGCTTTTAGAGTTTTTGACAGTCTTGGTGATATAGTACTTCCATTGTATCCTCATGCTATTGTGAGGAGCATTAACCAGGGTTCCCGCCTTCCAGTTCCTGTGCTCCATGGCTGACCAAGAGGCCAGAGAGCAGCATGGTGCCCAGCGGGGGCGCCTTCTCCGTGGGCAGGAGGGTAGACCTTTACAGGTGCCCCAGCTCCTCTCTTAGCAACGCCCTGCTGCTGAAAATTTGTTGCCACCCTGTGGGTATCTTTCTAAAAGTGTCAGCTGTGGGGCCCCTGATGGGAGATTTGTTGGTATGATAACTTGGTTCAGGGGCGTTGCTAGTTACAAAGCTTTACTGGGGCACTGGCCCCCTACCGCATATGCCCCTCCTGCCATACACAAATACAGACAAGCACACTGCCCCACCCTGATAAATTCCTACCAAAATTACCAGTTGAGATATTAAAGCTGAAGTCTGTAAGTTTTTAAAAATCACTTTTTTGTCATATTGGCTAAAACTGTCCCTATGCCCAGACAGCAGTACATGTGATATGTAACCTGTGAAAAAAACTGCTTCAATTGGTCCCGCCTACTGCCTGTATTTCAATCTGGAAAGAATAATTCGGGACGAGTCAAAACAACCAATCACAGCCAGAGGAGCGTCTGATGGAGTGTCAATCACAGCTCACACACGCTGGGAACACGATGTTATTAAGCAAGTTGAAAACACACTGCATATCCTTCATGACTAGGCTTTCTTTTTCAACCATAAAAAGCTTTCAAACCATTTTGAATTAAATGAACGTTTTTTTTTACTCCAACTTTGTCCTGGGGTTAGTGGGACAACTTCACTTGTTTAGGACCATCATGCTTTCCCCCTAAGTCATTAATGTCCCCTTCTTGTTTGTGGACGCTGGTTGTTGCTCCCTCATCACCTTCATGGTCCTGTCTCTCCTGTCTCTCTCCTGTCTCTTGCCTGTTAATCTCGCCTCCTCCTCCCTTTCCTACTCCAGCACCTTCATTCTCATTCTCTACAGCAAACATTAAAAAACCTTAAATTTATAATTATGTAAATATCTATCATATTGCTTATAACGTTCCTAATGTAACTGCTTAGCTTAAATCACTAATTCATTACGGGACCTCACCTCCCTCTCTCTCATCTTGTTTTACTGCTTCCCTGTCTCTGCTTCATGTGAGGAATTTCCTGATATCCATCTACAAACCAATGCAGTAATTTTCAGTTAGTAGCCTATAAATCATGTGGTTTCACTGGGAAAATAATAAAATTGACAGGTAAGAAACGTTACCAGAACTAAAAATGCGTCGCGGCCGCACAGTGTCCCATCCAACTCAGCTGAGAGCAGCGCGTTAATTTACCTGCAGTTCATGCAGTGACATGCGCTGACGTGGGGGCGCTAATTCATCCTCAACTTTGAGTAAACAACACACTTGCTACGCATTTGAGTAGAAATGTACGTCTCCTTCCATTGGAATTATCTAAATTGATGCATTAAAAAAATGTATCACTGTTGCAAATATTCATGAGATTTATACTGGGGCACAGCTCATTTATACTGGGGCACGTGCCCCAGTAAATGGGGTCTGGCGACGCCGATGACTTGGTTAGGCTGCAGGATGGATGACACGGTGGCAGAGAGCAAGTTTGCAGCTCTCCAGGAGGCACTGACTCTTCTGCTTAACCTCTCCTCAGGAGAGCAGCATTTTGAAAAAGTCAGGCATGTGGCTCCCAAAAGCTTGCACACAGATCTCAATAATCAGTGTTCTACACACAAAGAGACCAGAAACCGAGGGAAGAATCCTGAATCTTGGGTAATTTAATAAAAAAAGACTTCATTCAAAAAAGAGCTCACTAATTAACCAAATTCAAAAGTTCAAGATTAAGTGGATTTCTCCTTAGCCTGAGGTTTCTTGTACTTTAGATTCCATCTCTCCAATTAAGACAGAAATAGCTTGTATTTTACTCAAAGTTGACACCAGATGTTAGCATGCAGCTTAAATTTGGTCTAATGATTAGGTTATATACTGAGTAAATAAGTAATTAACTTTAAGCCATCAAAGCACAGCTCTTTTGGTTGCTTCAAGAGGGATATAGAAAGAATCCCAGGTAGCTGAATGGGTATTATTCAGTGGGATGCTATGAATTCACTGATGTGCTCTTAGCAATGCTCCCCTTTAGGAATAATTTCTGCACAGTGGTGTCAGCATGGGCTGCATTATGAACTCTTTTTACCCGACGGTTAGGTTGAAGCCTTAAGGTGGATTTATATCAAAAGACCTGCTCTGCCTCTGTGAGGCGTGTAAAATCTCAGGCATATCCACTCAGGTGAGGAAGGGTCAATCGGTAACCTCCTGAGAGTTAATTAGAGGTAAAATGCATGTTAATAGAAATGACTCTTCTCACTCCCACGTCCTATTAAACACAAATTTAAACTAAGCCTTTACGTGCATTTTTTTTATTGTTTTAGTCAGACTAGTCTTTATTGCCTTATTTTAAAGTAGTTATGTCCAACATGCCTTTGTGATTTGTGTCGATTTATTAAAGATTTCCTTTTGCCATATTTTTAGTTCAACACCTTAAATGTTTTGTTGGATAATCAATTAGTTCTGAACTATTTAACATTCATGCCTGAAAAAGATTCATATATACAAAAGAAACATAGGGTTCTTTTTTTGATGATTGAGCGACAGTCCATTATTTTTCTGCAAGTGCTTTATTTGTAGAAAAAAAAATGTCACATGTTAAAGATTAACATCTCACACAATCCTCTTCCTTAACATAAAATAGAACAAACATTGGTTTTAAAGAGCAAGCAAAGCGTAACTTTCATTCCAAGGTAGAAAGGAGCTGAAGAAATATAAAGTGAACCACAGCTGGAAGAGACAGAAAGCACACTATGCTACAGGAAGAGGAACCTTTCCTTCTCCTGGAGGTTTTATTTCGCTATAATATTGTGAGCATTACTGATATGTTGCCAGTGTCCTCTATGCTTCTTCTAAGCTCTTGAACATGAACAAGATGCCTAAAAGCAGACATTTTCCCCAAATATAACTTATGGTTGTGTCACAGAAACTAAACTTTATAGCTTCACTAAAATCTCCATGGAGAGGTGTAGCTCTACCACTTTTCTAATGGATTTTGCAGACAGAAACTTCTGTGTTTTCTTACTATGGAGGCGACAGCTGTGGAGAAGCAAAGAGTGAAAACGGCTGTCAGGGTTGAAACCCATGGTTTAGTCACAAACTTGTGATGACATCAAAGCAAACTAAGTTATAATCAAAGTTTTAAAAATTCGTAACATTCACAGCTATTTAATAGATAGAACTAGAGATACAACTAGGAGTTGTAGCAACAACTCTGAAGAATCTGTTTTTGATCAAAAAGCATATGTTGCCTTATATCTTTTCCCTATAGATGTCTATAAAACTACAAAGATTTCAACTCTATTATAATTAAAGGTTACAGTAAAACAGTCAAAATTGCAACACAAATAACTATTCAAATGTTTAGGGAAAAAAAATCAACATTCTTAGCCTAACCTTTCATCCAAAGGTTCCTGTTAAATTAATTTATTAATGTAAAAAAAAGTCCCTCATGGGGGCTTTACATGACCCCAGAAAGCGTCCCTGGTTCCTGACCATCTGTTTATTTGCAGGAAGAGTAAAGAAACTCTGTGATAAATTATCCTATTAGGGACATTCTACAGCTTTGATATGATCATTCCAAGTAAAATGTGACAGGTCAGCTGTTCTAAGAGTTTGTAGAAAATGTTTGCTTTTATTCACATTGGATTTCCAAACCAGAAAGCATCTCTATGACTAATCATCCATTTTATTTCTATTCACCAGAAACATTCCAGATTTATTCTGTTCTGCTTTTCCATACTGTTATAACTACATCAATTGCTATTGTTTTTATTTTAAATAAAATGGACCAGAAAAGGGTCAGATAACTGAAAAGTATGACAACATTGCAAGGTACCAAACTTTTAGCCTGGTAAGCCTTATGCATTAACACAGCAAATCAGTCTGGAAAGGAGCAATTGAGCCTGATTTCAAATTAGGAACTAAAAGGGTCTGCAGAAAAAGATTTGAACTGGATAACCTTGTTTCTTTTTTTTTTTTTTTTTTTTTATAAAAGCTCTTTCAGCAGCCATTTTTAACAATTTAACAATTTAAAGAGGTCTTTCTGGACTTAATAAAGGGAATCATTAAAACATTGCTCAGTTGCAGTAGCGGTCTTGAATGTTATGCTTACAGAAAAGCTATGTTTCATTATGGGACTGCCTCCCGCCCTGGTCCAGTTTACTCTAGAGCTGAGAGTATTGGGCCTTACCAGGCTGACTTACACCCTGTGTAGACACCCAAATCTAGACCTAAAAATACCAAAAACAAATTTATATATATATATATATATATATATATATATATATATATATATATATATATATATATATATATATATATATAGAATCAACAGGTTTATGGTAATGTATTGACCATTTTATTTCCAATAAACTACACAGGCTTTGGGTGAGACTGCAGGATGGTGTCAGTTGAAAAGAGTAAATGAGTTTCCAACAACAAAAAGGCAAAGAATAGGGCAAGTGATTCATTACTTATTCACCACAAAAGGATACATCAATCCTTAATGAGTATAATAAAACATTAAATCATTCCAAACATTAGGAAAAGCCTTAAAATCCCCATATCTAAAATATCCAGTTTCTCTCCAGATAATTGGGAGCAGTTTTAGAGATCTCATTTAAAAAGAAAAAAAAAAATCTAAGAATAAAAACAAAGTATTGATCTTTAGGTTGACCTATGGCACTAAAAGCAAGCAAACATCAGACAATGCCTGGTTAATGTGTGCTTGTATCAAAGGTCAGTAACAGGGTAAGGCCATTAAAGAGATGTTAGAAAAACTAATTTGGAGAATGAAGATTACGTGTAGTTGTAAACTTTGTGTTAAGGTTTTCGAACATCCTATTGTCTTTCATGTAAAATATTTCATTAATTTCATTTTATTTTCCTAAGATGCTAGACACTGAAATGCAAGGCCTGATTCTCTAACCAACAACAACAACAACAAAAGCAAACAATCAAGACAAACTAAAGTCTGATTGTTTTTTGCTTAGACTTCCATGCAGATTGGAATCCTACAACATACGAATAATAACACCAACTTTTTCACATGAGGATGAAAGACATCCTCGCCATTCTCCTCCCTCACACTACAACACTTTCTGGCGTTTTCACACACTCACAACACTCCAGTTTGCCGTGTTAGAAGTGACGCAGAGAAATGTCGTCAATCACTAGCAGAGTCCAAAGAGGAGGTGACTCAAAATATTTGTTATCAGCAACATTTACATGAAAAGAGCAGTTTTAGAATTAAGCCTGGTGGAATTCCCATTACATTTATATAATATTAAGAGTCAGTATAAAACAAATGATAGAACTGAGAGAGTTTGGATGTATTAAAACTGCAGCACTTCATAAAATTTTATATAAACCTTCTAACTTGTTCACAGTTTTTATTTAAAGATGTCAGTTGAAAAAGAGTCGGTCAATCATTTTTTCCAAACAACAGGTCCCTGTAAGCATGTAAACATGGTTCTAAGAGAAATCTGACTGCCATAATTGTTATTCCTGCCTGACCGATCACTTAGGTCCTTACTGCCAAGCTCAGTGCTCATTCTTTCCACCTGTGCCAACAATGCCCACTTCCAATCATTGCAACTCAGCTCACTTGTCTTTTGGCTTTATAACCCTCCGCTGTTGATCCAGACAGTGCCAGATTTTTGAAAGCCTTCATGTGAGTGGATTATCCAGCGATCTTTCTTTTCCTGCATGCCTGTCTCCCTGTATGTCTTGTTCTGTTCTGGATTCACTTGCTGGCTTTCTGATGTTCTGGATCACAACCCTGTTTCTGATCGCTGACTTTTTGCCTCAAGTCTGAGCTCTTCGGCTCTGTTTGTCTGTATCTGCCTCCATGGGTCTGATCCCTCTTCCGTTCTCTGACCATTGTTAAAGCCTCATCCTTGGAGCTGTTGGCACATTCAGTCAGTGGCTTTTGCTTTGCAAGAGCCAGTCTGTCTCACCGCCTCTTCACCTGGGGTGATGAATTTACTTGCTGTCACATTCTGCCTTGCAAAAATCTTGATTAAGCTGTAGCAAGGAACAATATGGTATATACGAGCGATGCATCAGGAGATCAGTGGGTTAACGGAGCTTTTTTGGTAAGTAAAGACAGCTGATCTTGTGACAGCACTCCTTTATGAGAAAGCTGTTACCAAGTGACAGGAATCAAAGATAGCTACATTTCAAAATAAGTGAGAATCAGATATTCACATCAGAAGAAGTACAGGAATGTATAAGGCTCAAAACAAGCCACATTTTTTACATGTCTGCAGTTAACCAAGCCCACAAGAGAAAGAGAAAGAACCCTTGAATGAAAAATACAAGATCTCAAGATATTGACCCAAAAGCGATTTTAGGGTAATGCAAACAGAGACTCCTGTTTTCGCAACACGCGAAGAAGCCACTGAGTATTAGTGTCAAGCACTTATAATTTAAAAGGAAAAATTTTCAGAGGAGTATTTATTACATTTGGAAGCTGAGTTGATTCATGAAGGAGTTCAGAGCTGTCACAGGAAATGCGTACCTCATAAAAGGCTATTACAAAAAGCCTTATATACCAATAACTCTGATGACAATAAGAGATTAAAGTACTGCAATCAGTGCAGCTTTTTTTTTATTATTGTACTAATCAATTTCCTGCAGTAAAACGCGCTGACAGCATTATATACCTAATGTTTTTCACCTTTACAGGTTTATTACCCAAGTGGAAGGTCAGAGCATTGGTTGTTGAAACAGCCTGTAGTCCATCCTGATCTTACTGAGCTTGTCTTCACTGTCTCAGTGCTGTTTGACGAAATTGTAAGCTGAAAAATTCTATACTTATCTCTATATTCAAGCCTGACATTTAGCAAACTGTACTGGAACACATGTTTGGTTGAAAATATAGCACCTTACTTAAAACCTGATTGTCTAACCTTTATTTGAAGCAGGCAAAAGTTTCCTATACGAAGTATCTTGTTTTAAAAAGTAAAATTGTCTCTCAGTCATAAACCATCTAAATGTCAGAAAATTAAAATCCAAATTTGGAGACAAACTTGTTAATCATTCACACTATCTACTCAGTTTGTTAGCATAACTAGTCGCCAAAAGTAATGCATGACTTTTCCCCATCTTGCTGCAGCCAGAAACTTTTTTCAGCAAGTACTTTTAAATTTTTATGCCTATGAGTGAATCTAACCCATATAATGTGTCATCATCACATGGTGCATGTTACACGCTAAGACCAAAATAATACTTTCAGACAACACAAGAATACAAACCTAGGAGCATGGAAATTGGATTTGTTTTCAAGAACCATCAATAAAAAACTAAGCTTTTCTTCGTCCCTCTGTGAAATAAATCAAACTAACATCTAAGAAATAGAAATATTTGTTGCAAAATAAATCAAACCGCCAAATTTTACAACTGGCTCTCTCTTAGTACCTAAAATTAACTTTCAGCATACAGAACAGATTAAGCCATTACTTAAAATACAGCTGGAAACATTGATATTTCCTTTACTTTTGTAAGACAGGTCATAGCTTACTGATGTTTTGTAGAGTTTAATAAACCACAATTATTTTTTTCCAGTAAGAAGCCTTTTTGAATCTGTTAATTAAGGAAAAACAAAAAATGTCAAGGCTATAAAAAAGTTTTAAAATGAAACGATTATTATAAATTTATAAATGAAATTATAGAGCAGGTAAGATACTTTGACTACAAACCTAAACCTATTATGTCTAAAAAGCACAACCTAAAGCAACTGAAAAGAAAAAATATATATTTTAACCTTGATTTAAAGCAACTAGGTTTTCAGCACTTTTAAAGTTTATTGGTAGTTTGTTCCAGATTTGTGGAGCATGGAACTAAAACCTGCTTTAATAGAGACAGTATAGACTGTGTTAGTCTATTGTAGTGCAGAATCAGCACAGCAAAAAAACAATATGATACAAGAAAAACATAAAACAAGAAGCAGCCTCATTCTATAGGCACATGCAGCAATAACAAAGTGTTAAGCATAACAGCAACAATGTAGTGTTATAAATTAATGAAGCATTTTAAAACATTTGATAGATGCAGAATACAATAGGAGACAGCCGTCAGAATGAACAGACATGCAATGATTACAGTTGCAGTAAAGGACAGAGAAGAATCACACATTCATAAGTAAAACACAAGATGGCAGCAGCAGGAGATCGGTGTTAAGCTGTGATTATATATTCAGTCATTTTTAAAGAGTTCTCAGCTCAATAACTGGCCAATGTTTAATATATGTGTGAAATAGGAAGTCTCTGATATGATCATCATGCTACATAATTAAATTAGCCCTTCATTTATTGCAATTGTATAAGACTCTTTAAACTGTTCAAATTAACTAATTATATTTTCGATGCTAGGAGTTGAAGTGATGTAACTCCATGAGTGGAAGCCAGCAGAGGGTATTAAACAGCTCTGCACTTAAACTGCACTTCACTGATACTCTATAGAAACGACTCCAAAGTTTACATTTCAAACCTTCATTTGCATCTTATATGACTATGTATTACAATTAACAGGGTTAATGTCACTAATAAGGGTCTTTGTTTCAACTCTGTAAAGTTAGCTTTGTCTTAGCAATGAGATGAAAAAAAAAAAAAAAATTACTAATTAAGGATATCTTTGATAACGGGCAAAATTAGACCGTGGATACACAAAGTAACTTCACTGTTAAGTGTTCAGCATCCTGCTTTCTGCTGAAACTTCTTGTTTAGGCAGCTTATAGGAACATCAGACATGGAGTGAAAAACAGTATTCTTTCCGGAAGCGTCTTTGATCTGTTGTGTCTTCTTTCTCTTTAAAAGACCGTTCTGAAAAAAAAAAATCATTATAGGAAAATCAGTGACAGGTGTTGCAAGCAGGGCCTGTTAGTGTAAGTGTATGCTGTGTTCACTGACTGGAAAAAGTTGGGATTCTAAGTTTAACCAATCAAGGCTGCACAAGCATAAAAGTCAGCTGATTACGATCAGCAGCTGATTTAACGGGGAGACTTTTTTTGTTGTGTGTATTTTTGTTGTACTTGTCTGTAAATGCCATAGGAACCCTACTCCAGGAGGCCTTAGATAGCAGCACAGCTTGGGAGAATGTCTTCTCTTATCCGCTGGAATCCCTCTTGCATGAAGCAGCTGGAATCAATGCAGGAATTTTCATAATCAGTGTAAATCAATGTGGACAGGTCATCCTCCCAGTGTTCAATCAGCATAGGTTATGAGAAACTTAGTCAGCTCCTGTAAGTGATTCAGATCCTGCAGTTCAGAATTATCCAGGGAATCCGGTTTTCGTGTCTTTCTCACACAGGTAGGTAAATAGACTCAAATCCATTGTTTGTTGGAGCAGATTGTGTCTCAGGACACGTGTTTCATGCATGTATAGAAAATGGATTAAAAATCATAGGCTTGTCCCCATTTCATGATCCCTGTTTTTAATGATTCCAGAATGAAGCATTTCAGCACTGCACTGCTATCCATATCATCTATCAAAGAGATTTCAGAATGGGACTGGCTCCTATTTAGACTTCAGATGGCAGAAACTGCACTGAAAGAGTGCCAGTTAATCACACACAGACTACAACACATTTCCCTCTGCAGCTGCTTTAAAGGAACCCATCAAACACAAAGAACCCAACATTCCCAACTGGAAAATACGTTGCAAATGTTTCTATATATTATTTAGATATAAATAAAAGCTTTTATTTGCCTTTGAAGTAGTCAGACCAAGAATATTTACCCAAATCAAATTCCTTAAGTAACATGTGAAATCCCAATGAATGCTTTTTCCTCTGGGCGCATCCCAAATGAGGGGGTCAGACAAGTTAAGGCTTGTCCCAAAATGGACACATGTTCTCCATTGTTAAGCCGACCTCTTTCCCAGCCAGGAGATCAATGTGAGCTGTCAGAAGTCACCCACTTGCTGTCAGAGCTAGGAGTGATGCTTTTAGAGGAGCTGGGGGGGTCGCAAATTATGTGGAGGAACCTCAAAGGGCTAAGTGCATTTTTGCATTTTAATTTTCGGGGAGGTTCAAGCGGTTAATGACTAAGAATTGAGCCCCCCCAATTCCCAAGGGGTCTCCCTGCAGGTAATGAGAACTGGGGCTAGATAAGGGGTGGCAGATGTGACAGATACTGTATGTTAAGTGTAAGATAAGGATGCCCTGGTATTTTAACTATTACGAATGACAAAAAGCTGTTGCTCAATAAGAAAATTGAATGAACACAAATTCACAAACAATATCTGGATTTGATTTTGCAATTTGCCATATCAACTCTAGTCAATTTAGGGTCAGCAAAGTTTTGGATCAACCACCATTTAGAATCAAAATTCAGGCCTTGTTCTAGCTGCCACATGGGGGGAGGGGGTGACGGTGGTTTGTTTGGGTGCAAGTCTGATGGACAGTTGCCCCTCCTCAGGTCCCGGTCATCACACCTGCTCGAGTCTGTCAGCTCAGCTGACTCGTGTTTCTCTTTGTGGCCCCATGCAGCTCCCTCACAGCAAGGAGCTGAGGAGGGCATGAACATGCAAACAGTGTCTCACATATGTTGTTGACTGACCAGCAGGCAGGATGTTGTTGATGGAGGCGGGATGGGGTAAAAGACGTTTAGAGATTATGAGGAGTTAAAAGAAGGCAGTAGGTACAGGCTGTTATTTAGGCACTTATGGAACGACTTAAACTGCAATAATTAAAAGAGTTCAGCGAAGCAGACAGAGAGGGTGGAGAAAAGCTAAGCAGTGTATCATCCATCACCTCTACAAGCCTGTAACAGTGAGGACTAACTGGCGTTGGGTGTGTCTGTGTTTGGGGGGGGTGGGCAGCTGTCATTCACTCAGGCAGACAAACCCTGGGCACACCTGTGAACCTTTTTTTGGTGGTTGATTGACTGTTTTAATGATGGCATAGATGCCTATGGCATAGATAGTCTGTTGAGTAAAGCAGGATGATGACTTTAGCGCAGTCCCATTTCTCTAACTTGCACTCGTTTTGGGCCCTAGCACTTAGTTTTGCGTGTTCACGAGTAAGGTTAATGTGTTCTAATAATTTTAAGAGTTACGGGGAAGTAACCTCCAAGCCTTAAAATGATCCCTTCAGACTGAGTGAGGTCAGGAGCTGACTTCGGAACGGTGTGGCTTCCCAGAACTTATTTAATGAAAGGACAAATGCCCTCCAGTTGTTAAAAAGAACTGCACAAAAGTAAGTATATTTTTACAATTAACCACGCATTTTTTCAAAAAATATGTTGGGATATCTAAGTTAGACATAACTACAACTGAATTCCTTACTGTTGTGTTAAAACATGAATATTGAAAAATCGCTATTTTTTGTAATACACAAGTCTACAGAGAGTTTTAAATAAGATAATTATGACCGTGATGGGGTTGGTTGGAGGTTGAATGTTCAGGTTCTGCGGGGTCAGTGGGATCAGCGGTTGGCGGCATTTGGATTGTTGAAATGTGTTGCGTGTGTGTTTGTTATTGTATTTGGTGCCAAGAAAATGCAGTCCAAGGAGAAACAATTTGGTGGTCAAAGTTGGAGTAAATTGTGATGATTTTGATAATTGTTAGAGTCCAGTGGGGATGCACTGTATAATGGATTTGTATTCCTTGTATCTTATTGGAAACTGATAATTCATCAAAAAGGTGTCGTAGGTAATTATATTACCATGAATGTCTATTGCTTTAGAGATGGTTGCGATACCTTTATTTATCCATGCTGACTCATAAATGGACTTTTTATGTTTTGTAATATAGTTTTTGTTCAATATTATGCATGTGTTTGGTCAAAAGTTATGATGAAATTTTACAACTAGTGGTGTCCCATTTCTGAGGGAAAAAATCTTCACTTGCCCTTCTCTCACTGAGTGTACTTTACTGTAGCCGGAACTCACTGGAGTGTTCTCAGAACCAAGTGAGAGAAATGGGACTGGGCCTTTGTTTTGCTGCATATAAAATCACAGAATACTTATTTTAATGACACTTTAAGTCTGTGAATCGGAGGCAAACCTCGTACATTATATGACCACAGTCAATAAACTAAAGAGTAATCCCTGTAATCAGAAACATGCAACTTTGTTTAACTCAGCGCTGTTTAGTGTGGATTTATTAGATAGCAGTTGATCCAGATATGTAGAATTCATTTGGTACAACTGTACTAGAAAAGTCCAAAGCAGAATCTAAATTGAAATATTGGCTCCCTGAAGAGATGGTGTGAACAGGAGAGGTTTTTCTGACAGACCTGACTGTCCTGTATGTTTAGCTCTAGTGGTGCAGCTTGTAGAAGCAAAGCCTTTTTGGCATTACTTTTACACATTGTCCTGGGATAAGCCTATAGAAAACACGGTTTCTAAAAACTAAAAAGGTCAATCTATGGACAGGATGACTAACAAAGACACATAATATTTTAAAACAGACAACGACAAACAAGATGACTCAAGCACTGGTACTGTCATATTTAGACTGCTGCCCAGTCAGAAAGTTAATAAAGTTACAGAACACACAAAAATCAAGTGGCTTGGCTCATGCTCAGCTCTGGTTATGGAACCAGCACCAAAGACACATTGAGTTAAGTGAAGTGGCTGCGTGGACAAAGTGCACTGAAAGTATTAAGGCTGAAAGGATTGTGTACATTTGAAAATATACTGTGTACTCTGTTGCCATGTGTTGTTTTGTGTTTAACTGGTGGTTTTTTGGATGCCTGGAAGAATAGGGATGGTTTAGCTGTACTAATGGGGATGAATAAAATGAAGGAAGATCAAAGGTTTATTTTGGATGGTGGTCTTAATTAATTAAGGATATGTTGATAAATATGGCAGAGAGAGACTGTTAAATGATGTCTCATCAGTCCCTTCAACCATGAATATTTACTTGGAAGAAAGGAAATTGATCTGTTACTTTTTGGTAGAAGTGCTTCTTACCTCCTCTTGATCCCAGTCTATGTTTCCTTTACACACTGACCTTAACTGAGGTAAGTAACAGTTGCTTCAGTTTCTTTAGAGACCACATGATTTGTTGATACATACTCGAAAAACTATTGGTATCGTGTACTTCTTGAAAAGTTCAACTGTTTTCTTGGTTTTCTTAATTTGTAGATAATGGTTCTCACTGGGCACGTTCAGGGTTTTAAAATCATATATTTGCTTTGCAACTGATAGCTGGTTGTGAGTTCATTTCTAATCCATTCTTTAACGTCTTTAAATTGGGGCGTGGTGTGTTTCCTCCTGGAATCATGTTGTCAGACAGGTTTTATCTTAAAGTGATTTCTTAATTCTGAAGGTCTGACGGTAACTAGGCCTGGATGTGACATGGGGAATTTAACAATTTAAGCTGCTCATAAATACTTACCAAATGATGGTTTCATTTCCTTTGCATCACCCACACTTGGAAATTTTAACATTGGTGTGTACAGGTTTTAGATTCACAGCAGCATTTCACACATACACTTAGTGACCAGAATCTAGAGGGACCGTACAAAAAGATCCAAACTAATCATTTAACCTAGATACAGTATATGTGTGTAGACAGTAAACCCTACAATCATTCAACATCTTACAGAACAAAAGGAGCTCATTCCCCAGCCAGCCAGCGCTGAGGATAACCGTTCCACAGAAGAAGGTGTGGGAACTTTATCATCCATCCAGGCCACATCATCAGCAATCTTCCTCCCCCAACAGTAAAGGCAGCTGTTGCACAGTAACCTCTGCCGTGCAGCTCCCACCTCGGGCCAGAGCACCTTCCCTATTGTTAGGATGAAAAGCGCCGCAGCGGTGGTGGCCCCGGTCCTCAGGAGCAATGCCTGGCTGGAGATTATTATGGTTGGGCTTGCCCAAATAAACACGCCGGGACCTCGCAGCCGCAGCTGTGGGCCTCTCCCTGGCTGACCTCCTCTCCTGTGAGTCCTCCCGCTCACACAGAGAAGCAGAGGAAAAACAAGTGAGGAGGAAAAGAGACAACTAGCCTGAGCCAAAGCTTGCAGAGGTTAAAGGGGCCAAATGCTGCTTATTATCAGAGTCAGGTCTTTCCCACGCCTGCAGGCCTGCAGCCGGCAGCCTGCCTTCTTGCCAGAGAACTGTTTAGCTAACTCATCTACAGTCATACTCCCACCTACAGAGGAGGGGGGGAGGTTTGGTTTTCTCACTGCTGAGCAGAAATCAAAGTTTGTTCTGCAAGTTTCTATACCAAAGTTTAAAACTTAGAGGGACAGAGGAATGCAGAAGGCCTTTCTTCCTTAACCTTTCTGCTCTCACTGTGGAAGAGAGGATGAATTTGCAGTTTGACAGCTGAATAAATTGGACTAATGGGCTGAACATACTGGTACTGGAACCAAGGTCATGGCTAGGCTGTTCCTAGAGCCATGCTTATGGGAATAATGCTACAAACTGCTCATTTACTGAAGAAGTCAAAGCTGATGAAACACTCTCCTCAAGGTGGCATCTAAATAATATAAGGAATTCATCTAAAAATATCCAACGGCGAAACATTTCTTCCAATGGGATTAAAACATTTAAAAAGACACATGCACAAGTTTGTAATGCATATGTTTCGCTACGGCTGCTTCTAATCACATCATATACTCTTTTTTATTTTTGTATTTAAAACAGACTAAACAACAGAAAAAAGCATAGAGATAAGTAAACAAGATCACATTTAGAACTGTTACACATTTTTTGCTGATTTTATGTACATTTGAACATATTCATCCTTTTAAATGCTTTTCACAAAGTTACTTATTTTAATTCAAGATACAACTTATTTCATATTTTTGTGAATTTCTAAGCTAAATCTAGATTTTTGGAAGTCATTTGTCAGCAAATCTTCTGAAAGAGTCTGAAAGAGAAAAGCAGAAATACTAAATGTTGCTTCTAAAAAATTTATTCATAGTATTGATTACTATAGTGTTAACGTGGTCTAAAAATTATTACATTTTAATGCATGAACTTAAGCAAAATTATAAATAGTAGCTAAATATAATGAATTGGATTTGCATCTTATTGAACTCTTTTACTATTCTGCTCTTTACAGAGTAACATTTATGACAAGCTGACAGTAGCTGATTAATAAGCTGGTCTGGTAGCCAGCCTAAAGTAAGTTGCAGACACACAGAGTTTAGTGTAAAAACAGTGGCACCATGTTAGATTGGTTTAGTTACTACAAAAAAAATCTCTAAATTTTATTTGAAAATGGAAATAATGTCATTATACCTAATTTAATTTTCTTGTAAGTAGGGGAAAACTGCAGTGGCCTGATAGTCAGCTATCTTGTGAGAGCAAGTTGCAATGCACTAGATGTAGCTTGAGTAACTTGGGTTCATCAGTCACCTTCTTTAATAGCTGATTAAAAAGGTTTTAAGCAAACAGATGCAGTCTTTAAATCATATATTTTAGAACCCTGTTGTTTGGTAAAGGTCACCTGCCCCAAACTGAAAGACTTAGGTAAACAATGGACTGTTGACCACTGCCTTTACACAAATACATTAAAAGAAGACACAGATATTTAAAGAATGCCATTTGGTTCATTGTTGGAAACAAACTTTATAAAATGCTCAAATGATCAGATGAGGATAAGAACATACATTTCTTCAAGAGCAAGAATGAATCAGTGTTTCTATAACCAGGTTTTCCATAAATAAGCAAAGACCAAGGATTAAAAGAAGATAGGGCAGATTAGATTTAGTTAAAACTATGATAAAAGTTGGAACAAGTCTGTCACATTATTCTTTAGACAGACAGCAGTATAATAATAATGATTAATTGACAATTGAACTTTATTGAGCTCACATAGGAGAACTTTACCTCCGCATTTAACCCATCCTCTTGGGGAGGAGTGGAACCCTGAGTGGCAGTCGGTGGGGATCGAATCGGGTAATTGCAACCTTCTCAGAGCACAAGCCACTTACCAAAACTCCCCCATAATAAGAAATATACCTAAAAATATTCAACAAAAACATCTTATTTCTTCATTTATCTCTCCACTGAATAACTAAAAATGACTTTCAAGAAAAGTAATGAAATGCTTTTTGTTCAGTTTATAAAACATTGTTTCTTCTAAAAGATTAGCAGCATTATAAATCAATGAAGAGATTAAAAAAGGAATTACAAATAATATTGTAATAACAAAAAACAAATTGTAATTTTATTCAATATTTGTTTCTATGCAGCTCATATATCAGATTAAAAGTGTGGTTTGTCAATTACAACCTTTAGGAAGATATAAAACATACTTATCATTTAGCTCATTGTTTGACTGTACCTTTACCCAGATTCCCATCAAAGGCATATGGACTAAACTTGAAGCACTGTTTTGGTCATTCCAATCTCTCACAGCACTTTTTCCACTTTCTCCCAAATTCACACAAAAGTGCATCCACATTCAGATCAATAGGCAACTTAGTGTAAATGGACCTGCCAGAAGACATGATGATGTTTTTGGGGGAGGAAGTTTGAATAGAACCAACAGCATTATGATTGCAAAATGATGATTCTTCCCACTTACTACTGTGTCCCAATTTAAGGAAGCTACCCATTTCCTCCAGAAAGGATTTCAGCCAGTCCACAGACAGATATCTAAGAACCCATTGAAGTGCTCAGTAAATGCATAGAGAGAATCAATCCATGGAGGTGCCAATGTTTCTGTTACGTGAAAATAATAAAAGAATTCATATTTTTTTAACCAAAGGACTCACATTCAAAAGTTGGCTTAAGGTAAAACAGCTAGGAACCACCAATCAGAGGCTGGTTTTAGTGATAAACTGACACCTGAATCGTCAGAGGCATATTAAGACAGTAACAAAGGTGGCCTTCTATGACCTAGAGATTATATATAAGATTAAAGGACTAATGTCTCAGCAGGACCTTGAAAAACTTGCTTATGAGTTCATCTTTAATAGAAATATTAGTACTGCAGTGTTGTCACAGGTTTGCCTAAAAAATAGATCAGAGAGCTGCTGCTGATCCAGATTGCCACTGCCTGCATCCTCACCAAAACTACCAATGTTCAGAACATCATCCCAGTTTTGAAGTGCTTATACTGGCTCCCCATATATCAGAGAATAGAGTTTAAAATATTTCTGTTAAGCTGTAAATCTTAGCTCCAAAAATCATTACAGACTTGCTGTCATATCAAACACTCAGAGCTGTCAGATATTTTGACTCTAATCTACTTTGCATACCCAGAACCAGAAACAAACAAGGATAAGCAGTGTTTAGTTCTTGTGCTCCACTAATCTTTGTTAAACTCAGAAAATTGTAAAAGTACTGAAACCCCTAGTTGCTATAAATTGACATTAAACACATATTTGGCTAGGGTGGCCTTTGGTTGTGCTTTCTAAATATTACTAAAGTTTTCAGTGCAATTTTTGTTCCATTTTTTAAATAGTTGTATTTCAATCTGAAAAACTCACAAAGAGAGAAAGATGCAATTAGAAGAGTTTATTGATACAATAGTTTGAACTTTGGCGCTCAGGCCTCGGCAGGAAACATAAACGCTGGTTTATACTTTAATGCAGATAAACTGATGTATGAGAATAAGGATATTCCCCCCGGGCCTGAAACTGGTGGTGGAGTTTCGATAGGTGAAGTTTGGTTAATCCATAGAGGCTGGTATACAGGGTGATGCTTGAGTTAGATGTCACTGAATGAACAAAGTTTGCATAAACTGTCCATGAAGAGCAAGCATGAAGCGACTGTGGAGAGAAAAAACTCCCCTTTGGGAAGAAATCTCTGGCAGAACCAGGCTCAACGTGGCGGTCTTCTGCCGGACCGTTTAAAGTGACAGGGAACTCCATGAAAGTCTGTAGGGAGTACACACTGGAGGTGAGGTTGAAGGAGCATCGAGGAGGAGTCGGATGAGCTTACTACAATGGTGGAGAAGGGGATGGAGGAGGGTTGTCTGAATCAAAGTCCGACATAGGAGCGATGGATCTTGCGCTTGTTGAAGAGCAGGCCTAGAGATGATTTGGAGTGGCTTTAAGTAGAGTGCTGGAAGATGATTGGGCATCAAGGAAAGTGGCTTGAAGCGGGTTGGCTGCGTCGGAGGCGGATCAGCCTCAGGTTGAATGGAAGTAATCAGAGTTTCTTCAGTTGAATTTCCGCCTTAGCTTCATTTCAATCTGAAAAACTCACAAAGAGAGAAAGATGCAATTAGAAGAGTTTATTGATACAATAGTTTGAACTTTGGCGCTCAGGCCTCGGCAGGAAACATAAACGCTGGTTTATACTTTAATGCAGATAAACTGATGTATGAGAATAAGGATATTCCCCCCAAAAATTGCCGAGGTACAGGCCTGAGCGCCAGCATATGCAGAAAGCGGAGGGAGAAGGATGAGTACAGGAGGACTTCATTATGCACAGGCTGATACACGTGATAAATGAATAATCATGACAGGGATCATAGCAGTGAGCATGGCAGAGAGAAAATAAAGGAGTTTTGAAGAATGCTTAGCAGGGTGCATTGCAGGAAGCATAGAAACATTGCAGGGAGCATAGCAGAAAGCAAGGCAGGAAACGACAGGGGATGTGGCGAGGAAGCAGGTTGGAAACACACAGGGAGCAGGCAGGGAGCAAGGCCAGGGACCACAGGGAGCATGGCAGGGAACAAGGCTGGGGACCACAGGGAGCATGGCAGGGAACAGACAGGGAGCATGACAGGGAACACACAGGGAGCATGACAGGGAACAAGGCCAGGGACCACAGGGAGCATGGCAGGGAACACACAGGGAGCATGGCAGGGAACACACAGGGAGCATGGCAGGGAACAAGGCCAGGGAGCATGGCAGGGAACAAGGCCAGGGAGCATGGCAGGGAACAAGGCCAGGGAACAAGGCCAGGGAGCATGGCAGGGAACAAGGCCAGGGACCACAGGGAGCATGGCAGGGAACAAGGCAGGGGACCACAGGGAGCATGGCAGGGAACAAGGCCAGGGAGCACACAGGGAGCATGACAGGGAACAAGGCCAGGGACCACAGGGAGCATGGCAGGGAACACACAGGGAGCATGGCAGGGAACAAGGCCAGGGAGCATGGCAGGGAACAAGGCCAGGGAGCATGGCAGGGAACAAGGCCAGGGAACAAGGCCAGGGAGCATGGCAGGGAACAAGGCCAGGGACCACAGGGAGCATGGCAGGGAACAAGGCAGGGGACCACAGGGAGCATGGCAGGGAACAAGGCCAGGGAGCACACAGGGAGCATGGCAGGGAGCACACAGGGAGCATGGCAGGGAGCACATAGGGAGCATGGCAGGGAACATGGCAGGGAACAAGGCCAGGGAGCACACAGGGAGCATGGCAGGGAGCACACAGGGAGCATGGCAGGGAGCACACAGGGAGCATGGCAGGGAGCACTCAGGGAGCATGGCAGGGAACAAGGCCAGGGACCACAGGGAGCATGGCAGGGAGCACACAGGGAGCATGGCAGGGAGCACACAGGGAGCATGGCAGGGAGCATACAGGGAGCATGGCAGGGAGCACACAGGGAGCATGGCAGGGAGCACACAGGGAGCATGGCAGGGAACAAGGCCAGGGACCACAGGGAGCATGGCAGGGAACACACAGGGAGCATGGCAGGCAGGTAAAGTGGCAGGGATCACACGGGGAGCGTGGCAGGGCGCATGGCAGGGAACATGACTCACGGGGAGCATAGCGGGAAGCATAGCAGGAAACACCCAGGGAGGATGGCAGAATGCAAGGCAGGGAATGAGGCAGGGAACACACAGGGAACATAGCAGGGTGCGTGGCAGGGAGCAATGATTTAGCAAAGATGAGAATATATTTTAAACCACCACCAGTATTCGAAGTTAGCTTACCTTACAGACAGAGAGAGCGTTGAGCTGCTAAGATTGAAGAGTGCTCAGGGCGGATATAGGATTTATAGGCTGAAAAAGTCTATCGGCCCAACTGCTGGAGAGAAGCCACAGAGACACCACGAGCAGCTGTTTTGTGGCTGCCCCTATCCTAAATGAGTGGCTGGAATAATGACTGGATGAAAAGCCACAGATTCTAATAGTATTCTGAGATGGTCTTGGAACCAGCATGGTGACGCGGGAGAACCCTTGCGCGTGACGAAGTGGCTTGAAATGAGGGAAAAACTTTTGGTGCTTTGAACAGATTAAACATGGTGATAAACGGGCAAAGGGGCCATCTGTACATAAGATAGAAATAAACAAGGGCCTTTCCTTTAGAATGATTCAAGATATTTGTAAGATCGATATGGAAACGAAGATCCGAAAGAGACAAATGGATCGAAACGACTATTAGTTGAAGTGAAGCTAAACCTGATTTATGTAGAAACTGGAGGAAGTAAGTACGAACGAAGAGAGTGGGTTAGTTAAGGATGAGTTCTTCTAGCGGAGGAACGGGGTTCGGAAGGAGATCGGCAGAAGGACGAAGATGTGGAAGGTCTGAAATTTAAAACGAGAAAGAGCATCAGCAGCATGGTTAGAAAGACCAGGAACGTGTCGAGCAGAGATGATGGAGTTGTAAGAGACTGCTTGCCAAGTTATGCCTCTAATGAATGGCATGAGAGATTGAGAGGAGGAGCGACCTTAGAGATGGCGTCAACGACTGCCATGTTGTCGCAGAAGCGGATATGCGCATTCTCCTCCAAAGCGGGCCCCACAGACGGCAAGCTACGGCTAAAGGTAAACCTCGCATAGCGCAAATGACTGAGAACTAGTAAAAGAGGGAGGCCATAAACCAGCAAACACCTGTCCTGAAAGAAACCCCCCAAAACCTACGGATGGAGCAGCATCCGTGAAAAATTGGAGCGTGTCAGCGTTTAAATGATGCCATCGAAAATAATTTGCCCTTCCATTTACAAGAAGTCTAGCCCAGAAGGAAGGATCGGAACAGCAACCTTCGTCCAGAGAAACCTAATCTAAGAGAGAGGGAACAGAGTTAGCTAGGTCAAGCAGTCGGGAAATGAAGGAACGACCATGATGCGCACAGCAAAATAAGGTGACCAAGCAAAGAAGCAACTGACGTTTGGAAATAATTGATGCAGAGCTATAAGACTGAGAAATCTCACAAATCTGAGACAGCTTGTCTGCGGGCAGGGATGCCATCATGGCCACTGAAACGAGAGCTATGCCTAGAAACACAATTTGTAACAGGGCCGATGGTTTTTCTTCGGACAGGGGAACACCAAGTGGTTAAGAGCTTTAGATTAAGGAGTGACGAACTGGGCTAATGGAGGGAGGATCTATGCGTAGGAACCATCCTGAGATGAAGAACGCATGGCAAATGAGTAACATTAAGGAGAATCCAACACAGAGCTTCTGAGATTGTCAAACAGACAATGACTGCTCCTGCGGCAGAAGGTGAGACGGACAGCAAAGTAGAACAGGGACTTCCATTTAGCTCCGAACAGGTGCCATTGAGAAGGGTGAATGAAAATAATTTTGTCTGCTTTGGCCAGCCAGGCCCCTTGGCCGGTGGTCTTAATGAGAGAAAATAGCGTGGTCTACAGAAGCGTAGTGAAGAGAAAAGGAGGAAAGAGGGAAGAGGCTATTTATGGAGGAGTGACGGCCAGAATGAGGGGCAGATAAGTCCAATATGAGCCTCATTTTCCCGGAATATAGCGGTTAGCTACCACTAGGGGGCTCACACGAAAGGGAGCAGACAGAGAATGTTTTGAAAGGACCAATCGTGACAGACTCCGAAATGAAAACCTTGAGACAGACCGGTAAGAATGAAGTTGACGAAAGTGCGGTCGGATGATGGGTAAGATAAATTGCCAATTCAGAAATAATGATGGGCGTAGAAGATGACGGGCTATTAATGTTTGAAGGTACGATTTCTCATGAACAGAACACGAAGGGGACAGACGGACTTGGGATGCGCATCCTAGCAAAGCTGCAAATGTGGAGAAACTGCAATTAGGAAAGGTGCATGTACTTTCATTAAACTTATTACAGATTGGTCTGGAATTGAATATCTGGACGTTTCTATCAGAGTCTGTGGGCTGGGCAAGTGTAGAAGAGAACGGAGGAGGAATAGATTGAATGCTAGACTTAAAGGGTATAGATGGGCAAAACGCGCTCGGATGATTTGAAACAGCTGTAATGTCACCTGCTGAGGCGACTTGATGTTCAACTTCACAGGAGGGGAGGGTGAGTGAAACTAAATTAATATATTCCCCTTAAATAATATTGCAACAGGCAAGGAGAAACGTTAGAATACATAGAAATATATAAACTGCCTGGATGGAAAGGGCGGGGGAAGCATAATGAGCAGAATGAAAAAAAAAAAAAAAAAAAAAAAAAAAAGAAAAAGAAAATTATAATAGAAACATGGTTAGATACGTCTTACCTAGAGCTGGCTCAGGGCGGGCGTAGGCGAGTGTGAATGTAGGAGGAGGAGGAAGGGGATCCCGCTGCGAAGCTGAAGGCAGTGATGACGTGGCAGTGTGGGGATTTCCCAAGGCTTGGACACGTGCAGACAGAGTATGGAGGGAACATCTGAAGAAGGACCTGGGTTTGCGTCGGAACGGAGAGAGGGACCGGGCGCTATGGCGGCTGGAGCTGGGACGTTCTCAGCTGCGTTTGCATGACCGCTTACGAACCCTGGAGCGGAGTGCGGAGGACGGAGATGAGAGAGCGGCTAGACGGGAACTCCTTCGAGCCGGAGGATTGGAGGTAAGTTGATTTGTCTGAATCAAAGTCCGACATAGGAGCGATGGATCTTGCGCTTGTTGAAGAGCAGGCCTAGAGATGATTTGGAGTGGCTTTAAGTAGAGTGCTGGAAGATGATTGGGCATCAAGGAAAGTGGCTTGAAGCGGGTTGGCTGCGTCGGAGGCGGATCAGCCTCAGGTTGAATGGAAGTAATCAGAGTTTCTTCAGTTGAATTTCCGCCTTAGCTTCATATTTATTATATTTATACTTGTCTTATTTTGTGATTCACTGCTGTTCTCTTTATTACCCCTTGTATCCTCTCAGCCATTGCATTGTATTTGTGTTTTCTTATATACATCTCTTTGAATTGTCTTGCCAGTAAAATGTGATATATACAAAAATGTTCCTTGCTTCACCAGAAATTGACAGAATCTACTGATACTTGAACACAATAGGAACGTCCAGTATCCATTAAATTAATAATAGAATAATTATGTTAGTCTCAGAAGGGAAACTGTGATACTTTGTCTCTGATTCAAGATGACCTGTGGTGACTGGAGAAACCTAAAGGTTTATCGTAGATAAAAGCATCACAATCACTGTTTAAATTGGTAATGATAATAAAAAGATTTTACAACTAAGCCCCAAACAGTTTTGTTTGTGGGCCAAACAGGATTTTAAGTGAAAATCCGTTCATATTTCACATCAAAATTTTCTCATCTTATATTTTAAGACATAACTACCAGGAAAACAGCTACTGTCACCCACTGAATTCCACCTGCATACAAACTCCCACACACCTTCAAACTCCTACAGAGACATCTGCCTACACACACACACCAACACCCACCCATCCGTCAGCACTGATGAATGCCTCAATCTCCCACCAAGTAACTCCCACACACACCGACTCATTCCCTGACAAAAAATACCAACGGCCCTCCTGGAGTCCAACACAGACACTCACACACGCCTGAACCCCCTGCCTTGCTTCGTTTGCACTGTCAGCTTAATGCTGGGCTGACTCAGCTGTCCCCCACTTGTTTGCATAAGTGGAGGCCTCCAGGAGCACCGGAGGAGGGACTACCCTGCGGTATCTGGAGGGGACAGATGGGCAGAGGGAGCTCCTGGGCAGGTAGTCATCCGCAGAATGTGGGGGCGTCTTAGGGGGGTCTAGGCTGAATAGCCATTAAATGTTCCCACACCCACAGAGAGCATACAGAGCGAGGAGGTGAGGGAGTGCCACAAGAGACTTCCCCACATCCATTCTATGTGCAGTGTGTACATCACAGAGAAATTGTTGTCCACAAACTCACCAGCATGAAATTACTGAGAAACAGGACAACAAATGGACCATCATCTGTTATGTAAAGACATATGGCCTTCCTCAGTGAATATGACATGCTATGTTGTAAATTTCCCTCTAAATTTATCTATATGGTAATTGTATTAATTTTTTGTTGCAAACACTAAAAACAACATAAAGCATTATAACACCTTTTAATAATGTCAGATTTTGCTTATTCCCCAGTGGCCTGGGTAGTGTAGCTAGAAAATAATCCAAAAGACAAAGTTCACCTATAGAGCCAAAACGAAAGAAAAGTACAATAGATGGAGAGAAAGGCTGGCCATTAAAGCTCCATTTCCCATGTTGTCAGCTTGGGTCTCATTGTAAAGCCAGGTCAGAAATCACACATTAGCTCAAACTGGAATGCAATTACTGAGTTGAGCTTGTAACAGAGGCCTATGTAGGTCTGACTGACAGTCTCTTTACAGACCAAGAAGAATTTACAATAGAGATCTTTTTTTCAGGTTAACCCATCCCAAAAGTGGAGCTGGCCCTTTTACTTGCTTCTCATGGTCATAATTAAACTAAACACAATCATTCCGGCCTAAATTGTGAGTTAATGGCTGTGGTTGAACTCAGCCAGTAAGTGATAGACTTGGAGCAGAGGAACAAGCACCAGGAAGGGTGAGAGGTTGAGAGAAATCAGAGGGAAGAGATAACAGTCGGAACTTGCCAAAGACTGTGTCTGGGCTCAGTGGCAGGCCTGATGGCTCTGTGTAAGCATCATTACGTGGGCGTGCGGTTCAGGAGCAGTTTCACTCCAGACGGACGTGACATACACACTCAAACGCGTGTCATGAGGCCACCCACGCCTGACACGGGGACACTGCCAGGCCCTGACACATGGAGCGTGGTGAGGCGACAAGTTCGTCAGGAGACGGATTGAAGCCTCCTTGCCACATGTCAGTCATGTCTCAAACTGGCAGCACACCCTGATCATGTGAACGTACATACGCATAGTACTGGCCAATAGTTTACATACAGGCAACAAATGTCATGGTAATCTTCTCAATTTGTATTCAAAATATTTTTCAACACACAATTTGAGTTTGATGTCGATTTTCTCCACCCAAGGTCAGCGTTATACATACCAACTCAAACACACACATACCCAACAAATATTTGATGAAAGTAGCAATTTTTTACAAAGATTCCCCTTCATGTAGACATCAGAAAGTAAGAATTTGATTTCAAGAGCAGCCTGCATAGCTATATTCACATTTCAACCATCTGACCCAAACTTTCCCCCTCAAGCAAGATAAAATTGGTTGGGATGTTCAAGAGCAGAAACCACCAGGACTCAAACCTGTAATATGGTAGAAGATGCTTTAATACCAGATTAACAGTAAGCAATTATGTGAGTTTAGGTAAAAAAGAATCCTTCAATCTAGGCAGATATTACCTGCTGCCCTTTTGGACTAGCAAAATACAATTAAGTTAAACCATTTAGTCATAATAAAAAATAAGTTTGTTTACTATGATATCTATATAATCCAAAGGGACGTATATCCAAGGATCAGGGGAAGTGTATGCATTGGACACTGTGTGGATAACTTTCACCTTGGGATGATTGGCGAAAATCCAAAACAATGATGAATTGGTCTCGAGAGGCAGGATTTCCTGAAAAGTAGCCAATGACAGGTAGCTTACTTTCTCAGGTTGGTTTTTACTCTTAAAGTGACAAAAGTGGACATGAGGGAACAGAAAGAGGTTGTCACATGAGAAGGAGGGAATCTAGAAGCAAGCCAGGAGTGCAGAGAAAGAGAACACACTCATGTCTATGACATATTATGGTATTGAATCTGCACGTGCAAAATTTGTGTGCTCTTTTGGCATAATTTTGACTTCATGCTGTAAGTAATCACTTGTGCTTGGTAAAACTTCAATTGGATTACACTAAAAAATGTTCGACCCACTCGGAGTATCATTTAATGCTCCAAATCTAGATGAGAGAAAGCTCGTGTTGCACATTCTGTCATTACAATTCATTTGCCGTAACATCATGAACAGAACTCATTTTTCAGATTGAATAACATGAGACAAGGCCCAGATGTGGACAAAGGGCCAACAGATGATAGGGCCAAGTGTTGGTAATATTTTCTCCCCATGTAGGGACCCCCTCCACTCAGCATTACTCTGAAAATTTTTCTAGTGGTTTCTCTTGGGCTCTGCAGTGGAAATGTTAATTCCTAATCACCTCACTTCATTGTTTGTCCCAAATGGTAAAACAAACAAAAGGCACACTCAGGCAGGGGTCTTAAACAAGCTGAGGTGTGGAGGAGGCTTGCAGAAATAAACCAGAACATGCTGTTACCAAGGGAGGGTCAACTGTGCTGGATTTCAAAGGAGCCCATAAAAAGAAACAATCTGCTTTTCACATTTCCACCAAAAAAAAACCCAATGTGGCTGAGATTTTACGCCACCCGCCAACTCTTACAGTAACCTGATCTCCATTTGTGTGTGGCGATTAACTGTTGACATTAAATCAGCGAGTCCAGAGACAGAAAGAAGTTAAGAAACAGTGGTTTTCATTCCTGGAAGTCATTTTCACAGGCTTTTGATTTCCCTCTCCGAAAGTGTTGGTCAACATGGAAATATGTCAAATGTCGAAGGAAAACAATTTCTGTTACATCAACAAGGACTTGGGTCACCACTCATCACCATGAAATACCTGCTACCTCTTTCCTTCAGAGAGACCTCAGCTCCTGAACCAACACACCGATGGGGATAATCCCTTGTCAACATGTTGCTGATCCCAGGATTGGGATGCCCTGATCTCCCCGCTCTCTCTTTCTTTTCTCTCATCAGCAGGTCTGTTGGATTGACATGGGCCCTGACAAAGCCTTAATCCGTCACCTCCTGTCAGGCTAGGCTGCGCTGCATCACCCCCACTCCCCTTCCTGGGCTTAAATTAGCCTAATCCACTGGTCCTGGCTTCCATGAGAATACAGTGCCCACATGGCCTCACCCTGGTACTGTTTACTCATACCATCTGAGTCAACATGCTCCCCCCAGAAGGACACACACCACAGAAAAAAGGACACAGGGAAGTCTGAGTCTATCCTGATCCTTCTGCAGCATCTATCAGCAGGGTAGGCTTTATCCGGGGTGAAGATGCAGACCTCCTGACTGTTTGATGTTCAATGTCTGCTCACTGCCGTGATACATCCTGACAGTCAGGGAGTTTCCTCTCCCTTCATACAGACTGTAAATGAGAAATATTACTGTGAGCTGCTATCATTGCAAAGCCACTGATACTCATAAAACTTTGTTTTTATTTCAACAGAATATAGTTTGATCCTAAAATGTATCTAGAACCATATGAAAGAATGAATAATTCAGCTCTCAGGCTCAGCAGGTGTGAGCAATTCCACTAAGTGCTCAGAGATATTAACTGTTCCCAATGTTTGCTGTGTTATTATCTGCACTCAAGCATGCATACTTGTTGAAGAAGAAGCTGCCATCAGTCTCAGTCTGCATTGACCGAAGTGAGCATTCAGAGCCAACACTTCCCTCTGGTGATGCAGGCAGGAACAGCAGCCAGACAGCATGATCTAAAGGTCAACCAACCATCATAAACCTTACTTGTCTATCCGATGTCAATTGTTCTACTTTTGTCATTCATGTTAAAAATTCACCATTCTCTCCTAGCAGCTAATATAAGAAAGAACAACCTCCAACCATTCAAATGATCAAGGTTTCCTTTTTCATAAATGGCTTGAAATAAAAAATCAGGGCCAAAATGAGATTTAAGCAAATGTGGCACCTGCTGGCCTGTTTGGCCTCAAAACATATAATTTAAGCTACTGTTTCCTTTTTTTTGTCTGAGCTGAGGGTCACATTTCATTACAAGGTCAGAGGCTGAAAACATCAGCATGAAAGAGACTTTTAAAATAAAAAAAAAGGCTGGTTTCTAACTTTTGATTAAGAGACTACCACATTAATTCATGTTCATCTTAAATATATCAAAATAGAGTTTTATTTTACAAATTATGTATCCAGCATATAAATTCATGTGAGCTTGATATTCACTCAGAGAAAAAAGGAGGGACAGTGCTGTGCACTATAAAACATGACTGTTAGATTCATCAGTTTCTCTAAATAGCTTGTTTTCATGTTTTTTGCCCAGCACATCTTTTTGGGCTCCTGTGATAGACTGCCAACCTCTCTATTGTCCAATAACAGCTGGGGACAGTCATGGTTTATACGTTGGAAGATATAGTAAAGGACCCAATAGCTTTATTTATTATTAATAGCTATATAAACCCAGTGAGGGTGCTGTGATTAAAGCTAAGGAGGTGAACCAAAGTGCAGTTGCGGTTACTCAGAGATGGAGACAAGATGAAGGAATCAGCCTGTTTGATATTGCTTGATATTTCTAAGGTTTCTTTTATCGGAAAACAGAAAACGAGATATGAAAATATTTCATAAGCTTCTCTCTAATAGTGGAGGAAGCAAAAAAGACCCAAAAGCAAAGTTAATTTTAATTAAAAACATTTTTTTCTTTTAAATTTGACTCTAACTAATAAACAATTACATATTAGGAAGGACTGGTTCATGGATATATTTCCCGAACTTACTGGCTGTAGACTGACCTCTCCATGAAACAGCCTTTACAGAAGGAAAACCCACACCAGAGCCATGAGGTGTGGGAGCCACGTGCAGAGGGAAATATGCTCAGGACCTATTTTCCTTGACAGAAAGCCTCAGGATGTATCTCTCCATGCTTGAATTACCTTCCTTTCTAATGTTCCCTTTCCACCCCCCCCCCCCCCCCCCCCAAAAAAAAAAAAAACCGATGAGATGAGGAAACATCCCGGAGGGCACATCTGCATGGAGTTTCACATTCTCTCAAAATCCCATACTGTCTGGTCGGAGATGAACAGACAAGGGATTCTTGCACGATGAAGGGGGTTTTACCGCCTGAAGGGAGAAGAAAGAGGTGGTAGTCGAGTATTTTCGGATCTCCCAGGGCTTTGTTGGCATCCCACACGGCTTTGTTACCAACTCCACTTGGGAATTTACAGATATTTGAAGGGAATACTAGGCTGGGAGTGGGGAGGCTTAGCCTTGGCAGCAAAGTACACAGAACATTTGTGCCTGATATATGTAGCTGAATACTCAGGATGGCTACATTTACAGGAAAACATGGAAAATATGCACTTTAAGCAACACTTTTGCTGCTAAATTTATCAGGAGGATCTGAGTATATTTGCAACTTCTACAAGTAAGCAAACAAGTCCCGGCAGTTTTCTGATCCCCTGCGGAATAGAGTTACAACTGCTTTAACAGAGCTCCTGCCATTTAGGCAAAGCAGGCAACACTGCAGGCATCATCTATAATTTAATTAATCAGTGACAAACAAGATGCTGAGAATAGAGAGCTGGTCCACTTTATGGAAAAAAAGATGTTATGATGAATATTAGCAAGACAAAGGAGATGACTGAGGATTTTAGGAATATGTTGGACACTGTTTTAATCATGGGAGTACTAAGTGGGAGCCCATAAACACCTCAGTATTCACAATGAGAATGGATCAAACTGGTAGTCACCACTGCAATAGGTGGCAGCCAAAAGCAGCAGATGAAAATGGTTGCATGAATTTTTTCATTTATTTTTTCGTATCCAAAAAACTATATTTTTCATCTCTTTACAGACATAAACATTTGGAAGTTAAAAAGAGCCACAGAAACTTTAATCAGGACTTCGGGCTTTGGTCGATGGGACTAAACCATAAGCTTATTTGTAGTGTATTAGTTGTTATCATTGTGTTATTTGAAACAGAATAAAGTTTCCGATTTCACCTATCTTGTTTAATTAATTATCCAGTGATCATTACTTGCCCTCTAGAGCTTAGCTGCCCCATACAGCTGCTGCAGTACTAACTTGCATTCTCAAGACTAGGATCTTCCACTGCAGAGTGCCATTACCGGAGATCTCCATGACTCCACACCATCACCTTCAAAAATGAAGGTCAAATATCTGCACATTCTGCTGCAAGTTTAATGAATCAGAAAAAAAAAAGTAATTGCTGATTTCGGAACTGAAAGCATATGAAGCCAAGGAACTGTTAACGCAACAGGAAAGTGGAGGTTTGCAAAAACAATACATTTACATAGATTAGGTGTAATACACCTGTGCAGTAAAGGCAGCTGCGAGAATTTGGTATCACCTTGCATTGCCTGCAGCTTCCCTGAAAACAGAGCATCGTTAACGCCATAACCACTAAGAGTGCGTGTGTGTGTGGCAATGTACAGGTTGTTGATGGCCATACGTCTGTGTATGTGTCTGGATAAAATTTGTGTGTTTAACTCAATTTTCTCTCTCAAAGTGCCGCTTTGATCTGAGGGCAATGGGGATAGAGTCTCGCCTCCTAGTTCTCTGTCATTCAGTAGGAATTTTCCCATTAAAATCTTGCTCACTAAGCTGCTCTATTCCTTACTATAATCTAGCCTTTAAAGTCTCTAATCGTTATTATGGTACTCCTGCACACAATGAGAGCAATAGAAACATAAAGCCTCCCTCAGTAAGGAAGCACAACACTCCAGGATAGAACCCACTCCGGCCTTTGTTGGCTTCTGAATTACAAATTCATTTTTGCTGGACGTGTGGTCAAAATGGTTCCTGGGAAAAGCCCTCGGTATTACCCTCTTTCATCTCGCTCTCATTTTCAGGGTATCTAATGGTCATAATCGAAGCGGCCATGCTGGGCGTGTGTTTGAAGGAGCGGTCAAGGAGCCACTAATCCCCCTCCACCCTTCCTTGCCCCATTTGTAGTGGTGGTCCACAACACAAGAGCTGATTTTTGTTGCCGAACACAGAGAGAAATAGGAGGAGGGAATGTATTTGGTTTAGTCTCCTATAAATATACACACCAACACTTCCACAAAGACACACATACTTACATGGGAATGCAGGAATTCCTGGCATTACAGCTTGTAGGGATTTCCCTGGTGGTATTTATTGAAATAAAACAAGTCAGCAGCAGTATATTGGCGTCTATTACTTATTAAATCAGAATAAAGACACTGACTATGTTTTTGTTATATATTTCAGCAGAGACACCTGCTTTATTAGTAAACAGTTTGATGTACTGTCTCAACGGATAAATAAAATGTGATAATCTCCATTCAGCACCCTGCAATGGTATTCATACCATTTGAACCTTTTCAGATTTTACCGCTACACAGTAAAAGCTGTTTTATAGTTTTATGTGATAAACAAGCTCAAAGTTGTGCATACCTGATCATTTTGGAGTGAAAGTAAATGGATACGCTAAGCTCAAAATGTTTCATTAATGAAATTCTGAAAGGGGTTTTTCTCTCTAAACTTTGCAAATCCAGTGACATTCATCTCTGCAAACCAAGGCTCTGACGTTTTGGATAGAAGGTAACATTAATTTTCAAATTCCTACCTTAAATTTTGGAAAGGAGGCCACACAGGTAGATCTAAACCAATGTGCAATATAGGACTAATATTCATGGATCTTTGCATGTCCTCTATAGTAACCACAGGCCTCTTGGTTGCTTCTCTGGTTAATAACCTGACCCTTTATGGCAGACGGCCATGTATTATGACGTACTGTGCTCAGATTTATTCCACATGTTCTAGATTTTCAAGAGTAAAAAATAACGCTTTGAAAACCATCTCTCCTTTTCTCTCCACTTAACTGCTTTATGCGACTTTTGGCTGGTTTATTACAAACTTGGAACCATTGACCCTATTATAATAAATTCCCTTTGTAGTTGTAATGTGACAAACAAAATATATATAAAAACTATGACTAAAAGACTATTGCAACATGTAAAGAATTCAAAGTCATCCTTTCATTCAGGTCTTCCAGCATTAGCCAATTATCAGAGTCAAGTGCTGCCCAGTTTCAGCACTGAGCTCCACTCCTCTTCCTGTGAAGATGCTCTCTTAAGGACCTGACAGAGAAAGAGAGGGGACCCTCACTGTTAAATGCTGGGGGCCTCTTCAGACGGACAGCAGCAGGGTGTCTGCTTCCAAATATCCCATCCACAGCGATCAAGTTCACCCTTTTTACAAACACCTGGACCCTTAGCTTGACAACCTGCCACTCAACCTGCAAAGGAAGGGACAAGACAGGAATTTAGAGGAGAGGAGAGGAGAGGAGAGGAGAGGAGAGGAGAGGAGAGGAGAGGAGAGGAGAGGAGAGGAGAGGAGAGGAGAGGAGAGGAGAGGAGAGGAGAGGAGAGGAGAGGAGAGGAGAGGAGAGGAGAGGAGAGGAGAGGAGAGGGTCTAAATGAGCAAACCAGCTGAGCAGCTCCTCTCCCCCATAAAGTCACTCATCCTCATAACTTTCCTTGTTTCTTCCTGTACCACCATGCCTGCCCGTCCCGTGGGGGCTGCCGGTTTCTGGTCCAGCAGACTGGGACAAGGCCACCATTAACTGCAAGGCTGTGCAGAGGGCAGATGGGACAAAAGGCCCAACACGCCGTTCCTGCCCTCAGACAAGGCCTGAAACAAATGTTACAGGTCTGGCACAGAATGGAATCATCCGGCCGGTGTCACTGAATACATTTACCTACCTCAGAGCTCTTTCAGCCCCCTGCTTTGTTTTAACCCAGAATGAAGGGAGGGCGTGAATGGAGGGGAGGGAGGAGGAGGAGGGAGCTTGGGGGAAGTCGGCGTTTGTCTGTGTGCATGCGAGGAGGGATGGAGTGGGGGAGTGAAGGCATGAAATAAACGAAAAAGCTCCAGGTTTCCACAGTGATGACTTGAGCTCTGAAAACACCAGAATTTTGTGAAGAATTGGCGGAGGGGTGTGTGTGTGTGCTAACCAGTATGTGTGTGAGTGTCCTCCCCCACAAAGATGCCAGGAGGTCCTGTTGATTGTTATGTTTTGTTTTGCTTTTAGCCTCCCTTTTCTCTCTGTCTCTTTGTCTCTCCTTTCCTTACCAGCTTCTCTTTAGGCTAATTGGAGACCTGGAGAGCAGAGCAAACTTAAGACGAGACGTCCTCTAAGCTTCTCGATGGTAGTTTGGCCAAATAATTACCAGTCAAAGAGCAGAATTCTGTGGAAAGAGGTGGAAGCCAGAAAGTCAGATTGAAGGTCTGAGTGGTGAGCTGTTGTTCCCCTGAAAGTCTTTCACTTCAGATTAGATTCCTCCCAAACAGGACAGGATGAACTCCAACACTCAAGCAGATTCCAATCAGGAGCTTTATAAAAGAGCTGGGTTTAATGCATCATTCAATTTAGAAATACAGTGAAGGACACACAAGTCTTTGTTTTAAAATCTCAACCTTAGTTGGTTTTCTCATTATTTTTGCAACATTACATCGGGGTAAATATCATGAAAAGTTCAAATTCAGTTCAGATCACATGTTTCAAAAAGTTTAAATACGTGTTGAACTAAGCTTTGAGTTTAATCTCTTTATGTTTATTCTTGATAAAACTTACATGTTTTTCTATTTAAGAAACCAGCTGATATTAGCATGATGTTATCAAGAAAAAAGGAAAAAGGGGGCCATGAATTTATCATTGAAAATTACAATCTGAAGTGTGGTGCCCATCTGTATTTATCCTTATGCGGAAAAAAAGTATCCAGTAAAACCAACTGGGATTAGAAGGCACCAAGTTACTAAATGTAGTTTTCAGGAATGTAATTTATTCTTAGTTGAGACCAATAAAACACAGCAGAGAAACCAGGTTTATAAAGAAGTTAGGCTAAACAACATCTCAAGCTTTGGACATCTCGCATAGATCCTGTCATCTGACAATAGAAAGAGCATGGTTAACCTGCCGTCCTACAAACACATTACTAAACACCTAAACTGAGAGCATTGGGCAATAAGCTGCCACGGTTATTCTGGAGGAGCTCCTCAGGAAAGAGAGCCTCATATGTCATCGATTGTAACTTCAACAAATCTGGAGTACTGAAGAAATATAAAATTAAGCATTGCTGCAAGAAAACTATAACTATAATCTGCTGTTAATTCCAACCCATTTTAGGGACACAGCAAACAGCCATGGTCACAGAAAACTAAAATTCCTCCTTTGTATCATCAACATAGGACATAGGGGTAACAGCATCAAGCTGTGCTGAATACTTTCATCAGCAGGGACAGGAAAGCTGATCACATTCAAAAGAAGGATGGATGGAGCTAAATGGAGGGCAATGCTGAGAGAAAACCTGCTGCACAATGAAGCAGACTTCAATCTTGGACAGATGTTGCACTAGAGCAAACAGCTGGTTTACATAGTAGCAAATTCACGTATAAAGAAATCTAATTAAAAACACTCAGCAAGGCTGCAACATTGTTTATAGATGCTTTCCATCCAGTCTGAATAAGCTTATGTTGTTTTGTAAAGAAAAGTAAAAAAAAAAAACTCCAGTCTGCAATGGTGGGAGGTGGTAGTGACATAACCCAATGGGCTGTTAGCAAACATACCACACCTTTGGATTTGTCATCAGTAAAGAATTTTGAAAAACATTGTCCTCCCGCCTTAAAATGAAGCATTACCTTTTGTTATTTTCTCAAAGTTAAACTCTCCCCCTAACACCACCACCTCCTCAAAAAAAAAAAAACATGTAAGATTGTGATAGTAATGGGATTAAAACATGCAAAAGTTCAAGGGTTGGAATACTTTTGAGAGGCGGTGTTTAAAAAAGGCATCTTGAATGCACTGAACAAAAAGTTCGAATTCATTTTAATAAGAAGTTTTTACCATCCCTTTTTTATTTTTTTAAACACAAATGTCTTTATTTTAAAAAGAATACAATGATATTGGTTTTAAAATGTCCATGATAACAAATATAACTAATAATCAGACTCAACTTCAGATCTCATATGAAGAATATTAAAACATTAAGGAATGTGAATAAATCGCACCAACAGCGTTTCCCAAAATGTTCCCACCTCCCTTAAGGAAAACCCTTTTGACTCAGACTCAGCCCACACCCCAACAGAAAGTAATTAGTGTGTCATTTCTCCTATAATCCCTTCAGCTAATCTCCTCCAATCCACTGGGTTTGATTCAGTCATCTTTTCTCTCATATTCTAATCCATTTTGCCTTTGAGTTTTGTGTGGGTCGCAGCGCGCAGCCCTGTTAACAAAGAGCAGTCACTGAGCTATGACATTAAAGGTATTGTTGAGATGGACTCGGCCCAGCACCCCCCTTATGCGGACTCGCTGTGCAAGGAAGTGCGTGTTTTTGCCCTCGTTGTCATGGAAATGGACACACACACTGACAGCATATAACCGGCTCCTCCCTGTACTGATTTTAACGGACATAAATTCATTCCTTTGCGTATAGCATGCCTTCTTATCTCCCACAGTGTAACTGCTTTCAGCACCTGGACTTTAAAATATGAACCAGGAAACTTTCTGTCGTACAAGGAAGATGGGGGCCGCTGAGAGATGCTTTATGATGCTGCGGGGGCCTGACGATGAGAAGAAAGGCTGGAGGAAAACAGTCTGAGCCAGAGGGTCCTGCTACACACTATTTATCAGTGTTATGAAAGGAGTCATGGAGAAGTGATGAGAAAGAGCTGATCTGCATTACACGGTTAAACTTGACCTCCTGAAGGCACCGTCTGTGAGCTCACATACAGTCAGAGGGTGAATTATCTGTGATGTTTCCACACTAGCATGTGGTGCAACATATTTGTACTGTGACAATTCAAAACAATATCAAATGTCAGTCAATAAAGCCAGTAAATCTGTTTTGGGGTCTTTCATACCTGCTAATAGGATTGGTGCATTAAACAAGATCAGCAATCATTAGGGTCTAAATCCAAATACTGAAACTTCATCGATATGCTGCAACAGAACAATGAGCCCAAACACACAACACTAGTTCTCAGGACACATGCAAATATTAGCAACAATGTCTGTCTGGTTCGAGCACACAAAGGATCTAAAATGCCTTAAGAATAGATTATGTATTATGTCATTAAAGTAAGCAACCAAATGTCTCAGTAAACGGAAGCAGGGGCAGTATTTGCAAGGGCTCACTGACATTCACATAACTGAAATAAGAAAGTAAACTATTTCTATAACAGGTTTTTGGGCTGTTGATTAAAATGTAATTTAATGTCTTTATTAGAGAGTACATTATCTGTAACAATTAAAATAACAAATAATACTCCTAATTGTGAACTTATGAATGTATAACCAGCCTAAGTGTATGCATCATGAAATCAATGTAAGATGAATATTTAAATAATTAAAACAACAAAAATACATCAGGTCTTTTTTATGTTAACCTGGCAAATAAAATATATTGGTGAGCAGATTAGATTAAATCCAATTTGGATTTATTCCAAGCTTGTTTAGAAATACTGCATTTGTAAACTTATGTTAACTTGCTTTTAAGATGAAAAATGTCTTAAACATCTATAATATAAATCTAAGCCTTAGTAGAACAATGTTTATTACAAGGAGGAAGGGTTGTTTTTAATTTTATATTTACATATTTCCATTATTCAATTCTTATTCCATGCAAAGTGAATTTCTCAAGCCACACAGAAAAACCCTAATATCAGTTAAATCTACAGTACAGTGAGATATATTTTTATTTTGACTGGATTAGGCGTTAATTTTAAGCACTTGTGACTAAAGTTATGGTTTCATCCCTGTTGTCACTTTCCTCTGCTTTCTTTGTTTTCCATCTCTCCCTCCCACAGAGTCAAAACGTCTGCCTGCCACTTTCTTAACACCTAAAAGATATGTTTACCATACATTTACTGTGGCTGAGTGTCAAATAGAGGCTCTATAGATGCATGAGACACCTTCTTCAAACCTCTGTGCTGACTAATTGAGTGTGTCTATGAAGCATTCATTCACTGTCAGAGAAGACAGCCAAGTCTCCCCCTCGTCAATCTTTAAAAAATAAAAAGTCAACACTGGGCCAGACGTGCACACACATGCACTGAAAGCACACCCTACAATGCAGCGCCGAGGGGTCTGGGATATCCCGCAGACAGCATCCTGTCTCACTGAATGGCTCTTGTGTCACAAAGGACAATTTGGCTTCTCCCTGGCGCAGCTACCTGCGTGGGATCTGAGTGGCTCTCCGGCTGACTTCCAACCTCAGGTTTTTGTCTTGTGCTTTGGGAACATCTCAACCTTTTTTCCTCGCTGGTCATCTTTTTTTTTCCCACTCTTGTTTTTCTCTTCATCTCAAGTGGTCTGCAGACGGGTGTCCTGGGAACCTGGCTGGATGCCTCACTGACAGCCCTGCAAACCCATCCACCGTTAGCTTACGTATGGACAACTGTGTCAGCCACTGACTGACACAAAGCGACATGTGTAGCATGCAAGCAAGCCATCACACATTCTCCCAACAAATATTCTCCTCTCCCAACAAATATTCTCAAACAAATATATTTAAAGTTTTTTGTGTCACCTTTAACCTTTAACAAGGATTATTGATATCTAAACTAATGACCTTTTTGGAATTGGATGCTCTCTTACATTAATTTATGCACCCTAGTGATTTCCGAATGGGTGTTGTTGTCTCTGTCATTCCACATATGGACACCTGCACAATACAGTATAGGACAAAACATTGAGCAGAATCTGTAGAGACATATGTGTGATTATTACGGTTCTAGAGAGCTGACCTTTTCTCAAATAGCATGCATGTCTGATTACTTCTAGAGCTGTAAAATATTAAAATCCCTAAAAGAAACCTGTCTGACAACATGTAGGCTAAAAGATTTTAAAAAGCAACACTTAGCACCCTGATCCAAGTAAGAGCAGATGAGAAACAAAGTCATCAGTATCTGGTCCAGAGGTTTTAATCAGCCATCTGCCAATTAAAGGCCAGTGTTGATAACTCTACATTAAAACTGGGCAGGAAGCATCCATGGGAGGTAAGTAAGGGAGAACACCTGCTTACCTACGACAACATCCCAAAGACTATTACTACATTCTGTGGGCTGATGAAGCCAAAAAAGTAAAGTGTAGGTCTATGTAATTTAAACATAATACAGACAGCCAGACATGGTGTTGGTGGTGTGATGATCTGGGGCTGTTTAGTTCCTTCAGGACCCAGACATCTTGCTGTAATTAATGAAACCATCAATTTTACTCTCTGCCAGAAAACCCTGAAGACAAAGTGCAGCCATCCTTATGTGGTGCTAAGCTCAAAGGTTATAAAAGGTTATAAAATAAGGTTATGAAATAGGACAACAATGCAATGCAGATCTGCTTCAAAAAGCTAAATGAAAATTATGCATTCCTCCTACTGTAGGCATCGTCTAGCATTGGTCCCTGAGCATCTAGCTTTAAACTGCTGGGTGGGGCTCGGTGGACATCCATCATTGTGTCATTTCTGTTCGACACTCAAGGTTATTGACTATTTTCCAAGCTATCATATCTTATATCTTTACTCTTTAAAAGCTCAGTTTAGTCAAAAAAATATATAGTTGTTGAGAAAAACTATGATATAAAGTCTTAATTATCACATGTTCAGATTCGAGGATTGAACCAGTGGAGATGGGGGGGCATTCTGAAATAGAGTGCCGCTCTATTACAGGAACTAAAAGTAAGTCTGTTTTAGTTAGTTCATGTACACTCAATAGCCTCTTTATTAGGCAAGCATTGCTCATTTTATTTTTCATTATATTTTTAATTACATTTCATTTACTTAAATGAAATCTTCTTTTTCATAAGATCCTAAAGGTTTAGTTAAAATGAGATCTGGTGAAACTACAAGCCACATAGTGAACTAAAACTGAGGAACCCAGATTGAAATTATGATCTGGCCTCTTTCACATGCTGCATAGCCATGCTGAAGGTAGCATTCAGAGGGTGACCTACACTATAGCAATAAAGGGATGGATTGGCCCAGCAGCCAAACTCCGACAGGCTGTGCAATTTAAATTATACTCAGTTTGTACCAAGATGTCATCAGTGAACCCTCAAACCCCCACCTTGGACTGTTTGTGTGCTGTCCTCCTGGAAGAGGCTTCGCAGCACTTGAAGCAGGTCCAGCAGATTCTGCAACAGCTTTTTCGCCGCTGCCATCAGACTGTTGAACTGTTGAACTCTAAACTGGACTCTGCATCACACTTACAGTAGAACATTATTTTGCACTACCAAGGTGGCAGATTTTTTTAGAACACACAATAGAACACAATTTATGCTGTATTTTGCACTGCACTGAACCTTTCCATATTAATGCTTTTTGCACCATGACTTTTAAACTGGTTTCTTTTTCTCCTACACTCTTAACATTCTTGATCTCTGCTACACTTTATAAATGGCAATGTTCATTTCACTGTTGTAATATGCATGCAACAAAATTTATTTTTGTATATATGTCTGTGCATACAAAATTAAAATAAAGTTTTTCTAAGTCTAAAGCCAGAATATATCCCAGATACCAAAACATTAATGGGGGTTTATAAGTATGTAGGTCATATTAAGTGTAGGGGTTACCATTACCTTCTGAGATTAACGAGTCATTTATGCTTTACAAGCTGCAGTAAGCTACAGCTTGTGAAGCAAGCTATATTAGGCCATTTTCTTTAATCCCAAGCAATGTTGGTTTTAATGGAAAATCGAAGGTGATTGGCAGTTTCAGCAAACTCATCAGTTTCAATTTCAATCGGTTTTATCCTATGTGCCATGTTTTAAGTCACATATATCCTATTTTCTCTTCCTAATTCTATATTTTATCTTCGTTTTCACATAGAGATGCCTAAATGTGTTGTAAATGTGTGCTGATTCGCCACATGTGTTAACAAGCAGAAACTGAACAGGTGTGTTTAATAAAGTCACAGTTTACAACAAATCCTCTCATACCTGTTTTCAATTCCAACCATCTGAGTCAGAATTAGTAAAGGATGATTGTATTACTCTATATATGGGCCTGCTAAAACACAGCAGCTGTTCCTCTGAGACTGCTGTGACTACCTGCTCACATTGTCCCCCCTGTCTGTATGTTTTAATGTGTCTGTATCTTTAACAGAGGAGAACATGGCAGTAGTCCCCCACAGCCCGCCAGAGGCTCTTCGCTCATTACCCAGAGGTCACAGCCCACGCCTGACCACTTCCTGCCTACTTCCTGCCTGACCTCCTGAGGACAGCAGAGCATGCTGGGCTGTGGATCACACGTGCTGATCACAAACAATCCTATCCTGCATCGGATCAGCAGAGAGGCGCAGAGACAAACAGAGCGGGAGTGAGTCCTGGCTTCTTTCAGCCACTTGCTGTTTTCACTTCCTCCACTCTCACGCTCTCCCAGCATCTCGCTCTCATTCATTAGCCATCTGACTATTCACCCCAGCCCAGCTCAGCCCAGCCTCAGCACTGGGAACAAAATACTCACTCCCCATCTTGTTCCAAACTTCCTCCCACACTCCTGCTTTTAAAGACATGAGTCACATCGGCCTGGATCGTGCATGAAAGGGGAGATTTGTTCATCGGGGACGTTCTCTACCTACTGAAAAAAAATTGTGAACTGTTTTAGTTGGCATCGTTAGATGTTAGCACTGGAGCAGGACACAGCCTGGCAAGAGATCACTCCTTACGAACCAAAGCTGAGTTTAAGGTTTGATCTTGAGGAAGTCAGTGTGGTCAGGGCTTCTGTTTTTCACAGGAAACCACGAAAAAGGCTAGAGCACACCAAAAACAAAGTAACTAATAGAAAAGAGTCTAGATTTTCAGACAGAACAAATACAATACATCTTATCAATGACTGCAGCTAAAATGAACCCTAGATTGAAACAAAACATGCTCCAAAACTATCGTGCCAGAGTTTGTTAACCCCCTTAATCATTTATACCCACTGAACTATTTCAAAGGTTTTTACTATTTAAAAAAATATAATCAATCCCCTGTATTGTAATGCTCTTATAAAATCAATTTAAATTGCAAAAAGAGTAAATTAAACCAGGATACAAACTGGAACTGTGTGTAACTTAACCTGGAGCTGCTCTGTAAAGGCCTCAGAGGTGTAGGCTGGAGTTAAACAGAGAAAAAATGAAAACCAAGCCGCAACAATAACTTTAAAAGAAGAACGAGAGCTACAGCGTCCTGGTTTAGTTTGAACTTTTTTGTGTTAGAATCACAAAGATTAATCCCAGACCTGAAAAGTAATGCAGAATAAGGTAAATTAATTATTCACAGATGCTCTCGATCTCATCCTCTCATATTATTGAGCCATTTGGCAGAGATAGAGGGCAATGTCAAAAAACAAAGGCGTAAATACCGCAAATAAGAGGTTTTAGCTGGTTTAACATACAATCCAAACACAGCACATAATATATTAATTTCAAGTATGTTCTGTTTTCTGAAAAAAAAAAATATATCCTTGTTTCCAATAACCTAGAATAACTTAGTAGACACGCCGTTCCAGAAGGATGTCTGGGTCAGATAAAGTTTAGTAAGTACTCAGTCTTTGAAAGGATTTAGTGAGAGATTCTGTAAGCTGAAAAAAAGAAAAATCATTCCTCTCAGACTTACAGTTTGTAAAAACCTGAAGAACTTTATATACTAGATGTTATATTAATGCAACATCCTGGATTGTTTTGTTTTTCCACATAAAGAGCGTCGTAGCCTGCAGCCTAAAGCTTCCATCACCTATACAGTGTGTCTCTGAGGTACAGTTTCATATGCAGCTCCATCCACCTGGACCGTTCCACAACAAAGTTTGTTCAGCTTGCTTTTAATTAAGTACTTTAAACACTTTTGTAGGGATCATGAAAAATGTTTACAAACAAGAATCTTTTTTTAGCATTATAAAAAAAATTGGCACCTAATTAAACTTCATTTTATTCAAATTAATTTAAACTAAGGATTTAAATGACCCTGCTTGATGCACTGATTTAGATCTTTCCATTCTAAACATTTAAATGATATTTGTGGGGGCGCTATTGAGCAACAGACCAAGATGGCGGCTTAGCTTGGATGCTCCGCACAACTTCGCACCAATAACTTTAAAAACTGTAAGTCAACAATCCAAACTGAACCGGAATTATGTCAAAGGGTGCTACAGTCAAAGACAGCGACTTTTTCACTCGAAAACGCGGTTCCCAGAGACCAAAAATCAGCACTTCACCGACCGAACAAAACGAAGAAGATACGACTAGCATGGCGGACCTGTCGGCGGTACTTGCTGAACTTAAGTCACTCCGCTCTGAGTTCGGATCCAAACTAGACAGCATAGATGACCGCCTGGGTAAGATGACCAGCTCTATCACTGCTCTGGAGAACAGTATGGCAGAAGTGAAGCGAAATGTAGCTGCTAACACAACCCGAATGGAAGAAGCCGAAAACCGAATAATGTCGGCTGAGGAACACCTGGAAAAAAATACCACAGAGTTAACTAACGCTATGAAACGGCTCGCCTACCTGGAAACTAAGACCGAGGACCTCGAAAATCGAATCCGAAGGAATAACCTGCGGCTGTTTGGGCTCCGGGAGGGCGCCGAAGGCAACCAAACGCTACTGGATTATGTGCAGAGCATGCTGCCTCGCTGGCTGCAACTGGACGCTGACAGAACCTTCACCTTAGAGAGAGCCCATCGAACCCTAGCATCGCCGAAACCAAACCAGAATAGAGCGGTTATCATTCGGTTTCTGAAGTTTCAAGACCGGGAGTTTGTTTTCCGCTCCGTTAAACAACGCGACATCACGCATGAGGGAAGCAAGCTTTTCTTCGTCCAGGACCTCTCAGTCGAGACCATGCGGCAACGCTTCGGATTCAACGCCATAAAGAAAACGTTTATTGAGAAGGGAACTTTCCGTGGGTTTCAGCTTAACCCGTGCAAAATGAGGGTCCTCCATAACGGGAAGATACACTTGTTTTCCTCACCTGAAGAAGCGGAGGACTTCCACAGAAAACTTGCCCGAGGGACCGAATGAAGCAAATGGTGAGATGTGAGGTCTGTTTATTTCTCTCACCATGGAAACCGGTTAATGGCGCTTGTTTAAAAAATATGGTGTAACTCTACAATGAGACCCGATTTTTTTTTGGGGGGGTGGGGGTGGGGGGGGGGGTTGTTTTGTTTGATTCAACTTGGTGATTAATATTACTTTACGGATTTTTATGGACCTGAATGAGGATTTATAACACTGGCATATTTACTCAGTGTCTACTTTATTTATTTATTCTTGATTTTTATTTAACTTTAAAGTAGTAGAGTCATTTACTTGTTTACTTTTTTTTTTATTATCATCATTCTAAAATGCAAAGTTGACTACATTGTTGAAACACAAGGTGCGTGGTTGGCGGACTCCTCTAGTCGCCTATGGAGTTAGTTCTGTAGTTTAGCTGCTCCTCTATAGAGTGGATCAGCGCAAGCCCTCCAAGTTCTGTTCTGAGTAAGGGGGGGAGACAAGTTGTATAAATGTTCATATATGTAAGTATGTATACAGTGTCTTTTTTTTGTTGTTTCTTTTGTTTTGTTTTTTTTGTATGTCCTACACTCAACACAGCAGAAAGTTTCATTACTCCTCTTTCCTGTACAAAGGACTTACCAAATTCTATATGGAACAGACGGCCAATCAGAATATCTCTGATATAAAGATTACGAGTTGGAATGTTAGGGGGCTAAGGAAGTTGACGAAGGTGAAGCAGGTCATCAACAGGATTAAACAACTGAAGTCAAAAATAATTTTTCTTCAAGAAACACATCTGACAGTTTCTGATATCAAACCGATACAGAATAGATGGCCCGGTAAAGTGATACATGCATCATATAATAATTACGCTAGAGGCGTACTTATTTTAATTCATAGAAGTATACCTTTCCAGGCTATAAAAACAATTAAGGATCCATCTGGGAGATTTGTCATCCTGCATGGTAATATCCTCTCCCTCACATTAAACTTGGTTAGTATATATGGCCCAAATGAGGATAACCCTAAATTTTTCGAAAATCTTTTCCTTACTATGTCCACGTTACGGGGTGTTTATATTATTGGAGGGGACTTTAATTGCACGTTAAACCCAGACACGGATCGCTCCACAGGTTGTGATACTTATAAGGTGCAGACTAGAAAGCTGCTAAAGCAATATATAGTGGACTTAAACTTGATTGAAGTTTGGCGAGAGCAGAATCCGAGTAAAATCGAATACTCTTGTCACTCAAGCATGTATAAATCTCGCTCGCGTATTGATTACTTTCTTGTTTCAAGAGATCTCCTCTCAAAAATTAAAGGATGTTGGTATGACAGCATAGTAATAAGTGATCATGCTGCTATTTCATTAAATATGCATATAGAGAGATTAGTCCACAATCCCCCTAATTGGCGATTGCAGGTAAGATGGTTACAGGACCCGGACTTTGTTAAACATGTTGGAACTAAAATAGACACTTATTTTGAATTAAATACAGATCAAACCAGCGCTGGCACGAGGTGGGAAGCATTTAAAGCCTACATTAGAGGAGAAATCATTAGTTACACGAGCTCCAAGGCCAAACAGCAAGGAGTAGCAATGGAAACACTGGAAAAACAAATTAAATCTTTAGAGATAAGTCTAAATGTAAAGGACGATCCAAGGAAACATAGAGAGTTGCTACTCCTGAGAGCTGAGTATAACAAGATATCCGTTGACAAAGCTGTAAAAAGCTTAATGTGGCTAAAACAAACCTATTATGACCAAGGGGAAAAAGCTGGGAAACTTTTGGCATGGCAAATTAAAAAAATACAATCTGAAAGAGCAATTAATAGTATAATGACCTCTTCGGGAAATCTGTCAGTTGACCCTTTGGAAATTAATAATAGTTTCAGAGAATTTTTTCATAACTTATATAGGTCAGAATGCCCTGAAACTACAAAAGAAGAACAGGATATATTTCTTGATCGGTTTGAATTCCAGACACTGACAGAAGATGCTAAAAATGAATTAGATGGTGATTTGACAACTGAAGAAATATCACAGACAATCCAAAATATTAACAGCGGTAAGGTTCCAGGGCCTGATGGTTTACCAATTGAATTCTATAAAACCTTCAAAGAAAAACTATTAATTTCACTCATTAATATGTTCAAAGAATCCTATCAAACAGGAACTTTCCCACCGTCTTTAAGACTAGCAATGATAACATTAATTTTAAAACCAGGAAAACCCCCCACAGAACGTTCCTCATATAGACCTATAAGCCTCATTGGATGTGACACAAAAATACTTTGTAAAACCTTAGCAAGGAGACTTGATACCTATATCCCACACATAGTTCTTAATGATCAGAATGGCTTCGTACAAAAACGACAAGGCTTTCATAACATTAGACGGGTTCTTAACATAATTCATGAAAAATCTGATACAAAAGATACAGCAGTACTATCATTGGATGCTCGGCAGGCTTTTGATAGGATAGAGTGGCGATACCTATTTAATGTTTTCGGACGGTTCTCTGGGTATAGCATTAATAATGCAAAATCTTCTATATTATTTTTAAACAAAGACGAAAGATTAAACCCTGTAATAAAAACCCCCTTCTCTAATGCAAAGGAAGGATTTACCTATCTTGGTGTCAAAATTACCCCTGAAATTAAAATGATCACCCCAGCAAACTATGATCCACTAATTAGTGAAGTGAATGAGACACTGGATCGATTGTTGATGCTGCCCATATCACTGATTGGCCGTATAAATCTGATTAAAATGAATATATTACCAAAATTTTTATACCTGTTTCAATCGCTCCCACTTCCACTCCCAGGTTCATTTTTTGACAAACTTAATAGTACTTTTAGGAAATTCATTTGGAACAACAAAAAACCTAGGTTGAGGCTCAGATTGCTGTACCTGCCATATGAGAGAGGGGGGCTACGGCTCCCAAATCTGAAGTTATATTATTGGTCCGCCCAGTTACGATCGGCAATGTTTTATTTCTCATTGGAAGCTCTTCCAGCCTGGGTGAATATTGAGCAGGCATCAGTTCCGAACCTCCCATTAAGGCTGTATATGTACTCTGCAGGCCCAAAAAAACTAAAGATGTTAACAGAGAACCCTTTCCTTAGAAATACTATTGACGTGTGGTATAAAGCACATCAACATATTGGAGACACGCCTTCCATCTCCCGTTTCTCCCCCATTTGGGGCAATGCATATTTCAAAGCAGGAAGGGCAGATGGTGGATTCAAAATCTGGGCAGGTAATGGTGCACAAAAAATAGAGGACCTTTATATAGACGGTAAACTCCGTACATTTGATCAGATGTGCCAAACATACAACACTCCCAGAAAACATTTTTTTAAATATCTACAGCTGAAACATTTTATTTTATCGAAACATAAGAATGTAATAGATGAACCACCACTGTCACAACTTGAAGAAGTTACGCTTCGACATCTGGAGGGGAGGAAACTGATTTCTTTGTTTTATACAGTTTTGATGTCCCATGATAAAGAGTCCACAGATGACAGGCTAGAGGCATGGAGACTAGATATTAAGGTAGACATACAAAAGGCAGATTGGGAAAAAGCATGCTTTAAAGCCCAAAAACAATCCATCAACTCAAGGATGAAATTATTACAATACAAATGGCTCATGAGAACTTACATTACCCCGGTTAAGATCAATCAGTGGTCTCCTGATGTGCCAGACACATGTGTTAAGTGCTTGGAAGGAAGGGGTACTCTATATCACTGCGTATGGGACTGCCCAGATATAAAAAAATACTGGAAAGAAATTGTTCTGACTTTATCTGACATCATTAAAGTGAAGATACCTCACCTGGCAGAAATGTGTATACTCGGTAAATGATATTTGTGTATATTTTTATATTGTAAGAAGTTGTAAATTGGTCATTTTTTAATGGAACTTAGCTAAATAAATAAAGTAAAAAAAATGAAGAAAGAGAAAAAGGTAAGGTAGCAAATTATAAGGGGGGCAAATTATAAAATGAAAATCTACTTTAAGTAAAGTGACAACATTTCTGACTGTATTAACGCAAAGCAGTTGCATAAAATGATATCATTTTCTGGTTGATGTGATAGTCTATTTGCTTACATTTCTACCTTTTATGATACCAACTTTAATTATTCCCATCATTTTAAATCTTGTAACTTTCCACTGAATTTGAAAAGCTGTCTTAACCAGATTTCAATGAATGTTTTTATTCCTCAGGGCGGATCAGTAAATTTTTAAAATGCAGCTGCTGCATTTAACGCAGAACCGGCAGCCCACTTCTGTGGTCGCTTCTAATCCACAAGCTGAAAATGGTAGCAAACACCCAAGAAATTCAAGTTGTTGTGTTGAATAACCTTTGAGAACATCCTATTAATGACAGATGGGCTTTGTGTGAACCAACGTGGACCCCAAGAAAGAGACCTTGCAAAAACATTATTGTTTACCAATGCGGAGCCATTGTTAATGTGGCATCTGTGGCTTACATACCAGCATCCTGCAAATTAGACTGCATCTGCAGGGGTGCAGCTATACCCTGGCTTTAATTCTCCTATGGCCCCTGTGGCTTGACCACAAACCCTTTGTCACTGGTCAGCGACTGCTACAATTAGCCACCAGGAGACTGACCCCCTGACTCACAGCAGGGAATCCAACCAGCCCTGAGCAGGGTCAGACCAGCCAGGGGCCAAAGCACTGGTGTGGAGGTCAGCCCAGAGTTGTTGACTCTGCTACCTGACCCTGGCTCACCGCATCCTTTGCTTGGAGCTCAGAGAGCCGAGTTTGCCTGCAGAGAACAGACACATACTCATCTAGACGCAGTGTCCCGTTCAGCACTGACCACCTGGGACTGAGCAGGTCAAACCAACAGGACTCCTGCTGCTGTCGACAGAACAGAGAGTGAATAGAGCCATGCTCATTAGGGAAGGCATTCTGCACCGGAGATATGTGCGAAAAGTCCCAATTAGCTGGAATTAGGTTACACAGGGCAGTGGAGCACTAATTGAAATATTGATTGTACACTCACACAATGTTTGGTCCAATTCCAAAGATCTGCAATCGTATGGCACAGCTAAGCAGAAAACCTTTTTGCTGCTCTTGACATCACATTAAAACTTTGGCTACTCAGCAAAATTGTTACAGAGGCTACGGTATAAGACATTAAAAAAGGAAATCCTATAGGAAATGTTATGTTTTTCACATTAAAAACCTGAGAAAAATTATACCAATTTATTATCTATTTGTACTGTTAACCTTAGTAGTTACACTGTAGATTTAATTGTATATTCAGATTTAAAACCATAACTTTGACTGGACCATTGCAATATCAAAATTGGTTGTATTCCTGAAAGGTGAGCTGATATCCTATTCTCAATAAAGCTGGGCATACACTGTGCGATTTATTCAGTCGTTGCACAGAGTCATACAGCAGACACTGTACGACTAAACTGAAGGGCTTCGTCGTACAGTGTGAGTTCACAGTTCACGATTTATGTTCGGCCCGAAGCTCTGATGCGATCTACCTGCTCACACCGTACGACTAAAAACCACATGGGACTCAGCTCCGCAGTGAGATGGAGCTGCTCTGACTCATCAATCTGGTAGCCAAACCACTCGAAGAGGAATATGAAGCTCACTATAGTGAACCACGCTACCTTGGCAGTTTGTACAATTTTGTGCTGAAAGCCCTAAAAAGAAAAGGGGACGACGTATTTGGCCAAAGACATTGCTGAGCAAACGTGGCTACCACGGTCTGTCAATTTTACAGAAAGAATTCCATTTCACTTATTGAACCTCCGCCATGCTTCTGTGTTTACAGCTTAGAGGGAAAAGAAAAAGAAGAATGCTTGTTTGCGCATGCGCCCTGAGCAATTTGCCCATAACGGTCGGGAGAAAATCAAACATGTTTGTTTTTCTCCCGATCTCACGATTCCTGATCGGGAGGTGGTCATGAGAGGCTGATCGCCCCTCCTAACCCCCTGTACACTACACGACGCACAATCAGGCTGAAAGTCGGCCCGATCGAAAAACCCAGACAAAGTGAACGGCTCCAACTCGCCTAGCCCTGCATTTTGGGTGAGATGGGAAAAGATTGCAGGGGTGATAAGGTCAACTGATAACACTCAAGGACAGGCTGTGTCTTGTTCCTGAAGACACCGTCACGTCTGTCTCACCCTCATCCATCCATCCATCCTCCCACATACACATCCATCTCTGTCTGTCAACACCTTGTGACTGGGCTCAGGCTGAGAGAGGAAACCCCTGTCAAGATAGAGTTTTTATCATGAGCAGGGCAGCAGCCCCCCTGCCTTCCTCATCTCTGTTCTTCTTCATCAATCAGGCAGCTGGCCACCTGGACGACTGCTGACCCTTACTGAGCAGCCAGACAAGGTAGATAATAAGCCGGAGTGCATTCTTCTTTCTTGGCTTACTTTCTTCATTTCAGAGCTAAATTTAGGAACACTCACTTCTTTTCCTGTTTGAGACAGATACACTATATTGCCAAAAGTATTTGCTCACCTGCCTTGACTCACATATGAGCTTAAGTGACATCCCGTTCCTAATCCATAGGGTTCAATATGACGTCGGTCCACCCTTTGCAGCTAGAACAGCTTCAACTCTTCTGGGAAGGCTGTCCACAAGGTTTAGGAGTGTGTTTATGGGAATTTTTGACCATTCTTCCAGAAGCGCATTTGTGAGGTCGCACACTGATGTTGGACGAGAAGGCCTGGCTCTCAGTCTCCGCTCTAATTCATCCCAAAGGTGTTCTATCGGGTTGAGGTCCGGACTCTGTGCAGGCCAGTCAAGTTCATCCACACCAGACTCTGTCATCCATGTCTTTATGGACCTTGCTTTGTGCACTGGTGCACAGTCATGTTGGAAGAGGAAGGGGCCAGCTCCAAACTGTTCCCACAAAGTTGGGAGCATGGAATTGTCCAAAATGTCTTGGTATGCTGAAGCATTCAGAGTTCCTTTCACTGGAACTAAGGGGCCAAGCCCAGCTCCTGAAAAACAACCCCACACCATAATCCCCCCTCCACCAAACTTTACACTTGGCACAATGCAGTCAGACAAGTACCGTTCTCCTGGCAACCGCCAAACCCAGACCCGTCCATCAGATTGCCAGATGGAGAAGCGCGATTCGTCACTCCAGAGAACGCGTCTCCACTGCTCTAGAGTCCAGTAGCGGCGTGCTTTACACCACCGCATCCGACGCTTTGCATTGCACTTGGTGATGTATGGCTTGGATGCAGCTGCTCGACCATGGAAACCCATTCCATGAAGCTCTCTGCGCACTGTTCTTGAGCTAATCTGAAGGCCACATGAAGTTTGGAGGTCTGTAGTGATTGACTCTGCAGAAAGTTGGCGACCTCTTCGCACTATGCGCGTCAGCATCCGCTGACCCCGCTCCGTCAGTTTACGTGGCCTACCACTTCGTGGCTGAGTTGCTGTCGTTCCCAAACACTTACATTTTCTTATAATACAGCTGACAGTTGACTGTGGAATATTTAGGAGCGAGGAAATTTCACGACTGGATTTGTTGCACAGGTGGCATCCTATCACAGTTCCACGCTGGAATTCACTGAGCTCCTGAGAGCGACCCATTCTTTCACAAATGTTTGTAAAAACAGTCTGCATGCCTAGGTGCTTGAATTTATACACCTGTGGCCATGGAAGTGATTGGAACACCTGATTCCAATAATTTGGATGGGTGAGCAAATACTTTTGGCAATATAGTGTATGTCTAAATCTTCAGATAAATGATGATTTGAAGAACCAGCGAGGTATAAAAGCTGTCAAACTCAGGCAGCTCAGTTTATTTCAGCCTGATGCAGATAGCCACGCTCCTTCCATCCTCGTCACTTCTTCCTCGCCTGTTTGTTGTGCTTCTATAAGCACCCTGTAGGACCAAATTATGGATTGATGGAGGAACATTCATCTTTATTGCGCCTTAGTCCCCTGCTCGTGCTAGAATAAGTGGCCAATTAACTCGGTGGTGACCATGCATGCTTGTCCCCATCTGACTGTAGATTAATGACCAGCCAAACCTTTCCCTCTCCAGCCCCATTTATCAGAACCGGCGACTACGTTGGCCGCTGATTAAACATCCGGACTGCCAAAGCCCCCTGGGACCAGGGTGCCAGCATTAACGAAGGCTCCGATTGAATTTAATTGCTCTCTTTTTCTCCGTGTGTAGGAAAGAGACAATTTTCATTGGCAGGCCCCATTAGCCTTTGAGGGGACTAGAACGGAGGAGTGTGGGATGTCGCATTTCATGAGAGAGTTTGCTTGAGAGGAGCTTATCAGTCCTGGACTACTTCATTAAAATATTCTCATTTAGGGTAACTGGACTTCCTCAAGACTCTTGTGTCACCGTCTGAGCTGAAAGCCTGACCTCCTACCCAGAAAAGGCATAGCTGAAGAGAAGGCTGCTTTTCAGAGTTTTATAAAACCTGTCTCACTTTCGCAGTTAATTGGCCACTATATATAACATGCAAAAGGTAAAGTTAGCCAATGATATCAGACCATCACCTAAATGCAGTCCAACAGGTTAAGTGCTGCTGAGATAAAAAATGAACACTGTCCGCAAATCTAAACAAAGTTCCGATTAACATGACAAGATCATCTGTTTTACAGAATTCATACTGCAAAACTATTTAAATCTGTAGTCTTTCCGCTTATTGTTGTTTCAGTACGTCCTCCCTGTTTTCTGTGATAGTTCATGTGTTAAACTTAACAGATATGGAAAATGATATGTTTCGTTTTGGGGGTTTATCTGAAAGATTTAGCAAAAACCTAACCCGCTTTTCTCTTATACCAAAAGTGAACACCACTTTAAATAATTTCTTCCTAGGGTTATTTAAACAATCATAACTTTAGTTAAAGTTAAATTTAAAACAAAAAACTAGCAACCAAATCTTTTGTCATCTCATAAAACAAAGACAATTTGTTATCTGAAAATAAGAAGAGGATAGCATAACTATAGCAAAGCTATCACTGCACATCAGGCAGCAACAGATAACGTTGGTGGTAAAATGGGTTCACAATGGGGTTTTGCAGGGACAAAAGTCAATGTTTTTTTTTTTGAATCAATTATATCAAACTATATCAATAGATTATAATGACCCAATCAAAGCCCAGAAAACTTGTTGCAAGACTCACTATGATGTAGAAATAGCCTCTCCATCTCATGACTCTTTGTGGAGTTGCAAAGCTTGTACAGGCTCACCTCAGCAGACTGTTCTTCTGCATTGACGCTCTTTAGATTTTTATTCATCAACAACTTTTGTAAACCATATATTATTACTACAAAAAAAAAATAATTCACCAATCTATGTTTGTATATCATACAAAACCCCAACAAAACCATAGAGATTTTTTGCTTGTAATGTGAGGAAATATGAGAAGAGTTAAGGAAAAGGAAAATGTTTGCAGGCAGTGCATTCTGGGAAATGGGAGAATTGTTTTTCAAATAGGGAAGATAAGACATTCATAATCAATAGTAAATACTTTACAGAGACCCATCAGTAACCCTTTCCTCCCTAATAACCATTGTCTCTGAAGGTAGCTACTGATGCTTGGTGAAATTAATCTGACAGATAAACCTGCTAGAAGCAAAACCCAAGTTAAGTTTGCCTGAAACTATTACCTATTTATTAGCATAAATAAATCCGGTGACTGGTAAAGTGTTTTTTTATTGTTTTGAGTCAACAAGTAGATTCAATGTTGAGCGGACTGGTGATGGCAAAAGATGTGGCATCAATATACTGTATATTTTCTACTAAAAAAATCAAATCATTAGAGATTGTGTGGATGATATAGAGTCTAGTAGAGAATCTGTTGCACAGTGCCAGAATATTACTTAAATCGTCCATCTATCGTTGTACCAGATGGCCCTTATAGGGTCACCAGGGAGCTGTTGCCTACCTCCTGTTGTCATTGGTCAAGGTAAACCCTAACCTGTCAGCAGGTGACCTCAGCACAAAATAATGATCATAAGAGAATAAAATAAACTTGTTACTAAAGGAAAAAATTATGCATTTGCATTTAATGGTAATTAGCTGGATGAAGAACATAACAACATCATATAAACTGGATATCACAGCTGGTATTTATATGGTTCATGGTCTCAGTAATAACTGATGCTTTAACCTGGACTCCTGTGCAGTAATCCATATCTGGGCGTTGCAGAGCTGACCACAGCGGAGGAAGCCATTGATGGTGTTTGAAAGGCGGCAGAGCGCTGCAGCCCGTCTGACCCTGTTCTGCCCCGGCCTTTCAGCAGCAGCCTTTTCAGAGTCAGATGGACAATACATACCGGCACCCATCCTCTGACTAGCCTCTGAGCTGATTAGGAACTGGACCTGCCGCAAAGGGCCAGAGATGTGCTCAACACCACCCACATTAAACGAACGGAGGGGGGGCGGTCGGAGCCAAGGTCAGCGGCTTGGCTGACCTCTGATCTCCCGCCATGTTTGGACACGTCCTCACACAAAGCTGCGGCCGGGAGAGGCTCATTAGAATATGTGGGGATGAAAGAGGGCAACAGGGCTATGGACTGTTGCAAGCAGTTGTTAGTGTGTGTGTGCATGGTTGGCATGGTGACCTGGTCAGTCAGCCTCGGACCACCGAACCTTTCCTGAATCCCCCAGATGTGCAGCTCTGGTCTCTTTGTCGAGGGCCAGGAGGGAGGAATTACACCAGGGATGATCCCGTATTACTGGGCTTGCCTGCCTTTCAGGTTCAGCTTAGCTTTGTTGGCTGGGCCTGTTTTTATCCTCCTCCCGGTGTTACCACCACTGCACCCGTCCCTTTGATGTCCTGATCTGCTGACCAGCAAAGTGTAACATTTATTTTTTTTTTTTAGGCTCATTTTCATTTAATTTAAAAGAAAAGTATGAAAATTTGTCAAAAAGTCAAGATAAAATGAAACAGATGTGAGATATATAGAGAATATTTCCATAAATAGAAACAAAAAAAAAGAATAGAGACACATTTCAGCTATATATATATATATATATATATATATATATATATATATATATATATATATATATATATATATATATATATATATATATATATATATATATATGTATACACCAGTCAAAAAAATTTTTCTTAAAATGGTATCATATAGATTATAAAGTGCCTAAAGGCCATCTGAGCAAGATGTCAGCGTTAACTAGCAAATCTGTTTATTGGCACAGATTATCAACAGGGTTCAGCCTCAGGCTTTGTATTTAGAAATGTTTAACGTTGCGTACCATCTGAAGGTGAGCCTCCATCTCATTCTCTAGTATAGCCTCTAATAGAACATTCAGCACTTTTTATGCACAGAATGCTTTGTGTACATAAAATTCTGCACAATTTCTGCACAGTCCTATTTCCCAAAATGCACTGCCTGCAAACATATTCATTGTCCTTAACTCTTATCATATTTCATCAAATTACAAGCAAAAAAACTCTATGATTTTGTTGGAGTTTTGACCCGGCTGGTGAGCCCAAGCTAAAAGGTCTGTAAGTCCATCACAAGGAAGCTTGTGAAAAACCAAAGATTGTGAAATACTAAATCATGTGGCTTCAATCTCCACTGCAAAGTTATGCCCTCTCCCTCAGATCTGTGTGTGATTTTTTTTATTTATTTATCAAAGTCTTTGTATTTTTAGCTTTGTGCTGTAAGAAGACACAACATAAAGAGCCGCTGCCAGCTCTTAGATCAGGAGCAGTAGCTTTGTTTATACAATGAGCAGCACAGTGGTCAAGTGAAGTTTGTTTAAAAATAATATAAATCCCTTTATTGTCCCACAAAGGGGAAATTAGTTCTCTGCATTTTGACCCATCTCTTTGGAGAGCAGTGGGTTGCCATTGTGTGGTGCCAAGGGAGCAATCAAGGGTTTAGGGTTAAGGGTCTTGCTCAGGAACCCAGAGTGGAGGCTCAAGCGCACTGCTCTAACAACTAGGCCTTTATTCTTCCTATATGTCTTAGTTTGGGCAGCTCAGCATATTAAGAGCTTTTTTTTATATTTCATAGGTTGACTCGATGGGAGGTGTTTCACTCAGAGGTCCAAACCAAAGCCTCCTCAGAACCCCCTGAATCTTTGCAGCTGTTCTGTCCATTTGAACTGTATTAACCTGCGACCCGCCACTAACCCCTCACCTTCCAGCTGCACGGAAATGCCTTGTCTGTGACCAGCGGTGCATTCTTACTGTTCAATTCACTTCACATACAACCAGAGGGAAATGTGTGTATGCTTTTTTGTGTGTATGTGTGAAGCTGCAGAGTAATAATCACAGAGAGTCTCGCTCTGACGCCCCTGTGTGTACTCATTCAGCACAGGGGTCGTGTGTCAGGGGTCAAAGGGTCTTTAGGGGTAGGAGAGATGGTGGGCAGTGGTGGCTTAAGGTTGGTCGGGGGGAAGGGGTGTGGCCTGCATGCCTGAAGGTAGATAGACTATCTTAATTGGCCTTTGGAGACTTCAGAGAGGTTGTTGACGTGTGGATGCAGATAAAGCTGCTGCATCTCTGTGGATGTCAGATTAGAAAGCAGAGGGATGATTAGCAGTTGGGAGACTCAGTGCTAAAAGACAACAGATGGCAACTTGAGTCACTTCACTTGTGAAATAATCTCCCAATTACAATAAAAAAAATATGATTACCATTTTCTTTAGGGAAATCTGAAACACGTTGTTTGAATTAGTTTTAAAATGTCAAACTTGAGTGGCTTCTGATTTGATTTCATTTAAACCCAAAATCTTACATAGCATGCTTATATATGTTCATTCCTGTTTTTGATGTCATGCTCTTGAATATAATCCATCAGATAAGATCATCTGCAAAGGTAACATGAATCTTTAAAAAAGTCCACAAATCTGTTTTCTGTGGGTTGTTGAGAACATTAATAAATAAAAACCATCATGAGGACCTATAACACAGCGGGCACTACACAGGAAAATCAAATTAGGGTTAAAATTATGAACCAATAGCTTTTAAAAGCTACCAGCTCTCTGTTCAATCCATCATTCAAAACTCTAAAGTAAGTTATTGCATAATGAGCATTAGTAAGAAAAGCAGATACCACGGTAATTCTGGAAGATCTGCAGAGTTCGACTACTCATGTGGGAGAATCGCTTTACTGGACATCTAAGAGTCATGCGCCTTATAAATAGGAGCTTAATGGAAGAGGTGAGATAGGAAAGAAATCGTCTTTAGGAAGCTGTATGAGATTAGTCCATTCAGTTTCTGACAAACCATGAAGGACATAGAGAAAGGACTCGGAAACAAACTGCTTTGATTGGATCAGCAAACTTGTTCTTTATGTAAAATGGACGAGAAACAAATCCGTACATCCTTCAAATTATCAAATAAGTTAAATTTTGCATGTGTTTTATGCACTAAACTATAATGAAGATTGAAGGTTTGCTGATTTCCATTCAAAGTGTGATAAATAAAACACTAAACTTGCATCAATCTTTACTCTCTCTTCAGCCTGTGATCCCTGAGAGCAAATGGCCTTTTAATCTCTGCATGCGCTTGAGCTGCCATCTCTCCATGTTTACCCAGGGACAGTCGGTCTTGTGCCTTGCGACCACATTATCCACCTATTAAAGTCCTTTATTTACCTTCCTTCTCTTAAAAGGACAGGCCGTGTCTAGCTGATGAAAAGCGGCCGAGCTTTTGCTCCTCTCGAGGTGGAGAAGACAACTACAGTCAGCGAATGTTGACAGAGTAAACAGTCCTGAGCACCAAGGATCACACACGCGCAAACACACACGTAGGGGAGGGAAAACGGTGCAAAATAAGTCGACAGTGACCGACAGAAACATGGAAGGAAAATGTAGGAATCAATCATTTAACAGAATGCAGTGTAAAAAAAAAAAAGCTCACCTAAAACCTATTCTTTATACAAATTTAAAGAAAACAGAAGAAAGCAGAAAAACTCACTGTAACATAGCAAGGTGTACTGTAACTACAAAATAAGAGACATTTCAAATAAAAAAATGTTTGTATGGATTGGTTTCATCTGATCCGCCGGCTGATACAGAGATAGATGATGCATTTATAAATCAAACCAATATAGAACTTAGGATGAGTTCAGCGGATTTCAAGGTCTCAGATGTAAATAGGGGCAGGTTTTTAATATTTGGCGTTAACACTTGTGTTCTCTCACAATTGTCTCAGGAAATAGAGCAGCCACTTATTGGTTTAACAAAAAAAAAAAAAAAAAAACTCTGAGGATCTGAATAAAGAATTTTGGCTTTAGATGGATTGGGCTATAAGAGGATTTCCAACACCCTAAAACAGCTGCAGCACGGTGCTGAAACCGTAAAGCATTTTAACAGGACAGGTTCCTCTCAGTCCATTCCCTAACGGAGTCGCTCCTCATCATATACAGAGAACATCTCTTAAAAAAGTGATGCATGAGTGCTCCCAGCAGTAGTGCAGAGGATAAAGGGGAGGGTGGTCAGCCTGACAGTGCTGGGACGAGATGATGCATAAGGTTATCTGAAGACTAGCATAACAAGGAACCGGATTACTGGAACCAAATAAATTAAGCTTATTTGGTTCAGAAAGTGTCAAGCAGGCCATAGTGTAAAGATAAGTCTGAGTTGCATAGAGTCAAGCATGATGGTGGGAGTATCATGGTGGGACATTTTTGAAAAAACAAAATTAAATTGATGCAAACACATGCTATACGGAGGCATAGTGAAGCAGAGCAGTAATTCAGAGTTAAGTCCCTAAACACACATCCAGACGACCACCGGCTTGAGGTTAGGTGCTGGACTGGTTAAAGCATGTCGGCCATCCTAAACCCTACCTGGCATGCTTAGGGTATCCTCAAACGAAAATCCAAAAGGGGTGTGATCACTACCCTGAGATTTTACAATCAAAATCACAATAAGATGAAATTGTGGCAAAACTACAGTGAAATTTAATTTGATTACTTTAATTTACAGGCTGGATAACCCTGTTTATAGAATATATTTAATCTCATATAAATCTTTATTTGGATTTAAGCAGTATCCTGGAGTAATGCATATGTATACTGAGCAGCATTTTAATTTCAAAATGCAAAACAACAAGCTTATAGTCATAATATACAGTTCCTTTCCCTTATTGTTTGGGTTAGAAATTGAACATATTAACCAGATATACATTTAAGGTAAATAACAGTGATTTTTAAAGTGTCACAGTAAAATAAAGGTATATTTACTTTTTGGTTTGATTTTTTTTTTACAGCAAATGGATTCTTGAGTAAGCAAAAACAAAAAGCGATAAGGTTTTAACATTCAATTAGATTCAAATTAATGCAGTATGTGCTTTAACTCCCTGACACGGACATCATCAGGGGAGCTGCCCCAGCCTGCTGATGCACAGTGGCTAAGCTTCTCTCCGGCAACAGTCAAACGCTCGGTGGGCAGCAGAGTGGACTTGACTGACTGGTTCAATATTTGCTGGTCCAGAGAGTAGGCGTGTGGAGGCTGCAGGAGGTCAGGAGGTCGGCGGGACGAAACGGTGGCCTTTTGGCTCAGACATGACTGACCAGCAGGTGAACAAACACGCAGACGGCTGTGGAGGCTGCAGCCAGATGACCTAACGGGGGATGTTATCAGGAAAGATCAGCATAAAATCCACAATGCCAGATTCAAATGTATACAGTACCTTAAAAAATATTCATACCCCTTGAACCTTTTTACATTTTTCCATTTTATATAAACAAACTTCCCCATATTTTATTTGTAATTTATGTGAAAATGAAGAAGTGAACAGTTATCAAGTGTAAAGAAAAACATTCACAGTTTTAGTATTTTTTTTTTCCAAACAGAAATTAATAACTGTCATCTACATATATATTCAATCCTTACCCCACATTGTATAACCACATTTAGCTGATATCACCCCCACAGAATGATGCTGCCTCTACCATGTTTCAGGCCTGGTGTTTTATAAGCGATTAGAAGTTTTAGTTTTACTCCACATAAAACTTTTTACATGTAACCTGAACAAAAACTGTATGTTTGCTGTGTCTGCTGCAGGAAGGGTGGCAACTACAAATGGGACTTCCCCTGGCTTTCCTCTTGCTGCTTCTCCATGAAAAACAGCATCCCCACAGCATGATGCTGCCACTACCAAAGGAACTCAAGCTTGACACACACAAACACACCCACTGCTGGACTCTAATAAACTTTGATAATAAGATTCAGGCTGCTAGATGCATTTTGGATTTTAATGACAGGTATCAGGTTACTATTGCTGTTGTGTTCGGGTCAAACCTGACTGACTAAATTTTAATGTTTTTTTTGTCAACCTTGTCACATCTGTTGTGATCCCACTCAAAACTGACCTCCATATGAAACTTTCTATGTCCTAACCCTAAAACTAACCCTAAACATAACCATTACCATTGCATACCTCACCTTTACCATAACCCTAACCCAACTGACACCTTAACCCTGAACCTAACCCTTAGCAAAATAGCTTGTGAGGACCAGCAAAATATCCTCACTTTATAACAAGTGGTCCTCAATCTGATGGTGAAATTGGAAAAAAAAAAAAAAAACACACACACCTCTACACATACTCACATATACAGCTGAACAATGTCTTTTCTGGGGTACATGTCTCTTTCCCGTTCCTCTCACGTTAACTAATTTGTCATACCATCACACCAGTTACGTGTCTCTGTAAACCCATCGGGGGGGGACCTCAAAACCTACATGGGTCTGTTAATTCTTGCAAGGGTTTATTGAACAAATGATGAGGTTTAATGTCATTTGTAGAGTTTTTTGATTTGGTAACAGAGAAAAACAAGAAATCCATTGGAGAGATGACAAATAAGAAGCCATCAGGGGTGTTTAGGACAAGTGGGTGGAGGGCCTAGGACTGATGCACAAACCAGGCCCAGAGGACACAGTTGATGAATACCAGGTTACTTTCAGTAACCACTGCTTCTTTAAGGTGTATCTTCTAAGGCAAGTAGGGAACAACGATTTCCGGAGCAAGTGATACCAGGAGCAGCTTTGCCTGGTAGATGCAGGTTTACATAGGGAAGCGCAATAATGCAACGGCTGAAAAATCTTATTCTAAGAAAAAGGAAGCTGAAAACAAAGCCTTGCAATATTTTCCAGAATTTTTATATTTTTGAAAAAATATCTAATTTTTATGTATTACTATTTGGAGCGAAAATAGATCATAGTTTGTGGTTGTAGTGTGTTCGACCCAGCCGTAGATTGAGAACATGGACTTAACTGCATATAGTTTAGTGATGAGAAAAACTACACCTCCTTAACATCTTGCTCATGCTGGCTGAGTAAAAGTCCACAGTTTCTAAGAAATGGTCTCGACGATTTTATTATGCAGAGCTTTCCTTATTCTTCTCATTTTACCCAGCAGTTTAGTTGAAGGTTTCTATCCTTGTTAAAGAGTTTATTGACTAAAGCTGAGAGTTATCGATCTAACCCCATTACTCAGATAGTCCTGTTCAATGACATCCGTATAAATTCAGGCTCTGGAAGAACCACAGACCTGGTATTATTAAACATCAGTGCAGCTTTTGACACTGTTGATCGTTTGATTTTATTAAGAGTGTCTGGAAAACAACCTGAAGAGTAGGGCTTTTTATGTGTCAGTAGGGAACTTTAAATCAGAGACCAGAAAAGTCACATGCGGGGTTCATCAAGGCTCTATTCTGGAGCCCCTCCTACTCAACATCTACATGCTCTTCTCAGCTCAGATTATAGCAAACAACAACATCAGTTACCATAACTATGCACACAACACACAGCTTTACATCACAAGGTTACCAGGTGACTATGAACCCATCAGAGCATTGGTTAGATGCTTAGAACGGATCAATACGTGGATGCTCCATCATTTCCTCTAACTGAGGAAAGACAAACCTGAGGTAAAAATATTTGGACCAAAGGAGAAAAGATCCAGAGTTAGCTCACAGCTTCAGCTACTACAGCTAGAAACCACTAATTATGGCCAAAATCTTGGTCTCATGATGGACTCACACCTTATTCTTTAGAGGCACAAAAATGCAGTTGGTAAGTCAACCTTTTATCACCAGCAGTAAAGGTCTAATGTCCAAGCATGATCTAGGTAAATTCATGCATGCATTTAACATTAGTAGAAATCATTACTCTAAAAATGAGTTCATAGGTTTACCTAAAAAGTCCATCAGACAGCTGTAGCTGATCTAAAACTCTGCTGCCGTTGTTCTCACTAGAACTTAGAAAGTAGAGCACATCAGCCTGGCTCTAAAGCCCTTAAATTGGCTCCCTGTAACTCAGAAAATAGACTTTAAATTCCTTCTGTTAGTCTATAAATAACTAAATGGATCAGCGCCTCAGTACATAACAGATTTGTTGTCAGTGCATCAACCTCCAAGACCACTCAAGTTCTGTATTTCAAGCCTGCTCGGTACACCCACAACTAAAACCAAACATGAAGAAGCCACATTTAGTTCCTACGCTCCACTTTAACTGGAACAAACTCCCAGAAGACTGTAAAAGTGCTGAAACGCTGAGTTCTTTTAATTCAAAGTTAAATTGTTACCTGAGGTATCATTAGTTTAAGGTTGTGTTCCAACAGTTTTATTTGCTTTACTTTACTTTTATCACTTTTTTTAACTTTACTTGATTTTATCCTGCTTATATTTTCCTTAATTTTTATTGTTTAATTTATGTATAGCGCTTTAAATTGTATTTGTACTGAATCGAGCTATACAAATAAACTTGCCTTGCCTTGTTTAAAGCATTTTGAATGGAGATTGAAGTGGCCAATTAGTATATTCTGCTATTTGGAAAGGAATTGTTTGTTTATTAATTTTATTTGTGCAGTAAATGGATATACATGAAATAATAACTTACAGTAATTATTATCATCATTGGTAACTAATGATCAGGTGTTGCTCGGAGTTATTGATGGTTTTCACAGACAAAATCAATTATTATTGTATTGTATTGTACTTTTTTGGTTTTAAATTCTTTTGTATGGTACAGATTTAAATCTAACGCAACAATGATTAGAACAAGAATAAAAAGTCAAAAATTAGGGGGAACATTTTTTATCAAATGTGTCTCTCTCCATGCTGTGAATTCATTATCCAAACCATTTTTTTCCAGCTCATTCTTTCAAGGGTCATGTGAAAAAAGTTCCTTCAGGGCATTTTTTGTGTGTCCAACAGAAGTGTGAGGATTCTTGGAAGCAGAGACCATGTAACATGGCAATTCTCTTGTCTTAATCTGCTGCGATCCCAGCCAGGTTGGAGTCCAAATGTTTTGGGAAAACACAACCGAGCCATTCATGTAACGTAAGCCTGTTTTACTCTACAACTCCCAGAACACATGTAGAACAGCCTGTTTGGAGATGCAGATCTAATTAAAAGCATAAGCCGAGAGAAAATAAGATCAGGACATCCTGAAAAAAGACAAAAGCTTGATCATTTTCCCAAATGTGTTGTCATTTCTGCTCTTCTTTTCAAAGATAACAGACCCTCGCCTGGAACATTCACACTCGGCCTCGCTGCATGTTTACTCTAGGTTTAGTGCCTGCTAAGATACTATTGATGGCCAGTCAAGTAATGTCGCCCGACTGTTTTTCGTCTGGCCTCAGTGTGGCACTTAGGGGATGAAAGCCTGGTCCTCAGAGTCCCACCAATCCGGCAACAAGTGCAGCCCCCTCTGTGCACACGGCCGTGAGAGGAGGCAGCTCAGCCTGACTGACGTGAGTGGTGTGGACAGATACAATTTCAGCCCAGCAACGCAGCCAGGATCTGGCAAACCTCCGCTGTTTACCTAAAGGCTGAAGGCAGCCGAGCCCAGACCTCACCTGCTGGCCTCACTGGTTGCCATGAAGAAATCACATAATCCTACTAAGTCCATGCAGGCTCAGAGCTGCTTCTGCAAAAAGCTCCACATTCATCCCTCCACTTAAATCACAGATACAGAGACAATTATCTTTTTTTTTATTTCAGTGTGAGTATAACTATATAACTCTTATACACAGTTTTTATTTATTGCCTTTAATTATTTAGCTCCAGACTTCCTGTCCATTTCTGACTGTTTATCTTTTAATTTTCAAAATATTTTAAATCTCAGAAATCATGCAATGCCTGATTTTATAACATGAACAAAAACATCAATAATGTAAAGAGGTTCATCACAAAATTAAACATTTTTTTCCCTTTTTTTCATTTCAAATGAAATTTTTTTACAGATAAATTCTGTCACATTACTAAATCACTTATCAACTTCAAAAATATATATCAGATTTCCTTTAAGTCCAGAATTTAAATTGCAAAATTGACCTTTAGCAGGTCCACACATGAGGTTTGGATTTCTGCAGCTCCTCCAAAGGGGCTCTCTAGCCTGTGCTTCTTATTAATGTTCCCTTTGCTCAGTCTGTCAGTCTCAGTGGATAACCATGTCTTGGCAGGTTTGCACCTGTCAAGCTCTATCCTGCAGAACAGGATTGTTTTATGGAACATGATTCATAAAGCCAAACCTGCTTCTGTAAAGACCTGTAAAGCCAAGAAATGTTCCTTTATCATCCAATATCCTGCGCCATCTAACCACCCCCAGCCACTGCAACACAGTTGTAATTTCATCTTTTCTTAAAACTTATGCGTGAATTGAATAAAAAACTTTACAACCTTCCGCTATAGTAAGAAACCTCCTACAAAAATGGAATCAACTGATAACTAAAAAGCTGTTTAGATCATTTTTTCCTCCATTTATTGTTGCAGATATGATGCTGTGTGTGAGTGAGGTAGCAAAACAACAGCTCATCCTTCAGGGATTTAGGCTGGACGGTCCGTTTGGCTTCACAATGGCCTGATTCACAGATGATGTCCTGAGCTACGGCGATGCAGGACGATGAGGTCACTTTATGGATGGATGTCAGCCGTGAATGGTGAGAACGAGCTACACACAACCCACTCATGGAGATACAGGACCACCGCAGAATTCACACGCCTCATCCTCCTTCAGCTCCTAAAGTTTAGGCGCTGTGATAATTTATAGCTCTCACAGAGTAAGAACAGGGTTCTGTATGAATGTGTGTGCGTGGAAGAGAGAAGGTCGCTGACCTCTGTGACTCGGCTAAAATCCCCACGGGCCCAGTTCAGGATTGGAATGGACCCCACAGCGCAATGGGAAGATGGCTCCAACATAATGAGCACAAAGGCCAATTGTGAAGCTATTCTCTGCAGGGCAGAAAGCAGCGGGCCCCGGAGACAGAATGTTTTGTCGGCTGAAACGGAGAGGGAAGCCTGTTGCTTTAACTAGTCTCTGATAACATTCAGCAGGAGTGACTCAACAGCACTTTGTCTCCAAGGACACAAAGTGTTGGATTTACATCCACTGTATTTATCAGCACTTGGAGACTCAGATGCTGATAAGTGACTCTCAGGGGCCAAATTAGAACTAAATTGTTTATCTTTCCTGCAGAGATGAAATATGCACAATTTTTAGCTAATATTTTTAATGACTTTTCTGATAAATGCTGCTTTTTTTATATGAAAAGAGATTTTGATGTAATATCTTTCTTACATAGTATAAATGTCAAGTATAAAAGTGATTTTTTTTTTTAAGCAATTAAAGGTTTCCCAAATCAAATAAGTAAAAAAAAAAACCCTACAGAAAACAACCCTCAACTGTTTCAGAGGGTCTTGATATTTAATTAAAAACACACAAGCATCTACGAAAAATATTTTGGTGCCGAATATTAACGCATGTTTTTGTCCTGAAATTCTGAATTCAAGCTTTTTTTTTTTATTTTACAATAAAATCACAAAAATTTACATTCGAATATCTTGATTAAAACATTTACAATTTGCAATTCAGTTTTAATTTTTTGAAGATATGTTTCATTAGTTTTTTTTTTATATATTTCTTTCTTACCCATTCAAATCTAATATTAGTATAAAGCAAAACAGGTTCAGTTTTTTGGTGATGAGTTTATGTATTATGGGAAAAAATCTTCAGATAGAGCCCGTCCAGGTATAATTATGAATAATCTATAATTGATTATATTCTCCTTGGTACCATTTTACCATCCGCACAATTTGAAATAAAAAAAGAAATGAAGCAGGAAGTAGTCCCATAAAAAAGAATGCTGAAATATTTCATAGCAGCTACTTTTTGATCAGAAAGTGACTGCTTGATGTCACTCATCAGGACGTTAAGAAAGGAGAACAACAAAGTGGGTGACACGTACAAGGAGGCAAACAAATGCCAACAACGCCTCTGTTGCCAGATAACGCCCATTTCTAAAACGTATTGCCTCTTCTCTGAGACCTATTCAAAGTTTCCGTCTTCTACAGAGTCGCCACTCCCCCCTGCCCAAAGATTCTCTGTCTGTATTATTAGGTGGAGGGGATTAAATAAAACGTTGCAACAAAATAAGACTTTCTTTTGCTTCCGAAAGACTAGAAATGGTGCTTTGTGTCCATCCGCTGTTGTGGCACATTTGACAGGTCTGGTTCGGCTGCTTTTGTGCAGCCAGAAGAAAGGGGATTGACCGAAAACACAAACTGAGCCACTGTGCTGTTGTGAAGCTGGCTATTAGTCAACGTGATGGCCTTTGCAGATGCTAATGGCTTATGGTGCGTCCAGGCCGGCCTCCCTCCACACAGAGCGTGGCTATCTGATGGCACAATGGCCCTTTGCTAGCGGTTGACTTTTTCCCCTTTCTTTATATTGCTGCCACGAAAGTCATTAGGCTGTTTCTGAGAAAACAGGGAGATATAATAGCTGCAGAGAATGAAACAATTTGATATGAGGCAGCTATCTTCACCGCTTAAACCCCCAGGTGATGAAGATGAGGCTGGTGAAGCCCTTGTGAGTGATGTGGAGCTGCGGTAACAGCCAGGCTCTTGTGAAAGGAGAGATGATGCCCGGGAGTGTAGGACCTCTGGACTCCCGACTTATTAATCAGTCAGACCCTCAGCTGCATGCCTCAGGATACAGCATGCCTTCAGCCTGCTCAGGGACCAGATAACCCCCTGCAGACTGCTATACTGGGAGGGTTTTACCCAGACCTGGAGCAGAAGTCTTAGCTCATCAGCACACAGGTCACTGCATCCTGCAGCAGCAACTTGAAGTTAACAAAATCCTAAACAGACATGAAGAGCTCAGGACTCCAGGGCTGAGAGCAAAACAAAACATCAAAGAGTTTCTGAGGGGGATTTTACTGAATGTCCAATCAGCATTAAGTTTAGAATCTAGATCTTGTAGATTATGTCTTGCTTTTTGAGTATTTTTCCGACCAATAGAAATGAATCACATTTTGTGAAACTTCAAGCCCAAGTGATGTCTTTCAATTTGCCACTGCTACACTGCTGTTTTTTTTTTTTTTACATCCACCAAGGAGGATGCTAAATTCCCCATTTTTCCTCAATAAGCTCATCAAAAGATCTATGTGGCCAGTGACGGCCATAAATGTATGGATTCTATCTTCATCAGCACAGACAAAGCATCTGCATAACATAGCATGAGATAGCCTCTATTAACTATCTACACTATCATGATAGAATATAACCAAAATGTTTTTCAATGCTTGTTTGACACACACCCAGGATCGTAAGTGAAAGGATTTTTGTCATCGACTGGTTAAAAATGGAAATAATCATTCAAGTATTACCAAGTTATTATACCACTAAACGGTTGATCTAAGATATAGATGATGTTTTTTAGCAGAGTACCAACTTAGATGATGAACATAATTTGTTACAGGAAAATGAAAGTTATCTTTTTGTATAAAACAAATGTGAAACGGCTGTATGGATGACCGGTGGCTGCAAAACATGGTCAAAATGTAAAAAAAAAAAAACCATAAGCAATAGAAATACTTACAAAAGCTTGTAAAATGTAATAAAAGCAAATTTTGAACAAATAAAATACATAGAATTGAGCTTAGCAGCAACTGTTTAACCCGACGAGAATCAGCATCTACTACCTCTATAGCGTGACGATAAAGAACGAAAGGAAAACATAAAAAAATGAAATTTATTTATTGACGTCAATTTTATTTGCATTTTAACACAAATTAAATAAATAAAGCACATCTGTGGAGGGCGGGGTTACACCATGCACACGTTACTTTCTACAACATAAAACATGTTTCAGGACCAGCTTCTCCGTAGCACAGCAGACTCCTTCTGGATCCTCATGCTGTACAAGATGGTAGCTCCCCAACTCTTCCTCTGTTCAGGACGCACACTTTGATTATTTATGTACATACACCCATATTCACATCTTAGTGAATGATTGAAGTAATGCGGGTAATGAACTCAATTCTCCATACAGGCTAAAGACGATGAGGGGAAGAATCATAATGTCTTTAAAATGAAAAAAAAAAACTGCAGAATTTTGGGTTTTAGGAACAGTGAGCCCTGAACAGTGATTGGAAGGAAGGAAAGAAATCAGGGAAATGGAGAAAAGTTGCTTCTGTCTCAACTGTGTAGATAAAGTGAGCTTTCATATTTTTACCATATTGAAAACCAGAGAGCATTTTGCTTCTGTATTTCATACATCTACACTGACAGAACATTGGTGACAAAAGGTGAGAAATCTGGTGCAATCTGAAGAAAAAAAAACCCCAACCTGTGTCACTGATCCCACAGAATGTCCGATCAGCATTTCTGACAGAGGCCCAGAAGCAGACAGCCAATTATATAGTCAGAAAATTAAATCAAATGTACCTGCAGAGGTGCTGATTGAAAATGTTTAAAATCTTCATTACCAAAAAAGGAAACACAAAAAGACAGATTTTACTCTTTAAAAAGACATGTTATAATTTGTCAATCAATTTTGCGTTCCAATAACTTATCCGTAGAGAGACAGAGAGAGATAAATGAAGTGACAGAAGACAACAACAGCTGTATTAAACTGCATGTTGAGGGTCAGAGAGCTGTAAATTCAACCGGGCTTCAGTTTGAACCAGGTGCTGTGGATTTTAAGTGCAACTACTTCCTATTGATGAAGATAACTGAATAATATTCTAGGGCCACCAGCTGAGACAGGAGAATATTAAAGAGGGGACATAACATGGCCGCCGTCCTCAATTATGGAGGACAGGGGGTGCTGAAATTTGCATTTCTTCAGTCTCAGTGTGTTCGGGTTTTTGTGATCCTCTGAAGTAGAAAAAAAGATCAGGGGAAAATATATGATGGTAAATAACAGGGGATGATGATTCCTTCACTGTTTGCTTCTGTTTATATCAATTTGTCCATCAATGTCCAAGAGTCACTGATGATAAAATGGAGCCAGAAGGGGGGGGATGGCGGTCATTTACAGATGTGTTGTCTTTGTTCAGTGCAATAATCTGCAGACATAGAAGAAAAACAGTTGTCAAATGACAGGTTAAAAAAGTATAAACAAGTAGATACAATATCAGAAAGTCTACATCAATTGGACTGAAGTTTTCTCCTTTAGAGAGAAATACCTGGATCTGTTACTTCTCTTTGTGAAGAGCTTCAATGAAAGCTTCAAGTTTCTCCTGGATTTCACGGACTTTCTCTGCAAAACAAAAAAACACATGACTTAATATTTTATGACTAATAATGTCATTTCAGACTAAAATTAAATCTAAAATATGAAATCTAAAACTTAGAAATATACATCCATTTAAAAACAAGCACCATAATACACATGGGTATTTAGTACATGAAAAAGTCTATAAAATGTATATAAATTCAAATCAAACAGATGAAACTAGGAGGAACAATCTAAGTCTGGGCTCTCAAAAAGAAAAGTATACCCACATTGCTGAGCAGTTGTTAAAATAAAAATTTTAAGTTCTTAGTTGTTTGTTTTATGGAAAGAATTGTTTGAAATGTTAAAATTCCTAAATAAATGATTTATGAAAAATAATTATATATGTAAATAAATAAAAAACCCTCATACATAAAATTTGTAAAAATAAATCAAATTAAAAACAAAACACTGATAACTAATAAAATTCATAATAGATTAGGATTTTTGTAGTTTTTATATACCAATAACTAATAAACATAATCAACAGTTATATCTATAGGAATATATAATATTTATTGATAAAGAATTTTATTATATATAATAAATACCTAAAGAAGGTATAAATATATATTTGTTAATGGCTGATTTGAAATATTAGGTTAGCCTATAAGAAAAAGGAAAATATCAAAGCTTAGATTTGTTGCACATTAACTTATCCACTTTTCAAGGCTGATTAGGACTGTTTATTTCTGGATGTTAAGTTTCAGGAGATGAAAGAGACACAAAAGTACAATTACACAGAAATAACTACCATTGTTTTTCTTAATATAAAACAGTTTTCTTCCCTTTGACATTCATCTGTAGATGCAGAAATCCCCGAACAAAAAGAGCAAATAGCTCTCGCTGACAGTGACAGCCAAACCTCAAGGCAGACCTCCTTTACACATTTGATGAAGAAGAATTATGAACCCACATCAAAGCTCACACACTCCCCTTTTTATAGCATGTACCTCCTGGGCACATCGCTAATGGACAGAAGGAGACACCTTAACATCAGCTGAAAGGGGGGGGGGGGGGGGGGGGGGTCTACTGGAGAAAAACAAAAACTTTTCTCATATGAATACCATTGTCCAAAGAGTATAATACGTGCAATCCTTTCACCAAACATGTAGTGTCGCGAGATGAGCGCGCCGTCTGAAGCAGTCTTAATCACTGATTAAACAGTGGCTGAAGGAAGTCTGTGGGCCAAAGATGGAAGAAGGAAAAAAAGGAAGCCTCAGCTCGCAATGCCAGCTGCACCTCCAGGGCCTGGCTGGCTCTCTAGTTTCCCCGTCACCCGCGCTAATCTGTCTGTATCCCATCCAAGCACAAACTCAAACACCGGCTTTGAAGAACAAACCAGCACTACTCAATCTATATCAATCAGCAGCACGAGATGCCCAGGGGAGCCACTGTCGATTGTTTTCCTGCTGAGTAACTTTTCAGGAGCAGAATTCATAACGGATTGGACCTTAGAGTACGAGAGCCCAAAGCATCAATTTAATGTCAGCGCGAAGGTGATAACCCTTTGTTCTTTAGAGAGAAACTAAATACCATACTAGAGGAGGAGCTGCTTTGATAGGTGTACTGCTGCTAAGGTATTCTTTTCTTGATGGATGAATGTTTGGAGGCAAAACCTCCCTGCCTCATACCCTCTAAACAAAATCCAAAATAAAAAAAATGGCAGAAGACAGCAAGGCGTGAGGAAAAAAAACAACAGGCAGGGAGAGCTGGTCCAAACTGCGTCAGAAAGATTAGCTGTGATCTCCTGTCTTACAAAGCTGAGATAAATGTACAGTCATACCACTTCCCCCTCCTTTCAACCTCCAACATGTTCCCTACTGGCAGGTGGCAGGGAAAAAAATTCCCAGCCTTTGATACTCCGTTAATACACTAAGACAAAATGGCAGGGTGTAAGGAGGGGATTACTACACCTTATGGAGACATTAAAGGGGCCTGTTGAGGGGGAACGCCAACAAGTCACAGCAGCAGGTGTGCAGCTGAATGAAACATAAACCTGTGGTACGCCACTGCAGCAGGCAGCCCACCGCAGGGCCCGGCTCAATGCTGCTAACAGCTTAGGCAGCGTGCCCTGACCACACGGCAACATGACTCGATCCAGGACCAATAAGAACAGGATTACAGACATCTGCCTGACCTGGGGAGAAGAGCCGCGAGGTACGAAAACGCTGGGAGGTTTGGCTGGTGCGAGGGAAGGAGGGTACCGACTGTCAAATCACGAAAACATGGGAAATCCCCTGGCTCAGGCTTCAAAGTTTTATTTATTGGGTTTAGTTGAGATGGCTCTACTTGGATTTCAAATAAAGAGAGCTCAAAACTGGGTTGGCCATTAAAGATCCTTTCAATGGAGGGCAAAGGTCTGCAGGTCAGTGGAGAGACTGGGGTAAAAACAAGAAAAAAGTAGTCTGCAAAGAGTGAAATAAGGGGACCTTGGAGAGGACTTAAAATGGGCTGCTGATTAAACCCTTCACTGTCATGTGCAAGACAAAAAAAATCCCAATAAATAATAGACCACAATTGTTCCTTCACTTTTTAGCTTTAAAGAAAAAGCTAAAAGCTGGTTTATCTTAAATGATGCAGAGAGAAGTCAGAGGGTGACCACAATATGCCAACTGTTTTAACAATTAATAACTACATTTACATGGACACAAATAATAGGAGTGAAGGCCTGATGAGATCAAAAATGTGTGAACATTTAGTTCTAACCTAATCTGGTTCGGTATGATTGGAAATCCCCCCCCCCCTCCATTCCGATTGGTTTCCATGTACATACACATATGGAGTAAAGAAATCTCCTCTATACATGTGTTCTCTTACGTTTTTGTTCTTTACTTGCCATTCAGCGGCTCCTAATTCTCAGCGGTAGAGGAGGTGGCTTTAAATATAATGTACAAAAGAACATGCCATCCTGCCCTCTATCCCTGTAGCAAAGGAGCAATAGCATAAGGTACCGCTGAGCCCTTAACTAAAATGACTACAGAAAACAAAAGTATGGATACAAAGATGAAACAAACACCCATAATAGGAAAAAAAACAACAACAACACAACAGCAGACACAGCTGAAGAACCAAAGAAAAAGAAACATGCATGGCGGGCATGAAGAGTAGCTAAAGTTGATGATGAGTGGACAAGTATGGGTTTGTTATAAAAAAGGCAGCTTCTTCTTCTACTACTACTACTACAGTGAAAACTAGACAGTTCTGCTCAAATGTTTTAATCTGATTGAATGCCTGGTACATGTACAGGTGCTGGTCATAAAATTAGAATATCATGAAAAAGTAGATTGATTTCAGTAATTCCATTTAAAAAGTGAAACTTGTATATTATATTCATACATTACATACAAACTCATATATTTCAGATGTTTATTTTGTTTAATTTTGATGATTACAAATGACAACAAATGAAAATCTCAAATTCATCATATCAGAAAATTAGAATATTACTGAAGACCAATAAAAACAAAGGATTTATAGAAATGTTGGCCAACTGAAAAGTATGAACATGAAAAGTATGAGCATGTACAGCACTCAGTATTTAGTTGGGCCTCCTTTGGCCTGTATTACTGCAGCAATGCGGCGTGGCATGGAGTCGATCAGTCTGTGGCACTGCTCAGGTGTTATGATAGCCCAGGTTGCTCTAATAGTGGCTTTTAGCTCTTCTGAATTGTTGGGTCTGGTGTATTGCATCTTCTTCTTCACAATACCCCATAGATTTTCTATGGGGTTAAGGTCAGGAGAGTTTGCTGGCCAATTAAGAACAGGGATACCATGGTCCTTCAACCAGGTACTGGTAGCTTTGGCACTGTGTGCAGGTGCCAAGTCCTGTTGGAAAATGAAATCTGCATCTCCAAAAAGTTGGTCAGCTGCAGGAAGCATGAAGTGCTCTAAAACTTCCTGGTATGTGGCTGCGTTGACCCTGGACCTCAGAAAACACAATGGACCAACACCAGCAGATGACATGGCACCCCAAACCATCACTGACTGTGGAAACTTTACACTGGACTTCAAGCAACGTGGATGAAGTGCCTCTCTTCTTTTCCTCCAGACGCTGGGACCTTGATTTCCAAAGGAAATGCAAAATTTACTTTCATCAGAGAACATGACTTTGGACCACTCACCAGCAGTCCAGTCCTGTTTCTCTTTAGCCCAGGCAAGACGCTTCTGACGCTGTCTGTGGTTCAAGAGTGGCTTGACACAAGGAATGCGACAGCAGAAACCCATGTCTTTCATACGTCTGTGTGTGGTGGTTCTTGAAGCACTCACTCCAGCTGCAGTCCACTCTTTGTGAATCTCCCCCACATTTTTGAATGGGTTTTGTTTCACAATCCTCTCCAGGGTGCGGTTATCTCTCTTGCTTGTACACTTTTTTCGACCACATCTTTTCCTTCCCTTCGCCTCTCTATTAATGTGCTTGGACACTGAGCTCTGTGAACAGCCAGCCTCTTTAGCGATGACCTTTTGTGTCTTGCCCTCCTTGTGCAAGGTGTCGATGGTCGTCTTTTGGAAAACTGTCAAGTCAGCAGTCTTCCCCATGATTGTGTAGCCTATAGAACTAGACTGAAAGACCATTTAAAGGCTTTTGCAGGTGGTTTGACTTAATTAGCTGATTAGAGTGTGGCACCAGGGGCCATCAATTTTGAACCTTTTCACAATATTCAAATTTTCTGATATGATGAATTTGAGATTTTCATTTGTTGTCATTTGTAATCATTAAAATTAAACAAAATAAACATCTGAAATATATGAGTTTGTATGTAATGTATGAATATAATATACAAGTTTCACTTTTTAAATGGAATTACTGAAATCAATCTACTTTTTCATGATATTCTAATTTTATGACCAGCACCTGTATACATGATCGGATCATTTTATTTAGTGTTCATGTAACCAGATCAACCAAGATTTAAATCGGATCGAAGAAATTTTCCACATGTTAACGTCTGTAGATATTTTACCCTGTGGTCATAAATGGGTAGCCTGACATAGTCCTACTCAATTCTAGTCAGAATATGAGTCTGATACTGCTCCATAGAGCTGTGATTATGGGGCGTGTTTTGAATGAACCAGGGGGAAAAATGCCTCTGCACTCAATTGGATAGACCTACAACCAATAAGAGCAACGGAGTGCGTGACGTATGTTAAGCAACGCATAGTTGTTGTCAACAAAAATCAAAGCGTGCAGTTGCACGCCTAGAATAAGTAGATGAGCCTTGATCGCGTTTCTTTGTTCCTCTTTTAAAATTTTATTTGCTGTCAATATCTTCTACAACAGACCTAATAGCAGAATCTACACACCTCAACTCTCCAGCGGCAGCCATTGTTGTTGTCACTAAAGCGCGCTTTGGTCACGTGGTTGATTACGTTACTGTTGATCATCTGTCCATCATCATATAAAGCCCGCCCTGACAATTTGATTGGCCCACCAGATATTGTGCGAGCATACTCGCGCTACTATTGAGCAATGCCAGACCGAACTTCCCGACCTCAAACATTGTGGGCGGGACTAAGTTCGGAATGGCACCCAGGCTAATAAATGGGGGGAATGGGGCCAAAAATCAGATTGAAAAAGAAGGTTCCCATAGTTACTGATTACATTGCATCTGTTTTGATTGATCGACTCAAACTTCATTGATCCCAAAAGATGGAATCAACAAAGTTAACTGGCACCAATATTTGGTGCGGCTCAGAAAAATAAAGAGGGAAAACTACATCTTAATGTGTCATTTAACCACAACCCTAAGTGAAGGAAATGACCCACCAAGTCTAGTAGTGGCTCCACTTTAAAATGTCCATTTATGGTATAAAACTTTAACTGTGTAATACTAAATGTATGCCATAAAATTCCATGAAAAAATATTTGTGTTTGTTTTCATCATTATGTGTTTCAATTAAATTCAGTTTAATTTAATTATAATTTTTAGCAAGTAAAAGAGCACTAAACTCCATGCAGTGAAAGTTGATTGAATTAATAAACACACACAGCTAAACTTGCATAAAAAGTTTGCCATTAACTGTAATCAACCATTTTACTTTTTTAGGGTTATATTTTCCAAGTATGGAATCTCCATTTTGTTTTCCACCACTTCTGTTAAATTATCCAAGCAAAAATCTAGTTATTAGATAAAATAAATGCTATAAATGCCTTCAATCAGAGATCTAACGGCTATAACCCATTCCTGGACAGGAAGATGCACCTGGCAGCTCTTAGGAACCTAGGAGGTTGCAGCCAGGTATGAAGAGCTCCTTTCACAGAGGCCAATATTCTGGGAATAAAATCGCTGAAAGGCTTGATATTATTTCCCCCAAACACCATCTGTTTGCAACCAAAAGGCCCAAGCATGATAAAGAAGAGGCCATGACAGGGCTTTCTTTTCACCATCCTGTGGAAATGAAACAAAAAACAGTGGTCAGAGTGACCGCTGCTTGTTTCTCACTGTGCAGAAAGGGAGTAGCGGTTTAAGACTCCATTTAGGCTCCTGTTTACTTAAGAGATGAGCCCCAAAACACAGTCATTCAACCGCTCACCCATTTATCTGGTCATGAATATTCCCATAATCCTCTCCCCTCAATCCCAGAGGCCTCTTTTAGAGATGCCTGGGTGTGTGTGGGTTGCAGAGGGTGGAGGAAGAAAAAATGAGAAGCCTTTCCCCCCAAATCCTCTCTTTTAAGGCCTTTACTCGACTGATCTCCACATGAAATGATATCTCATTCACTGGCCCTCAGAGGAGCCCATAAGCTCACACTGGCCGAAGGGCTGGCAGGAGGAGGGCTGAGGCAAAAAGCATTTAATTGGCCGGTAATTTAACTACACAGCCCTTCTGAACAAGTGACCAACACAGAGAAGAAAGGCAAAAGAAAAAGAAAGAAAGGTGAGAATAAAAAAGAGAGGGAGGTCTGCAAACGAATCCCTTCTAACTGAAGATGGGCCAGCTTCCTCACAGGATGTGAACAGCAGGAGCGGTGAAGAATTGGAGGCTGTAGTAAAGAAGTGCAGATAGAACGATTTCAGTAGCTGCAGACAGCCAAAGACAGAGCATTCAGCTGTGACGTCCTGAGAAAGAAATCAGCAGTTTTCGGCATGGTCAGAAGAAGAGGGTCTTAGACGGAGCCAGTCATGATGCAGGAAAAAATCATGTTTATATCTCATGAATGCAACAGTCAAAGTGAACGTTAAAACACTCAGTTTCCACCTCTGAAAGTGGATCTTTTAATGTAACAAACAGAAAGGCAGCTTCCTCAGCGTGCTGCTTGATTTGTCACCAAATCTGGATGTTTGCTATAAAAGCTAAGCCACAGGAGAGGTGGATGCAGGGAAAGTGAGTATGTCAGCAGCCTGAATGCCATGTCAGTGGCAGAGCAATGAATCACCACCAGCACTCAGGGGTCTTATCTAGAAAACAGATGCCTGGGAGTGATGCGTCCAACCTGGGGAGAGGGATTCATAGGTCTGAATGGGTCAGAGCCTGGGGTCAGCCGTAGGCCAGACAAAAGGAAAACAGCAACATTTATGGAGGGGAAAAAAAACTTTGAAAAGAACCAGATGATGACTTCATTGGTTGTATTTGCAAACACTGCTTAAAGCTTTTAAGGGTTAGAAGGTAGAACTTTATGGTGGGGCTATAGATGGTGGTATTAGAGGCACTGGGTTTAACATTTTGAGACCTCATGATCCAGGGGCATCCAGACTCTGTCCAAGATTAAGGAATTATCTTAAATTAGGCATCTGTGTTCGGCCAACCAGTGTTTAAAGATGCAAGCATGGTTCTAGGCCTGTGATGACTCCATTAGCTACAACAGATCGGCTCTATGGACCAGGTGCCCCTAGCTGCTCTGAACAGTAACATCTTCACATCTATAAACAAAACCCAAACCCATTACAGCCAATAGAACAGTTTTCTTGGCTTCATATAGATTGGATTTACTAGATTACACAGGTTTCTGTTGAGTTGGGATCAGTCTGATCAAAATAATGCATCTGAAAAAAAAAGTTTGCTTTATATCTGAATTTCAAGGAATTCAAACAGGCAACCGAGTCAGCAAGGAATTCAATTAAAGCTAGGCAATTCAATATTATGAGGACAGCTCATGTTCGGCACAAGCTGTTAGCACCAGATCAGTGGTACAAGGTTTGAAAGTTTGGCTTTCTGACTAGAGCCAGCAGGAAGAGATGGCAGCCCACCCATTAACTCTTAGATTACCAACACAGGGACTTAAAATAGGATATATTAAGGTAAAAATGTTACTTTGGAATGCTTTAAATGGAAATGGGGTTTTATAAACATAGCCAAATAGTTGTCATACGTTTGTACATGATTCTGATGCATCTTTCAGAGGCCTTGATTTTGATTTTATTGATATTTAAATTGATCAAACAGCCTGAAATTGATCTAGTATATTGATATGTTTTGGCCATATTGTTAGGGTTGGGAATTGAAAAGATTTTCACGATTCCGATTCCCTTTTCGATTCTATGAAACGATTCGATTCTTTATCGATTCTTTTTTCGATTCCAATTTGGGGAAAAAGGGAGAACAAACAGTTTGATTATCAGCATCAACTCTGTTTACTTAGCTATTGCACAATCTTACAAACTCAACAAGATCAAGATGTCCACAGGAAATGTGAAACTGGAGTAACATCCGTGTTTAAATGAAAAATAAATACAAGAACAAACTTAATAACCAACAATGTCTAATAACAAATGATGGGATAATAACCTATTTTAAATAACAAAAAATACTAATTATAAAACAGTAGTAGGGAAAATTAACAGTTCTTTTGCAGAAAGATGAGCATATCTGCTTTTTCTGGAAGGATACGGGATCTTTCAGGGCTTATGGTGTCTCCAGCCGTGGAGAACACCCTCTCAGATGGGGTGGAGGAAGCCTGCACACAGAGGTAGTTTTCAGCCAGTCCAGATAGCAAGGGCAGCGTATCTTGCTTGTTCCACCACCACAGTGTGGCGCTATCCCTGCAGGGGATGGAGGGCAAGCTTTTACAGAGCTGGATTTCCTGATCTACCCTCTGGGCTAAGGAAAGACGGGGCTTTGATTCACAAAGTGACCGCAGCTCGTTGTCTTCCTCCTCGAATAGTTCTTCCAACTTGCGTAACTTACGTAAAAAACGTGACGTAAGTCGTGCTCCCCAGAGCCGACGCTCTAGGCTCTGGTGCTGCGGAAATCGAAAAAAGAATCGTTCAGCGAGCTGCCAAACGATGCCACGGAATCGGAAAATACGGAACCGGTTCTGAACAGGAACCGGTTATTCGATTCCCATCCCTACATATTGTTCTGCCGTCTGTCTGGATAATTTAACTGAATTGTCATTGATGGTTTATTAGAGTAGAATTTGCATCCCTCTGACTGAAAATGATTCTAAACCTCCCCTGCTGGGCCTCCTTTCGGTTTACCAAACTATACAACTGAAAGACATAATGGACCGTTTAAATTCCAATGCAACAAAACACATTTTCAAAGCAAATTAATTCATTTTCCAACTATAATTGTGTTTTATTTAGTGAAACTCATTTTTAAATATGAATACAGTCAGTCAGGGCCATTCAAATCCAAGCAAGTTTCTACCCATAATCCCGCTGGAATTACATTTTCTTTCTTAGTGTAACATTTATGGAAGACCCTGTAGATACCAGAGAAAACGAGTTTAAATGAACAGTTGATTAATAAGATCAATTAACATTAAATTCACTTTTGAACTGATAACATTTATCTTTATAAAATATAGTGTTTAAAAGCCACACAAATTATGTACGTTATTTTCCATTTTCTCTCGAGTAGCACCTGTTGTAAGGTATTACAGGCTTGTGTTCAAGTGACAGGGTAAGGAATGGGAGCTGGTCTGTGGTAGCTCCAATGTGCTGGGAACATGTGACCAGGCATCTGGATGATTCCCTTTTTATCCTACCACATCCTTTTTTTGCCCTTCTCTTTCCTATACTGGACCCAACTAACTGCAGGGAGAAGGAACGCTTCAATATCTCTTCAAACTTTCATCCCAGTTTCACAAATTTAATACTTATATTTACACCACTTGTCATTTTATTTTTTAATTTCTATCCTGGTCTCTTTTTTAACAGGAGTGTAGATGTGTTATTATAATATACTGTAATGTTGCAGGAGAAAGATGTTCCTGGATCATGACACCAGGCAGGATGGATGGGTCGGGTGATGAGTGAAAGAAAGAAGTGTCTGGGGAATAAAATCGAAGAAATGGGTGATGGAAACAGCGGAATGAGAAGCAGCTCTTGACTTTGGTAAATGGCAGCAGCTGGTCTGTCAGAGCTTTGAACATGGGAAGAGGGGGGGATAAATAGAATAAAACAAATGTGAAATGTTTTTAGATCTACAAAACTGACTTGGTAAAGATATGTAGCACATTTATAACCATAGTAATGAGGGCAGCATGCGGATAAATTGAGTTAAAAACTTATGACTCTTAATCTGTTTGGAAAGCTGCAGAATAAGCTATTTAAACATGCTTAAAACATGTAATTCAATATAAATGGATTAACATTTGATAGAAGGAACACTGAGATTTCCTCCTATGTAAAAAAAAAAAACACTGAAACTGTTTGTTTGGATTTAACTCAGAAGATAAAAAAATCTTATGCAGGAAGAGGAGCATAAGGAAAAAGACAAAAGCTTAAGAGTAGAAACTAACAAAGGATCAGTGGAGGAGTGCCATCTACTTCAGAATGGAAGTACAAATTATCCCCCTGAAAGGATCGGGTTTTAACACCTGGCTTAAGAGAAAATGAAGGTTTGAATAAACAGTTGGAGGATTAAACTTGCATTAAAAACTGTTTATTCTGTTATTTCTTCTTCCTTAGATAATTACAAAATTACTTTTTGTCTCGTTTCTGTTCCTGTTTCAAAGCCAAAAGGGAAGAAATCAACCTGAAGCAACTCTGTAAAAAACTTAAGATATTTGTTTGTTTGTTTGTTTGTTTGTTTTTTTCTTAATGGAGGGAAAAATAACTCATTCACCACTCTGGGTTTGATGATTACCAATTAAAATTAGAAAGACATTATCCAGGTTTTGATTTTATCAAAATCACGCGTTACATGGTTATCATGACAATTAGAAACATTTAGGCACATTTTTCTAGTATTGTCAAATCTTTTTTTAGCGTGGAAGTTATTACTAAGGAGAGAAGAATCAGAGATGCCTTCATGACATTTCTTTCTTTCTCTCATGGAACATCCTGTGTTATGAAATGTTAGTAGCCCCTCAGAAACTCACACACAGAGACTGAAGATTACAGCATCTACACTAATAGAGAATAAAACAGGCTAAAAACAGATCCAAATATAAGTCGCATCTAATGACAGAGCTGCATTCCAGCATCTTCTCCCTCACAGCGTGACCTCGTCTCTGCTCCTGACATCAATATTAAAAGTTTATTTATGAATAAATTCTTCTAAAAGGTTAAAATAAATGTATAAAGAATCATTGATTTAATATCTGAGGAAAAATTTGATTTAACTTTTATTTTAGACCACTAAGGGGGGCAATACAGCTGTTTGTGGAAATTAATTACGTAATAATTTCATGTAAGGTACATTAAGGTTTTATCAAGGAGAAAAAAAACAAAAATTTCTCTCAAAGTATTTAAAGGTGTTAGATTTTCTCTGAAATAGTGACCGACCCATACCTTGAACCGGTTACTTAAAGTCAGTCCCCTTTCACATCACTATTTGGATACGGATTTTAATTTTACCAAAAGCAACTATATTTTTATGCTTTTAAAAAAAGAAAATCTTATTTTTTTTGCGGAAACCATATATTTTTAATTCAGTGATTTTTCTCCCACCATCTTTGTGACGGAAGTTCAGAAACATGAACTAGTCAGAATGTCTAAGTAAAGTGAGTGCTGCCATATATCCTGCTCACAGGAAGATGTTAACCACAGCACCCTAACATCATACGTCCGCCCTAAAGCAGAGCAGAACAGAGGAGCACTTCTCCTTGAGCCCTCACTAATCACCGTGAGGGAAACTGCTCTGAGGAGACGCAGGGGGAGCAGATGAAAGGAAACAAAGTGAGCGTGAGGCTGAGAGGGCATTCCGCTGAGCAAGCCCAGACAACCACGGCTTTATTGTGTTCTGCTTCCTCACCGGCAAGCGGAGAAAGTTACTGCATGCTCAGACAAGCCAAGCACTTCACATATTATCTCCATTTTTTAAAGGACCCTCTGTTGACACCTGTTGTTCCTTAACCCTCAGATAACCTTGTTTCAGAGGAGCCCACAATTTTCCTCAGAATATTAGACTCATCAGTGCCTGCAAGCCTCCAGTGAATATCGTTAAACCTAAAGTAATAGTTTGTGCAGTGGTCAGGTGTTCTTCTAAATCAACCCCGGCTGTGAGGTGAATGGACTGAAATTTAACAGCTTTGATTTGAACAGCACCTTATACTGATTCATTTACAAACAGAGATAATAAAACACGCCAAAAAAATCTATCACCACTGCTTACCTTTATCACGGCTGCACTTTAAAAAATGAAAATGTCTTAAGAGCTGTACTGAAAGAAATTTCTTTTTTTTTACACTGTGTGTACAAAATGACAAATAAGGTCTGTCTAAAGGGATAACGGTTATTTTGACAAAGCATTATCTGATGTATAACACTAAATTGGGAGAAGTTTCACTTAAATATTGGCTTTTCTGCTTAAAATAAAGGAAATTGACACAGATAATAGACTTTTTAGATTTTTCTGCAAGGGCCACAAGCTTATTCTTTATGAGAAACTGCAAAGAGCAATAGAAATAAAAACTGAGCAGGACATTTTTGGCTGTTACTCTCACTGTGTAAAATTCATGTGACTGATATGAAACATATAACAAAGTCCAAACACAAAGTGAATGGCAAAAGGGTAATGAGAATAAATTTTTGGACGATGGAAACAAATTCTTTTGTAAAGCAGATGAAGAGGCAATAATTACAATAATACAATAATTACGGTTGACGATCAGTAATGCATTGCTCTCTGTCACGTTAGGCACAAACTAAAACTCATTGAAACCTCGAAGTTTTCCTAATGTGGGCAAAGGAAACTCCAGCGGAAGTCTCTGCTCTGGGCTGCACATTAGGCCTGGGCTTTGCTCCAGAGGCAGAGTTGTGCCATGCAGCTAGTCCGGCACACGTAGACACACAGCCCCTCTGCAGTTCACACTGATCTTCATTCATTAAAGGTGCTTTTACACTCGCACAGTGACGCACGCACCTGACCTCTATTTGTAACCTAAGACAAGTTGAGGCTGTCTGCAAGCAGGGGCAAACAGAGCTTACCAGGAGACCGCCCTCAGGAGAATATTTCTGCCTTTGTTAAGTGTGTTTATCCTTTCCCTGGTCTCATATCTCTCCCTCGTCCTCCTCCTTTGCTCCCTCCTTTTTTCTAACAGAAGGAGATGTCAGGTGAAGGTCCCCTCTCTGATTTCCTATTCTTTCAGTCTCCCTCCGTTAAGAAGCATAACATGTGCTTGACAGAATATGACAGAATCAGAGAGACCAAGCGAGTTAATAGATACCTGGATTAAATAACCCTTTGTATTAGGCCTGCTGACCTGTTGACCTATGGGGCGGGGGGGGGGTCATACTCTGAGCTTCAGAGGGATGATCTACATATCCAAGGGGAGATGGTTTCATAATGCCAGGAAAACAGTGGCTTCACAGACAGAGAAAATGTCCCCAAGCGCAGATTTCTCCTCAGGTGTAGGTGTAACTCCCGTCAAGGGCTCTTAACCCCTGATCTAAACAAGCACACCAGAAACAGCTGTGGTCAGGGCAGTTCATCGGCTGGCTGAGGCAGTTTCTGCTAACAGCTGACATTAAACACGCAGACATTAGACAGCAGAGCAGACATTTGCACCACATCAGGCCAGAGGTTTCTTAGCGTTTAGATTTCAAGGATTTTATCTTCCTTTAATTGGTTTTCAAAAAAAAAAAAAAAAAAACATTAATGGTGAAATTCAAATCCTGTGCTTCCTGTAAAATGTTTACACCCCATTCACTCAATGCATACAACTGCATTAAGCCCATCTGGGGCAATGATTTAAAGAACCAAAATGTTGCTCCACAACAGCTGCTAGTTTATTTCCTTTCCAGTCTCTGGATGGAAGGGATCTGTGAGAAGTAATATTCTGAGCTGGTTTTAGCTCCTGGACATCCAAACGCATGACTGTTTCAGTATCTAAAAGATTCTGTCGAGGTTCTAGATGGACGTCGATGATGGTCGTCCTGCTGGTAGGTGAACCTCGAGCCCAGTTCAAAGTCTTTAGCGTCTTCTAACAGCTGGGCCTCAGGACAGGACTGTGTTTAGCTCCACCCATCTAACACCTTCTGAGCCCCAGCTGAAGAAAACCATCCCACAGCATGATGCTGCCACCACCACTGTTTATAGTGGCCATATATGATCACAGGGTTTGGTTGTTTTTTGTTAATCATAGCATTTGAAAGCAAATACAATAGAAAATCCATGGTGGTCTTATCTAATCAGACATCTTCAATGTTCAGCTGCTGTTTCAACACAAGATGCAAACAGTTTTCTTTGATCAGCATAAACTATATGATCTTCAGCTTGAGCCAGATTTGTGTAATTCAGAAAAACTGGTTGTTTTGCCAACTGATCCTCCCTCCTGAGCCGTTCTTGTCCTTGATCTTTAGGTGGACTGTCTTATTAGGCCTGCAGTGCTGCCATACTCCTTCTATGTTTAGATTGTGGATCTAACGGTACTTGTTTGAGAACATGAACTCCTCTTTAACGTCTCCACAGCTTTCACTCCCCCTTATTCCTTTGTCTTTATGATACCAGTTATTCTCCAAGTAAACTTGTGAGGCCTTCACAAAACAGCTGGCATTATACCGAGATTGCACTGCATGAAGGCAGGTGCCATAAAACAGGGTTTATCAGCTATGAGTAAAACTGAACCAACTACAAATTCAGAGCAACACTTAAGGTTTCATTCATTGATTATCTACTATTTTATTATGCACCATGTTGTAAGGCTCCAACTATTGGTTATTTATGCCAAACAATCATTTGCCGATTTATTCAGATTGCTAAAGGTGCTTAAGATGAGATTTTTTAACAGAATTTGAACCAGAAGAAGCTGAGAAGTTCTGGATAGACTATATATGCAGACAGATAAAGTTTTACATCTTGTGTTGACTTCAGTACAGTTTTGGTTTAATTACAGCTCTGAGGTGGTTATTCTTTCATTGTTTTTCAGATGAGTTTACACTTTAGAATCTGTATAGTTTGGTAAACGAATGTTCAACGACTTAATTACATGGAAATTGTTTTAATAATCAAAAAATAACTGCATCTATAATTTCGGTCCTAATATGTTTTGTTGTTCCACCTGAAAGAAATCCTAATTTATTCTCATTACAAAAATTGCAAAAGGTATTAACACGGTAGTGAAACACAGAGCAGACCGTTCTTGCTCAGCTGTTTTAACATTATTGTTTTATTTAACAGGTTCAAACCTCATTCCTCAGAGAGGCAGAGGGAAGTGGGAAAGCTGTGCCTGTTGATTGGAAAAGTTTGGGATTGATTTGCCTTTTAGGGCTGACAAGGCAAGGCAGGTTTAGGCTGTTTTCCACACACTGTGGTATGGACTCAGACCGTGTGAGCTTGTTCTCCCATCTACCCAATTCAAACCAAAGGAACAAATAAAACAAAACTATGAAAAGAAGATGTCGATTTAAGCTCTGCTGTTTTTCAGGAGCTACATGCCTTATTCTACTGCATATGGGCGGCACCCACTCAAGTCAAGAATCAGACTCCGACTTTCCCTGCAAATCAGGGTCAATGAAAACTCCTGTCTGAAGATCTAATATTAATTAGTTATCAAGTATTTCAGTCTTTGAGTATTTGAACTGTGTATAAACGTGGTGGTAAGCCCAACATCCTCTAATCATACCGTTTAACCCCAATATTAGAGAAAGATCAGATAGACAGACAAGTTTGAAGTCCTTATAATGAGATGATAGACAGGATGTCCCTCCCCCTCTTGACTCACCAAAATAAAGAAATCTGCCACCTGTAGATCAATCTAAGTATCTTGTATTATGTGATGATTGTTTGTATTTTAAAGACAATGTAATGATGTTGTGTCATTATGACTGACAAAAAAAGAAACTTAAACCTGTTGGTTTAATCCAAGTATGTTTTGTCAGCCTAATATTATTTTTGAGTTTGAGTTTTAACATATTCAATTAATCTAGATAGAAATTATATCAGTTAAGAGTTTCCTCGTGACAGCAGGAATCCTAAAATTGAAAATGTGATGCCATGTTAAAGAAGTTAATAAAAGTAGAATGATTCAGTTCGCTGAAATAACTGGTGGCCGTAGTCGCATAACAGGCGCTGTTGGTTTCTACTGGTTGTGTACAGGTGCTGGTCATAAAATTAGAATATCATGAAAAAGTAGATTGATTTCAGTAATTCCATTTAAAAAGTGAAACTTGTATATTATATTCATACATTACATACAAACTCATATATTTCAGATGTTTATTTTGTTTAATTTTGATGATTACAAATGACAACAAATGAAAATCTCAAATTCATCATATCAGAAAATTAGAATATTGTGAAAAGGTTCAAAATTGATGGCCCCTGGTGCCACACTCTAATCAGCTAATTAACTCAAACCACCTGCAAAAGCCTTTAAATGGTCTTTCAGTCTAGTTCTATAGGCTACACAATCATGGGGAAGACTGCTGACTTGACAGTTGTCCAAAAGACGACCATCGACACCTTGCACAAGGAGGGCAAGACACAAAAGGTCATCGCTAAAGAGGCTGGCGGTTCACAGAGCTCAGTGTCCAAGCACATTAATAGAGAGGCGAAGGGAAGGAAAAGATGTGGTCGAAAAAAGTGTACAAGCAAGAGAGATAACCGCACCCTGGAGAGGATTGTGAAACAAAACCCATTCAAAAATGTGGGGGAGATTCACAAAGAGTGGACTGCAGCTGGAGTGAGTGCTTCAAGAACCACCACACACAGACGTATGAAAGACATGGGTTTCTGCTGTCGCATTCCTTGTGTCAAGCCACTCTTGAACCACAGACAGCGTCAGAAGCGTCTTGCCTGGGCTAAAGAGAAACAGGACTGGACTGCTGGTGAGTGGTCCAAAGTCATGTTCTCTGATGAAAGTAAATTTTGCATTTCCTTTGGAAATCAAGGTCCCAGAGTCTGGAGGAAAAGAAGAGAGGCACTTCATCCACGTTGCTTGAAGTCCAGTGTAAAGTTTCCACAGTCAGTGATGGTTTGGGGTGCCATGTCATCTGCTGGTGTTGGTCCATTGTGTTTTCTGAGGTCCAGGGTCAACGCAGCCACATACCAGGAAGTTTTAGAGCACTTCATGCTTCCTGCAGCTGACCAACTTTTTGGAGATGCAGATTTCATTTTCCAACAGGACTTGGCACCTGCACACAGTGCCAAAGCTACCAGTACCTGGTTGAAGGACCATGGTATCCCTGTTCTTAATTGGCCAGCAAACTCTCCTGACCTTAACCCCATAGAAAATCTATGGGGTATTGTGAAGAAGAAGATGCAATACACCAGACCCAACAATTCAGAAGAGCTAAAAGCCACTATTAGAGCAACCTGGGCTATCATAACACCTGAGCAGTGCCACAGACTGATCGACTCCATGCCACGCCGCATTGCTGCAGTAATACAGGCCAAAGGAGGCCCAACTAAATACTGAGTGCTGTACATGCTCATACTTTTCATGTTCATACTTTTCAGTTGGCCAACATTTCTATAAATCCTTTGTTTTTATTGGTCTTCAGTAATATTCTAATTTTCTGAAATGATGAATTTGAGATTTTCATTTGTTGTCATTTGTAATCATCAAAATTAAACAAAATAAACATCTGAAATATATGAGTTTGTATGTAATGTATGAATATAATATACAAGTTTCACTTTTTAAATGGAATTACTGAAATCAATCTACTTTTTCATGATATTCTAATTTTATGACCAGCACCTGTATTCTCCCCACCAGCCTTCTATCCACTAAACATAAATATATGTACGCCTAAAGAGGACAGGAAAATGTTTATTTTAAAGCACCAGGCAGGTAGTTTAACGAGATAGGAGGTACCCTCATGAACCCACAGAATATCGTGTGTAATTACCCGTCTGCTAAAACCTCACCTTTCAGTTTCTAATTGATCAAATTGTTTTTTAGGACAAGTTGTGATGAAGCGAAGTGACCAGTTCAGCTTGAATGAACACAAAACTGTAGCTGAAAAGGTTTGTGTGGAATATTGCATTAAAGCAATCCAGTGATGTTTTAGGAGCACCTTCACTACTGGTCAGCAGGAGGAATAGAGAATTGAATAATAAGACGGATTAGGCTGAAAATTTGGTTCACAAGAAAACTTCAAAAGTGGAACCTAAAAACAGTCACTCATTCCTATCATCATACAGACAGACTGATAAAGGAGGGAATAAATGTGATATTTCTATTCTAACATTCATCCTGAGTAAAGTTGCTTTACCTAAAAAAACCTCATATTAACTAACATCTTTGATAAAACAAGGAGGTGATTTTAACATCGGGTAATATCAGCAGTACTCTAAAGATCAGTGCTGGGACTAATTAATTAAGTAATGTGTTACTTTAACTACCTTACTTTTATAATAACTATCCCTGTAACTAATTACTTTGTAAAAGACAGTAACAGGTATGTCGTCGCTATGCTTTAAACAGATTCGTTATTTATTACCCAACGCTTATAGATGAGGACTACAGTTTGATGGTGTAAGCGTACGTGATGCATGCAACAGCTATGTGCAACTTCAGCATTAACACAGAGACGACGGCGCAGAGCCTCTGATTCTATGAAAGCGTTCCTACAGGAAAAATTCTCAATGAAGGCTAAACATTTGGGGATATGCTAATTATTAGCGAGAACAAAGACCATATCAACATCAGTTAAAAACTGTAATTTAAAGAAGCAGGGCTAAAATTTTTTTACTTTTCATGGTTTATGTTTTTTCATACAAAATCCTGGGCTCATACAGTCCTCCTAGTTTTTTTTTTTTATATAGAACAGTGTAATCCTGTTTAAATCTTATGCCAAGTACATTTTGATTTTGTTAAATTGCTAGAAAGGCATTATTCCTCAGCTTCATATCTGTTTTGTGGCCAACTGAAGGCTGTCAAAGTGCAAAAATATAAAGTTTTAAAACAGTTTTTTTCTAAACAAGAAACATGATCACATCCACATTATATTTCAGCTCACACAATCTAAGTAATGCAGATTAGTTTTCAATGTTTTCAGACATGTAGACTTTTAAATTAATTATTAATTAATAACAAGCACCTTATATTCCATAATTTAAGCTCTATTTCTATTGAAATTCCAGGAACAAAAAAGTTTTTCCACATTGACATTTTAAAACATAAAAAAATAACTTTAGTTACTTTGGCTAGTAACAAATTACTTTCACAGGGCAGTTAACGAGGTTAGTAACTTTTGGACTAGTAACTAGTAACTGACTAGTTATTTTTTTAAGTTACTTTCCCAGTACTGCTTAAGATATAAGTAAATAGTTCTTACAACACGCAGTTATTAAACTATAAAGAATCAATCACCATGACAATTTATAAGCAAGCCCAGCAAAGACATGCTTGAAGGATAAAACTGAAGCCTGAGAGAAGAGCTTCTACATACATCTACTGGTTTTTTTGTTTTAAAATGATGGTTCTAATATGAGGTGATTGTGGTTTATTGAATCAAGTACCTGAGAGAGCAAAACCCTTTTCAAAAGCAGTTCTGACAACAGCTGTCAACCCTCACTAATCTAACCCAGTGATAGTTAACATTGACTCCTGTAACACCACTGCCACCTACTGACCTTTGGCAGCACTTCATTTAACTGGTCCTCTGGAATCCACTTCCTGCTGCTTTAAAATGCCAACATGATCCAATACACCCAAATCATTTGGCTAAATAACATCCTCGGCTGGTTATAGATCTACAGAAGCTTCTTATGGAGCATTTTCCTTGGGTATCGGGTGTACAGGAACTTAGATGGAGCTAAAAGCTGCGGGACTCTTCATGAATACAGAGGCAGCAGAGACCCTCAACTTGAATATATTAAAAGCAAATCACACAAATGTTAAGTTTGTGCTGCTAATATAAAATCTGAGGTAAACAGTAGTGTCTGCTGTGTTTTTTTTTTTTGTCTTACTGAGATCCTCAGCCAGCTGGACTCTGCGGCCAGTGATGAGTTGAGTCTTTTTCTCCATGTCTTCCCCAAAGTCATCCAAGACCTCTTTGACATTCTTCTCCAACCGCCGGACTGCAAACAACCAAAGGAAAGTGTATGAAACTACTATTTTATAATGAATATAAAATTCTCTTCCCATAAAAAAAAGCTCCTCTGGACAAACTGCTTTCTACAACACATGGCAGTAAAAATACAAGAAACCAGTTTCTCATATTGACAATAGCTGCACATCTGGTCCTTTGTCCTTTTTAACTTTTCCCTGTTTAGGCTGTTTATAAGCAGCCTTGTTCCAGTCCTCACCCTCAGTGTTAGTGAGCTGCTGTCGGAGCGTGTTAGCCGTGATGACCAGCATCCTCTGGATCCTCCAAAACAACACCACATCATTGCACTCCAGCTAAGGTGGAAATGGATAAAAACAGGCAGATTATACACATATGTTAGCCAGCAGAAAAACAAGGCAATTAAATAAAGGATCTCTACTGACCTCAGAGTCAACAAAGTGTCTCTGGTAGTAATAGAAACCTCTCTTGCAGAGGTTGCAGTGGCTCAGTGCTTTCTGCAAGAAGTGTCTGCGATAAAGCTGATGCCATGTGTCTTTGATCTAGATGGGCAGGAAACATTTCAGAAGCTTAATAAATGTGCTGGACTAAATAAGATATAAAATCATTTTATCTTACCAGCACCGGGTCGACTTCTACCCCCCGTCCCTCCAGGTTCTTCCTCACAGTGGTGACCTCGTCATTGGCCAGGTAGGCGGTGTGATCATCATGCAGCTTTAGCAAGCGGTCCAGCTCATTCTTGGTTTCATTTCGAACATGCTGTAAGACCAGGGTTGGTTTCACGACAAAGAAACTCGGTAAGGGTGAAAGAAATTAATAAACAGCTTCTGAGGATTTAACAGATATGTAACGTTTATAGCATCTTTATAACTGTTTTGCCTCTCTAGTATCACATCTCTGTGTATCAACAGATGGTTCCGTCTGTGGTTCTGACCTGTTCTGGTGTCCGGTTCGTCCAATTGAACCACCTTGTCTTCCAGTCAGGGCCCACCATGTCTCTTATCACAGATTCAGCTTCAGGAGGAAGAAAAAAGAGAACTGAATAAAACAGAACTATACACATCTGTGCGATGAATCAGTTTGTTTAGGTATTAGTCGACCTCATGGATTAGTTCTGAAGATTATTTGACAAGAAAAGGTGACCGAGAAACTCAAAGATACTTTTTCCAGTCAGTGAATGCACCACAGTTAAGGAAGTATAAAAAAAACTCTTCACTTGTGAAAGTTATTACAAAGGGAAGTGTGATGATGCTTCCTCTCCCACTTTAAATTATTCATAAACTAAAAAATTGCTGCTTTACTTAATGAATAATTTAACAGTTTGACATGTTATCAGTAAATACAATGTTTCTCTTAATTAAGCATTTCAGTCAGAAAGGTTATTCATTTTAAAAAGACATATTTAGACTCATCGAATGTCTTTTAATGTTGTTTTTTTTATGTTTCGAGGTGTCGAAAAGCTGACTAAGTTTAAGAGCTATTTTGGCCCGATAAATATATAGTCTTAGCATTAAAACCTCTGTTTATCACCTGAAGGAGTGTTTCTGACTTTTTAGTTGTCCAGTGATGAGGTTGACATGACTAGAATACCATGCAAAAAAAAAACGTTTTTTTAATAGTGCAAACTTTAGGGAATAAAAAAGAAAATAATATTCTGATATAGCAAATTAACTAATTTCTATAAACTGAATTTATGAATGAAAAAAAACATATTGAAGTTAAAAATATATGAGTTTTGTGACATGAAAGTATGTAGACAATAACTTTTTCTGCATGTCTAAAACAGCAACTGTAGAACCAGGTTAAGGTCTTTTTCCAATCATATGAAGTGTAAAATAGTTCTTATCTACAGATCCTCAATAGACTGCAACTGAAAGAAGGCAGTTATGGCCAACATACTGTCTTTGAGGCGGGACTGCAGCGTTTCCTCCATGAACTGGATTGCGGCGTCCCACTGAGGTTTATCTGTGATGGACCGGTCTTCCAAGGCATTGTGTTGGATCACCCTCTGGCATAGAAATACATGAGAGGATATGATGAAAATTCATGCAGTTTAACTATAAACCCAATGCTACATGTGGTCTTTGTTAGAATGGACATACAAGATGTTAAGACCACCTTTCTTTTATAGAGGCAGAAAGCCTGAAATGTTGCATGAAGAAGTAAAGGAAGCTCTTAACATTTTTGCACGTTGGACAAGTTGACTTTCTGTGTTTACCAGGCTGTCCAAGGCTCTCTCATTCCACTTGTGCCGCTTGATGCCCTCGTCCTTCACTGCCTCCTTCAGCTTGTCAAAGATGTCATCCTGGTCTTTGCCTTTGTATTCAGCCATAAAGCGGGCAAACTCCTCCTGCAATGTCTCCCAGGCAACCTGAAAGGGGGTAGATTAGAGGTATAGAAGAGCAGGAAAGGTCTGAGATTGAAATGAGGCAAGCATTGCTCTTGATGCTTCCTGCAAGGTCTGATACTTGAAGAGAAAGTGCTAAACCGATCAACCAGCAGTAAGGCTGCCAGGAGATTTTGACATTATGCAGATTTTTTTTTAATATTTACCTCCAATGCCTTGTGTGGAAGCTGCTTGTCAGTCCACTGTTTGAGCTTAATGTCTACTGTTGTGTTAAAGGTCCCAGAGTCTATCGTTTGGGCAGCAGGCAGGTAGATGTTCTCAATGACATGAGTGGAAACACGTTCCCAGAGCTTCTTCTGCAGAATAGACTCCCTGTGAGGAGGATCAACATGTTAAAACCTCACTACTCAGCCAAATAAGCTCTGTTTTTGTAATACAGTCTGTAGTTGCTCTTAGTTTTCTGCTAAAATCCATGTCAAAATTTTTTAAGATCTGTACTGTCCTGTTTTAGTTCCGTTTATTAGCATTGATCCGACAGAAATGTGTTGTTCAAAGTCTCCAAGTTTTTATGCAGCTCAGTGACATGATCCACTGGGGCAGAAATCTGCTGGCCACAGAGTTTGCCCACAACAGAGAAGCTTTCGCTTTAGTAATTGGATTGACAGAAGATGCTCTTGACGGTAAATTCCACTGCAGCTCTATAGTAGCTCTGGTAACATTTTAAAGCTACCCCCACCCCACTTTCCTTTATGGCTACTCAGAGACAAAACTGAAAATCCCCCTGAGTCCTCCTCTTACTGTTGTCCCTTTTCTCATTAATCATAAACACTTGCTCATATTTCATGCAGTGCCCCCTTTGTTCCAGCTGGCTCTCCTCTCTGTCAATAAATGCTATCTTCAATTGTGCTGGCTGGCTAACAGGGCCACCCCTGCTCCTGTCCACGGGCCGTTCATCAGAATATCGATTGAAGAAAACTGGAAGCACGCACACAGGGGATGGCCATAACACAATGCATACATCTCATTAAAGCAAGCTTTTCCTCACTGCAGATGAGATGAGCTATACTCATATGGAAAGTATAAACCAAGATAATCGACCAGCAGTGTGTTTTATTAAAGAAAAAACAAACATGAGATCTGCTACAATGTTATGAAGAGTTAAACAGAAAAACAAAAACAAAATTATATATAAATATATAAAATTAACAGCAGCCTTCAGCTGGGTTGTTTTGTTTGCTCTGGTATCAGTCGACCCTGTCTTAAAAGTACTACACCTATTCTTTATGGGAGACATGGCACCAAAATGATCACAGACATGTAAACTGGACCTAAAGTAACTTGGACTCTGTGCTCCTTCCCTCTCCCTAAGACTCTGGGAAGATGACTGAAATAAAATTGTCTTTCACTAAAAAATTTGGCATTTTGACCACTGAGCAACATTCCAGCATTTTTTTCAGACTCCATCAAGGGTTCAGGCGTGGCCTAACAGGTAATGAGACTGTTGTAGCCCATATCCTGGATATGTCTGTGTGTGCTGACTGTCAGCGCAGTGACTCCAGCTGCAATTCACTCTTTGGGAATATTCCTCAAACTCTAGAATAGGATTTTCTTAACAATCAACTCAATGCTGCAGATCCCTTTTTTCCAAAAGAGGTTTTGTTTCCCAAACTCAATTTTTCTTTCCCCTCAACGTTCTATAAAATCCTTGGATGCAGCTAAATAACCTTTACCGTTTAGTACTAAAACTGTTTTGTACGTTATTAGAAAAAAGTATCCAATCTTAAACTGAATTTTGCTCTGGTAGCATTTTAAAGTTCAAGTAGGTAACCATCAAAATGGTGCATATTACTTTTCTAATTGAAGTTCTGTAATAATTACTCTCTGTGGAACAGATTGATTGACCGATTACATTAATAAGTAATACAGCTTTACCACAAACTTACCAGTGCTGGGGGGTGACTTGACTCAAACTAATGACTTCATCCAAAATTTCATTTTTTGCTTTTTCAAAGAGTTCGTTCTGCAAAAAGACAAGCCATTTTAGGAGGCAATTTGTGCTTTTTACTTTGTAAAAATATTGGTTATTAAATGTGTTCTTTCTAAAGTAGCTTCTACATAAAAGAACATCATAGATGGTGTGTGTTTGTATTACTCTGTCCAGTTCTCTCAGACGAGGATAATTGTTTTTCCATTCAGTCTCCAGGTTGAACCGTGATGCTGGGAAAAAAAAGGGACGTTTATTAACAATATCTGATTTGAACAATCCTTATTAAAATAAACAATAACTAATTATATAACAGACTTCAATTGTGCAAATTTTGGACCCTAAAACTAACTTAACAGTGCTCCACTGTATCCAACAGTAGATTTCCTCCATCAACAGGCAATAACCACCAAACCTCAGAGCTTGTTTTATTTTCACATTGTATGACATAAAAAAAGACCCTTGCATGTTGCTAATGGTATCCATCCTTTAATAAGAGGAGCTGAGGACACCTTGCACACTCTCTGCTAACTGGTCCCTTAGGAGGTGAAGCGATGGGGCCAGCAGCCTGCTCTATATCAAAAGTCAGAGTTTTAGCTCTAACATATGCACAAAAAGAGAAACACACACAAGCCAAGAAAGCTTCATCCCTCAGCTCCCTAAACACACAGCCGTTTACTCTAATTGCAGCTTTGTGGCGCCAACAATAGAAGATGAAAGCTGGCCTTGCATGATTTGATGGGATATGGATCGATACGCAACACAATGGGTCTATGGGAACTGCAGTCTCAGAGCTATAAATCTCCTCTGCTTTTAGCAATGGCTTGAGATTGTCTAGACTAATTGAGGACGGTAGAAGGGAGGGACAGGGGGAGTGTGTCAGGGTGAGCTGAGAAAGGCCAAGGAGACAGAAAACGTTCAGGGTGAACAGCTGGTATTGTCTGGGTCCTTTACAGGTGCTGGTCATAAAATTAGAATATCATGAAAAAGTAGATTGATTTCAGTAATTCCATTTAAAAAGTGAAACTTGTATATTATATTCATACATTACATACAAACTCATATATTTCAGATGTTTATTTTGTTTAATTTTGATGATTACAAATGACAACAAATGAAAATCTCAAATTCATCATATCAGAAAATTAGAATATTGTGAAAAGGTTCAAAATTGATGGCCCCTGGTGCCACACTCTAATCAGCTAATTAACTCAAACCACCTGCAAAAGCCTTTAAATGGTCTTTCAGTCTAGTTCTATAGGCTACACAATCATGGGGAAGACTGCTGACTTGACAGTTGTCCAAAAGACGACCATCGACACCTTGCACAAGGAGGGCAAGACACAAAAGGTCATCGCTAAAGAGGCTGGCGGTTCACAGAGCTCAGTGTCCAAGCACATTAATAGAGAGGCGAAGGGAAGGAAAAGATGTGGTCGAAAAAAGTGTACAAGCAAGAGAGATAACCGCACCCTGGAGAGGATTGTGAAACAAAACCCATTAAAAAATGTGGGGGAGATTCACAAAGAGTGGACTGCAGCTGGAGTGAGTGCTTCAAGAACCACCACACACAGACGTATGAAAGACATGGGTTTCTGCTGTCGCATTCCTTGTGTCAAGCCACTCTTGAACCACAGACAGCGTCAGAAGCGTCTTGCCTGGGCTAAAGAGAAACAGGACTGGACTGCTGGTGAGTGGTCCAAAGTCATGTTCTCTGATGAAAGTAAATTTTGCATTTCCTTTGGAAATCAAGGTCCCAGAGTCTGGAGGAAAAGAAGAGAGGCACTTCATCCACGTTGCTTGAAGTCCAGTGTAAAGTTTCCACAGTCAGTGATGGTTTGGGGTGCCATGTCATCTGCTGGTGTTGGTCCATTGTGTTTTCTGAGGTCCAGGGTCAACGCAGCCACATACCAGGAAGTTTTAGAGCACTTCATGCTTCCTGCAGCTGACCAACTTTTTGGAGATGCAGATTTCATTTTCCAACAGGACTTGGCACCTGCACACAGTGCCAAAGCTACCAGTACCTGGTTGAAGGACCATGGTATCCCTGTTCTTAATTGGCCAGCAAACTCTCCTGACCTTAACCCCATAGAAAATCTATGGGGTATTGTGAAGAAGAAGATGCAATACACCAGACCCAACAATTCAGAAGAGCTAAAAGCCACTATTAGAGCAACCTGGGCTATCATAACACCTGAGCAGTGCCACAGACTGATCGACTCCATGCCACGCCGCATTGCTGCAGTAATACAGGCCAAAGGAGGCCCAACTAAATACTGAGTGCCGTACATGCTCATACTTTTCATGTTCATACTTTTCAGTTGGCCAACATTTCTATAAATCCTTTGTTTTTATTGGTCTTCAGTAATATTCTAATTTTCTGATATGATGAATTTGAGATTTTCATTTGTTGTCATTTGTAATCATCAAAATTAAACAAAATAAACATCTGAAATATATGAGTTTGTATGTAATGTATGAATATAATATACAAGTTTCACTTTTTAAATGGAATTACTGAAATCAATCTACTTTTTCATGATATTCTAATTTTATGACCAGCACCTGTATAATCACTGGATAAAAGCCTGTAAATATTGTGTAAAAGCCTGAAAGGTGGTCAAGTTTAACACTACCTCAGCTGTGTTCAGGCTGATCATACCTTTGAAAACATCTGCCTGCTGCTCTACAGACTCCCTGACCATCTTCCAGAAGCAGTCAGAGACAGCCAGACTCAAGTTCTTAGTGGTGACCTGATGAGCTTTCAGCATCCCATCCCTTTGGGCACAGAAAAAACAAAACAAACAACCTTGTTTTAAGTTATCCCATTTAAAGGTTGTAGAAGTTTGATAACTATAGTTTAACCTGCCTTAGCAATCTGGAGTTCTGGAAGAAGTCCTCTTCGTAGTCTTTAATTGCATCAATGCTTTCACCGGTGCTCCCTTTAAAAATGGACATGAACAGGTAGTTAAATTATAAACAAACCTAAAATAACAGGGAATAAATACAGCAAGCTGAATAACTGAGTCATATTTTACCTTTTCCTGTTACTACAGCAAAATAACCGAGAGCTTTCATGGGAAAGAGCTTTCCTTCAACGATTTGCTGAATCTAAAAGAGAATAATAATAATTAAAATTAATTAAAGGAACAGATTGAGTCAGGTTTCAGCCTTCAGATTATCTATAGATGAAGTAAAATTTTTCATTACATTATGACCACTAATACCATGAGGAAAATAAGTATTTGGGCACCCTGCTATTTTGCAAGTTCTCCCACTTAGAAATCATGGAGGCATCTGAAATTGTCATTGTAGGTGAATGTCCAGTGTGAGAGATGAATCTAAATCCAGAAATCACAATATAGGATTTTTAACTATTTATTTGTATGATACAACTCCAAATAAGTATTTGAACCTGTCTATCAGCTAGATTTCTGACCCTGAAAGACCTGTTAGTCTGCCTTCAAAATGTCCACCTTCACTCCATTAATTATCCTAAATTAGATGCACCTGTTTGAGGTCGTTAGCTGCATAAAGACACCTGTCCACCCATATAATCAGTAAAAATCCAACTACTAACATAGCCAAGACCAAAGAGCTGTCCAAAGATGCTAGAGACAAAATAATACACCTCCACAAAGCTGGAAAGGGCTACAGGGAAATTGCTAAGCAGCTTGGTGAAAAAAAGGTCCACTGTTGGAGCAATCTTTAGAAAATGTAAGAAGCTAAACACAACTGTCAATCTCCTTTGGACTGGGGCTCCATGCAAGATCTCATCTCATGGGGTCTCAATGATCATAAGAAACGTGAGAAATCAGCCCAGAACTACATGGGAGGAGCTGAATGACCTGAAAAAGACCTGGGACCACCGTTTCCAAGGTTACTGTTGGTAATACAATAAGACGTCATGGTTTGAAATCAAGCATGGCACAGAAGGTTCCCCTGCTAAAACCAGCACATGTCAAGGTCTGTCTTAAGTTTGCCAATGACCATTTGGATGATCCAGAGGAGTCATGGGTGAAAGTCATGTGGTGAGATGACACTAAAATATAACTTTTTGATCATAATTCACTAACCATCCCTACTGTGAAGCATGGAGGTGATAACATCATGCTTTGGGACTGTTATTCTGCACATCGGACAGGGCAACTGCACTGTATTAAGGAGAGGATGACCAGGGGCATGTATTGCAAGATTTTGGGGAACAACCTCCTTCTCTCAGTTAGAGCACTGAAGATGGGTCAAGGCTGGGTCTTCCAACATGACAATGACCCAAAGCACAGAGCCAGGATAACCAATGAGTGGCACTGGAAGATGCATATCAGGGTTCTGGCAAGGCCTAGCCAGTCTCCAGACCTAAAGCCATTAGAGAATCTTTAGAGGGAGCTCAAACTCTGTTTCTCAGCAACAGCCCAGACAGAGAACATCTGTGTGGAGGAGTGGGCCAAAACACCTCCTGCAGTGTGTGCACACCTGGAGAAAAACTACAGGAAACGTTAGACCTCTGGAATTGCAAAGAAAGGCTGCTGTACATAATATTAACATTGATTATGTCTCTTACACTGGACATGTACCTATCATGGCAAATTCAGACCCCTCCGTGATTTCTAAGCTGGAGAACTTGCAAAATAGCAGGGTGTTCAAATAATTATTTTCATCACCTCACTGTAGGTGTAGTAAAAAAAGATGATTATGGCTTCAGCGATTATTTGTAGGACGGATATATTGGGGAAAAAATCCCAACTTTAATATTCTAAAGTGGTGCATTAGAGACCGCATATTTGATCCGAGTCACAACATATTCCGACTTGCAGCTCTTGCTAGAGAGTAACTGGTTAGTAATGTTCAGAATCTGGGTGGTTGACAGCTGCTGTTAATGCAGGTCCTACAGAGAAGAGGTGTCAGATGCTATTAGACAAGCAGACATAAAGTTAATGGTGCGTTGAAAGGGAGAGAGCCCCACCTGGTGGAGGAAATGGATATAACTTGATGCTTTCAAAAAGTGAAAATGCAGCAAATTTATGAGAAAAAGTAACTCTTCGGGAAGTTTTTATTCCTGTATTACTTGTATTTATTGATGTAACACAGGAATTGCTAAGGAGAAAAAAGCCAATGAGTTACTACAATATTTGATTTCTATTTGTATTTTTTTATTGAATAGTCGGGTTCTTTAATCTTTGGATTTAAAAAGTCTATTAAAGGATGTTCATCACAGGAAGATAGGAAAAAGTAAAAGCATTAGAAATTGAAACATGAAGCAATAATTTCTGTTGAAACTGTTCAGTCATCTTACCCTGCTGGGACTGGCCAGGTTCTTCTCAGCCAAGTCCACTTTAGTGAGAACAAAGATGGTCCTTTTCCCGTGAGGGTCCATATGGCTGACGAGGTCTGTGACGATGCTGCGCTCTGCATCCACACTACCATCTGGATCAAGAAAAAAATAAAAGAAAAAATATGAACCACCCATGGGTCTGAAAAAGACTGTTAAAATAATAACATCCCTTTTTGCTATAATCTTTTCTCTCACATTTGATCATAGGGAGGGGATTAACGTGACTCACCCTGAATACAAAGAATGATGGCATTGGGGTTTTGCATGTAGGCCTTGCTCATGCTGAAGATGGTTTCCTTAGTGTCTGATGCCATGCCCGTAGTCACCGTCTGGAAAACAGTTTAGTTCCAGTTGGGGGATGTTTTTAAAGGCTAATGTCCAAAAAGGGGTTTAATATAGTTCCATTGAAACCATCCAATGGTTATTGAAGGAAAATAACCTGCATGTTTAACATCAGGGTTCCTTCACAGTTCAGGATTTTATCAGACTTTGTTTTTATCAAAAAACGGATAAATCTGGTTGCATACATATACATATAAACATACATACACACACATATACACTCACCGGCCACTTTATTAGGTACACCTCTCCAACTGCTCGTTAACACTTAATTTCTAAGCAGCCAATCACATGGTGGCAACTCAGTGCATTTAGGCATGTAGACATGGTCAAGACAATCTCCTGCAGTTCAAACCGAGCATCAGTATGGGGAAGAAAGGTGATTTGAGTGACTTTGAACGTGGCATGATTGTTGGTGCCAGAAGGGCTGGTCTGAGTATTTCAGAAACTGCTGATCTACTGGGATTTTCACGCACAACCATCTCTAGGGTTTACAGAGAATGGTCCGAAAAAGAAAAAACATCCAGTGAGCGGCAGTTCTGTGGGCGGAAATGCCTTTTTGATGCCAAAGGTCAGAGGAGAATGGCCAGACTGGTTCGAGCTGATAGAAGGGCAACAGTGACTCAAATAACCACCCGTTACAACCAAGGTGGGCAGAAGAGCATCTCTAAACGCACACTACTTCGAACTTTGAGGCAGATGGGCTACAGCAGCAGAAGACCACACCGGGTGCCACTCCTTTCAGCTAAGAACAGGAAACTGAGGCTACAATTTGCACAAGCTCATCGTAATTGGACAATAGAAGATCGGAAAAACGTTGCCTGGTCTGATGAGTCTCGATTTCTGCTGCGACATTCGGATGGTAGGGTCAGAATTTGGCGTCTACAACATGAAAGCATGGATCCATCCTGCCTTGTATCAACGGTTCAGGCTGGTGGTGGTGGTGTCATGGTGTGGGGAATATTTTCTTGGCACTCTTTGGGCCCCTTGGTACCAATTGAGCATCGTTGCAACGCCACAGCCTACCTGAGTATTGTTGCTGACCATGTCCATCCCTTTATGACCACAATGTACCCAACTTCTGATGGCTACTTTCAGCAGGATAATGCGCCATGTCATAAAGCTGGAATCCTCTCAGACTGGTTTCTTGAACATGACAATGAGTTCACTGTACTCAAATGGCCTCCACAGTCACCAGATCTCAATCCAATAGAGCATCTTTGGGATGTGGTGGAACGGGAGATTCGCATCATGGATGTGCAGCCAACAAATCTGCGGCAACTGTGTGATGCCATCATGTCAATATGGACCAAACTCCCTGAGGAATGCTTCCAGCACCTTGTTGAATCTATGCCACGAAGAATTGAGGCAGTTCTGAAGGCAAAAGGGGGTCCAACCCTATACTAGCATGGGGTACCTAATAAAGTGACCGGTGAGTGTATATATATATATATATATATATATATATATATATATATATATATATATATATATATATATATATATAATTAGGTATATATATATATGTATATATTATATATATATTAGGTACACCTGTCCAACTGCTCGTTAACACTTAATTTCTAAGCAGCCAGTCACATGGTGGCAACTCAGTGCATTTAGGCATGTAGACATGGTCAAGACAATCTCCTGCAGTTCAAACCGAGCATCAGTATGGGGAAGAAAGGTGATTTGAGTGACTTTGAATGTGGCATGATTGTTGGTGCCAGAAGGGCTGGTCTGAGTATTTCAGAAACTGCTGATCTACTGGGATTTTCACGCACAACCATCTCTAGGGTTTACAGAGAATGGTCCGAAAAAGAAAAAACATCCAGTGAGCGGCAGTTCTGTGGGCGGAAATGCCTTGTTGATGCCAGAGGTCAGAGGAGAATGACCAGACTGGTTCGAGCTGATAGAAGGGCAACAGTGACTCAAATAACCACCCGTTACAACCAAGGTGGGCAGATTCGCATCATGGATGTGCAGCTGACAAATCTTGGGCAACTGTGTGATGCCATCATGTCAATATGGACCAAACTCCCTGAGGAATGCTTCTAGCACCTTGTTGAATCTATGCCACAAAGAATTGAGGCAGTTCTGAAGGCAAAAGGGGGTCCAACCCGTTACTAGCATGGGGTACCTAATAAAGTGGCCGGTGAGTGTATATATATATTATTTCTCCATTATATTTTTCCTATATCTCAAGACATGATATCGAGGTTGGCTCTCTATCCAGCCCTGGGTTATTTCTAATAATAAAATACCATATGAAAGTTCTAAAAAATCATATGCCGGAAATGTCCAAACTGTAAAGGATTCTTCTAGCCAAGACTCTGCAGTGGGTCGTGCTCAATGGCATCCAGTTATTTATCAGTATAGATCTGAGGTGGTTTAAATACTTACACTTATGACACCAGGTAAGTCTACCAGAACCATCCTCTGAATGCCTGGTCCTTTAACACTCAGTGAGATAGTCTAATGTGTGAGAAATAAAATTACTTCATTAAATCTTCTAAACAAATAAGAAAAGTTATTTTTTTTTATTAACTATCCAGTTGTAAATTTGTCAAACCTCAGAGCTCACAGTCTGTCCTTCCTTCACACTCTTCCTCATCCTCAGCTCAATCTCGTGCCTCAGAGCAGCCAGCTGCATACAACCACAAAAAAACACAGATGTTGAGTTAAAAATAAAGCAGGATAAAGTTTCCTTTTATTTAATCAAATATACAAATATTTGACTTACGTCCTCCTCTTTGGTGAGGTCAAACTCTCGGCCGCTGTCTTTAAACATGGCAACATGGTGCGGGCCTTCGCTTAATGTCACCTGCAGGGAAAATAAACAAGTAATCCTAAAGATTAAAATTTAATTTAAACATAAAAATCAGCCCCTTTTACCCCACTGACCTTTACAGGAGAGCGTGTCATCATCTCTCCCGAGCCCCTAGGAAAGATCCTGGCCTGGGCGATCATCTCGAGCACACTGGTCTTCCCAGCACTCTGGTCTCCAACCACAACCACCTAAAGGAGAGCAGAGGTAGGATGGACAAAAGGAACAGTAGAGCATTAATTACTGTATGAGAAATTAACACAGAAAGAAAAACCTAAAGGCAACCAAAAAAAAAATGGTAAAGAAAGACACAGGAGTGTTTTAACCCATTTAGGCCGGGAAAGCATTACCGCATTTCTACCATTCAAGCCGGGGGCGCTGTTGCGTAATTCTACCATTGACGCCGGGAGAGCATATAAGTCAAGCAAGAAGAAAGAAGTTTTTTTCAAGCAAACATGGAGGAGTTTGACAGAGAAGAGATGTCGGAAGGCAGTGATTTTGAGGAGTGTGTCGGCTTTGCTGACGGTATAGATGAAAATGATGACTTTGAACGCGCTGAACCAATCGAACTACCACCGCAATGCACGGAGTGTTTTCAACCGCACACCTGGAGTGAAAGTTGATTTGCCTGCAGACGCCACACCGCTGCAGGCATTTGAGCATATTTTTAATGAAGAACTTTGGATGCATCTTGTTACCGAGACGAATAGGTACAGTGACCAAACAAACCAAACTCCAACAAGAGCAAAGATGGCAAAGTGGTCACCCGTGACTGTGACGGAGATGAAGACATTTATTGGGCTGTGTATGGGCATTGGACTTCTTGTGTTGCCAGTACGAAGAGATTATTGGCGACAGAGTAAACCTCTCTTCAGGACGCAGTTCCCCCAAAATATGTCCCGGGACAGATTTGTGGCCATCTGGAGGTAAGTTGTATGCAATTTATAACAGACATATGCATTATTATGCATAATAATACTGTTAATAAGTAATCATCAGATAGTTATTTATGTAATGTTTGTTCTTTATTTTAAAAACGTTTTATATTGCACATTCTCAATGAAGACTTGATCACATATGGAAAAAATAAAAGGTTGAATTTTTTTATTTTTTGATTACTGCTTTTCACTTTTTTTTGTGAAGAATTTCAAAGATAAAATATATTTTGAGTTCTATCTGCTACAGAAGCTGAGATATCAATAATTTACTAGGCGTTGACACAGTTGCTGAATTTACAGGAAACTTCAGGTTTTAGGGGTATTTTTTAAAATCGGCCATAGGTTTTTAAGGTGTTTTTTTCCAGGCGTTTTAGGCCTAAATGGGTTAAATAACAAGTAAATGTAGTTAAAACCAAAGTAGGAAAACTGGGTTTTCTACTCCTCCGATTCTTCTTCTAAGCATCTTTGCTGAATTAGGAGAAGCCGTTCATATCCGTCCTAATTCAAAATATTACATTGAACTGGTCTGGTGTCGTGAGGTGGCTACATAGCAGCGTAGCAACAATGCTAAATTTAATGATAGAAACAAACAAAAAAAATTCAGACAATTGGCAAGTTAAAGGTATGGGACACACTGGACCTAGATATGCACACCTAAACAAACACAACCTTAAATAAAAGAAAAAGAAAAACATTCTTATAGTGGTGACCAATGGTCCTCTAACAGAACGGTTTCTCATCTAAATGTGAATAAGGAGGTAGATGTAATTCAAAAAACACAGTTTCTAAAGCCATTAAACTGATTGAAACTCAGCATTGCTGCCCATTTACAGCATCACTTTAAATGGGCTGAAATACTCTGAGAACCCCAGAAGATGTTGACATTAAAACAAAACAAGGTAAGAGAGGAGGAAGGACACATGCACATATACGTTTTATCAATCTTAAAATGCTAAAATTAAGGAAATAAGATGGCAGTTTTACAAAAAAAAATACAATATTATTTATATTCATAATTTAAAATTCATGTCTAAGCTCAGTGTGGCTTACCCTGGGTAGGTGGTCCTGGGTATTGTAGTTGGCATCGTAGTCAGACAGGATGTCAAGGACTTCAGAATAAAGGTCAATCAGGGATTTCTGAAAACAGAAAAATAAACACTAAATATATATCAAATACAATCAATTCAGGAGAAATCAATCAAGGTAACAATTTAACAAGGGTTAATTAAATTAACCAACCAACAAGAAGAATTGGAAACCTTCAAAAGTCATCAGTATTATAGTGTCTATAAATAACTCACCTTCACCTTCCTCTGATGAATACCTTTATCATCTTTTTGCAGCACCACTTTCCTTAACTCTTTGTTTTCCTTTTCCAGTCTTTCCAGCATGCGCTGATACTTTAACTGAGGAAAAAAATGATCATATCAGCAACACTAACACAAGAGCTTTGTATTATTCTTAATCAAGTTTAATTTTTAGAAGTGGACCTGAGTTCGAAGAAGCTCCTCCTGAAGCTGGTCGAGTTTTTCTTTGTCTGATGACTGAAGGTCAGAGCAGAAACCAAGAGAAACAGATAATATCAATGCTTTTTTTTCAGCTTCAGCTTGTGACTTGACATTATGCTCACGAGTCTACATCAGAAAACTCCCAACCAGCACTGCAAACGTTCAACACATGCAAACTGTAATCCATGAAAACAAATAGATGAAGGCAAAGTTAATACATTAAACAGTCAGCTTTGATCTCGGAGATCCACAAACAGGCGGAAATCAAAGAGTTAGTCCCATTAAAAAGAGAAAATAAAGCTTAATCATTTATAAAATAATTTTAGTTATACTACTTGATTTCATTTAACCACATTAGATTATTGTCATTTTATGTGGCTGCCCAGAATTACTGCTACATGAAAGGCAGGTAGGAAAAAAAACACAAGAATAAATGGGACTGGGAGAAGACAGAATGGATTTAAAAGACACAGACACAACAAATTACTTCAGAAAAACTATCCCAAAAAGCAGAAGCATTGATTCGAGATGTTTTCCAGCTATGTTCTCTAAAACTAAGCAGTTCTGCAAGGTCTCAGTCTGTAATAAACACCCAGTAAAAAGCGCAGTTCACACCATGCAGCTGGTTGCCACACAACTACACACAAACTAGATGTTTATCATCCAGCAGATGTTGATGACCATCCAGCTGTTTATACAGTCAGTGAGGCTACATCTGTGTTACTTTCTGACATTAGGCTGCAAATATTCTTGCAGGGCACGCTGGAAAAATCTGAGCTCAGTATTATAGATTCAGTTGAAAATTATCAAGCTTTACAGAGAAGATGGAATAAAATGGATGTAGTGCCTTGAAAAATTATTTACACCCCTTGAACTCACTATATTTTGTTATAACCAACAGAAACCAGTGCAAATTAGTTATAAGCTGAAGGAAAACAAAACAAGAACTGAAGATTTTTGTTACAATTTCTTTTCATGCTTTTGTTTTCAAGCTTAGTCTCTACTTTAAAGAATCACTTTTCTCTGCGATCACTGCTGCAAGTTTTGGCAAACCTTTAGACATCTACAGAAGCGTTTCTACTCCTCAATCTTTGCAAAAGAGCTCAAAGAAAGAGAGATTGAATTATTAAAAAGTGAATGAACAACAGCAGGTTTTGTCATGAGATTTTAAATGGGATATAATCTAATAATCTGTCCTATTATACCTCTGGCTGGATCTTTACTGCAGTTCTAATGGAAGGAGAACCTCCACCCAAGATGTTTTTTTTTTTAGCTCCAACAATCTCACTGTATCTCTTCTGAAGCGAAAGCATCCCCCTAGCATGAGCCTTCCATTACCATGCTAACAGCTAAAGTTGTTTTCTACATTTCTAACAAAGAGGGCAGAATGATCTCTGAAAGAGAGAAAAAAAAATCAGGGGTGTGAATCACTTGACAAGGCACTGCAGGTTTCTGTTAACATGTTACCCCCGCAACAACAAAAAAAAAGAAAAAAAATGACCCGCAGACGCAGCCATGTCAAAATGGCCTCATAGCAAAGTGCTGATGTCAGATACTGAATAGGTAGTTTATCTTTTGATGAACTATGAAACAAAAAGTCAACTGACCAGGATTTAAACCAAAGAATGTCTTATTTTAGGGATGGAAATGTGTTTTACCAATTAAAACCTTTACGATTGGCTAGGGTTATAATTCGTCTGCCTTCGCTTTCATAATCAAACTCTCCTAGTTCTCAGAATCCCTCTGTTGTCCTTAAGCTGCAGGTGTTTGGGGGCTGTTATTTGGATGGGGCGGGTCTAAGTGGGGTGGGACCTTCACCTTGCGTGTCTGAGTCGAGGGGTTGGGGTTCGGAGAAGGACCTTGGGGTGGTGAACGCGTGCTATTGGCTGCAGCGGCCCGCTGGACCTCCTCCTCGTGCTGCTGGATCTGCTGCTGAATGAGTATGAGCTCTCCGAGCAGACCCTGGGGTACGTCAGAGAGACGTGAGAGAGAGGAAGGAGGAGGAAAATGATGACAAAAACCCAACAACAGCAGGGTGATCCACACCATGTGGACCAACGCTGCTACTCAATGCAGAGACCCGGCTGGGGCAGCTGGCATTGGTGTTGTTCAGGTGGAAGAATCAGAAATCAGTCATTTAAGGTTTGAAAGGATCAAGATCCTTCAGACTCTTGCCACCATCATCAGTGAAGAATACAAAGTCTGCTCAGTTATAAACAAACTTTGCCCACTGATGGCAGAAGAGGCAACTAATACCACAATCAGTGCCTCCCAGCAAGCGGCAGAAACAGTGATGCTGTCATATTTTGCACTTTAATGACTGCATTTAAACTCTGCGTCTTCTAATAAATCCAATGCTGGGACGTCTTTAAGCTAGCTGGCCTGGTGAAGCCTCAAGTAGAGGGAAAAAAAGCAAAGCAAGCATTGAAATCTAATCAGACGGAGGACAAAGCAGCATCTTATTTCAAACATTTCCAAACAGGAAACAGCAACTGTCTCATTTTAGAGCTCTAGGTTTTACATTTCTAGTAACCAAAGTTGTGCTCATGTTAAAGACTGCATCTCTTCCTTATTTTGAATCCTACATTTTCAGGTTGTTTTCATTTGTTGAAATAGTTAGGAACTAAAAACAATGGTGTAATTTAAAACAAAATATGGATGATGACACTAAAACAAAACAAGGGAGGGTGGGACGACAGAAGGACTGAACATACACCCATAAAAATATTTCTACATAAACAAATTATGGCTTTAAGGTTACAAACAGCAAAAGTAAGAAAGAAGTTTTTTGAAAAAAAAAAAACTAAATCCCAACCGAAGCTTAAAAGCGCTAATAAAGAAAGCTGTGAGTGTTTTTCAGTAAATAATCTGTTGTACAATCCAAAGTAGACAAGAGCAGGATGTCAAAATTTAAGGAAACATTAAATAAAAAAGTCAAATGTTATCAATAGCAACATCAAATATCACCTGCCATTTAAAGCCCTTTCATTTTAAGTCAGGACATTAAGATTTAACTTCAGTGTGAAAAGGCAACAAGGCAAACATAAGTTAAAGGGACTATATCACCATAGTTTAGAGCTGAAACAAAATATATCATATTTATTTTTCAAAGCAGGGAGGTAAATTTAAAACAAACTTTATGCAACCAGGACCTTTTGATTCACACAAGATAATACTGGCTTTGACAGACAGGAAAACCAAATAATCTTCTTGATGGAAAATGATTGATTGGAAGCCACTTATTGGCAACACCAAGGGAAACAACGTAGCGCACAAATTTATTAAATCTATTATCAGATCATCATGTGTTTGGATAAACTGGAGGGCTAATGTCTGAGAGAAACGGAGCAACAAAGCAGATCAGGACCACAGGAGACGCCCCAACCAGTCAGATGCTCACTTTTTTCTCTTTGTAGTTAAACAGCTGAAACAGGGAGCAAATCTTCCCTTTATTGCCAGAAATTGAAGCTGCAGACCTTTCTAAGGCTGCTGTTATATTGTTAGCCATCATTCGATGCTTAAGCTGGGAGTTAGAAATATAAACCCTTTAACGTTTCTCTCTGGTTATCAGCTGTCTTGTGATCACCTTACCTATTTGTTACCTGTTTGACTTGATGGTGCAAGAAATAAGATATTTACTGCAAAATTATTCTCCTTTAGCACTATTTTCTATAAACAATCATGAACATCTTGGTCAAGTTTTCCTACTTTCAAACCCAGATTGTTTACCTTCTGGTTTCTAAACCAATCATATGAGAGTTCCTAAAGTTGCCAAAACATAGCGCAGCATTTAGTATTCTATGTAGGTAAAGGAGCAGCAAGCTGCAAACATGGAAGCCAGAAAGAGAAGCAGACCAGCTTTAAGTTGCAACAATAACTAATAAGTCTTCACATCATTTAAAGTATTTGTAAAGCAGCTAACTTTGGCTAAACCGTCTTTGCTTATCCTTAATTTAGCTCTGCTATGTCCTTGTCTCTCTTGAGGGGAAGAGGGGACTATTTTTAAAGTGTTTTGTTCTGATAAAAAAAAAAAAGCTAAAATAAGGAAATGGGGATAAAGGGATGCGAAAATGATGATATAGGCCCTTTAAAAGAGAGAGAGCAGCGGCGTATAAACAGAGAAGGAAAGCAGAGGAGTGTGAAACAGTTTTCATCCACTTGCCTTTTTGTACTGCTTGTCACCGGCGTCGTGTGCAGCTCCTGCTGAGGCATCTGTAGCTTTCAGAGCAGGATCACCAGAAGTTTCTAACAGAGCAAAAGGCGGCGAAATAAAAGGTAAGGAAGAAAAGGAACATATTAATGTTGACTGTTAAATAGGCTTCAGCAGGAGCACCTTTGATTAAACCAAAACAAAAGAAATAAAGCCGGGCTAAATTCAAATATTCGAAAAACATTTTAAAGTTTTAAGGTTGTAGGTAAGAATGTATATAACACATAAAATGTTTAATCTTTTGGTTGCAAATCAAAGCTTATTAAAGCCACATAAAAAAAGAGCTGCTTTGATGACAGCGGTCATCGACTAAACGCATCTTTTTCTTTTAACTGAATGCATCATAGTACATGTCAACAATAATAATATTTAGTGAGCTTACTGCAAGAAAAGCCTCCAAGATGTGCGGTTAAGATTTTAAGCTGAATTAATCAAATGAATGAATAATCTATAGAAATACGGCTGTAAAACTAAATTCAGAGGAACTCGAAAGGTTAAAGGCTTCAACTAATTTGGATATTTATTATCAAAAATCAAATGTTTTGATAAATGCATATTGTGATGAAGTCTTATAACAATGGCATAAACTATAAAAAACATTCTCAAAATATCTATAAATATAGAATATTTTAAATGTATAAAAAAAAAAGTAGAAATACATAGTTGGTGGTGCAATCAAGGAAGACGCCATGTTGCTTTGCCATCTTTGAAGCTGTAGCTGTAAGAAAATCTCTCAGCTTATGAATTATTGGCACTAATAAATAAAAAAACCACAGCTTTATGTATGATTCTGTAAATCATCACCTGACGGGAAATTTCAACTCGTGCAGGATTGTGGACATTGTGCAGGATTGTGGACGTCGTGACAATAATGACTCTCCACAGCTTCCACAGTAGTTACTGCTAGCTTAACGGTGAAGCACCACAATGAGCCTTTGGTAGTTTGTCATTCAAACATCTTATACATCTTTAACATGGTGGTGTCACTGTTTCTACTGCAATAATGCTAGCCGCTAGCTAGCTTCGAATATAATTGTCTAAATGTGGCTAATTTTAGATCAGAGAGAAATCGGCTATAAATCTGTTACAGAAACACGTGGAGATGAAAATCTGAAACAAACTTTCTTCATCTCTCTGTTAGAATGATGAAGACACAGAAAGCCTGCAGATGGATACACTTTGGTTGTATGTTTAGAGAAAGATTATTGGACTTTTGCTTAATATTCTTTTTAAAGTCAGACATCGACAAATCAACAGCCGGAACCATGCAGATATTTTTTGTATGAATGATGGAAACAATTGAAAAATCTTTAAAGTTGTTCCTTTGTTAATCATTATAAATTATGTTTTATAAAACACAAAAAGCATAATTACTGGAAACTACTCCAGATGCAGAACACTGATAGCTGTACAGGCAACTAAGAGTTACTAAAATGAGCCTTTGTTAGTGTGTTACTCAAGGCTGAGGTGTGGTCCATCTGCACAGGCTCACAGATCCACAGAGGAATTTCAAATCAGATCAAACACAAATGAAATAACATTCTGTGGTTATTTTTAACACCTGAATGTCAGTAACCTAAGATAGAGGAAGATTGCTGGACAGGTTAGAAACAAGCATGTCATAACAAAAAAAAACCCACATAGGCCAGGTGAGAGGAAGGGTGGAAGTCAAAGGAGGCAAACACCAAAAAAGGCTTGACCAAGAGCAGCCAGAGAAAGAGACAGAAAAGGAAAAAAAAAACACTACAGGCTAATTAATCCAGTTATTTTCAAACTGGTAGTGAACGTCGCTCACCGCTACATCCAAATGTTAAGGCAGTCCTACCACAAAGTAGTGTTTGAGCGACAGAGAGAGTAGAGGGGGGGCGGGTGGTTCTACTAGAACACAGAGTTTACACACCTAACAAAAGATGCAGACCAGACGCTCCTTTGACTTCACTACCCAAACTCACACCTGTGAAGAATGTGTAGGAGGACAGGAGGGCAGGGGAGGAGAAGATGAAAATCATGAAGAGGGACAGTGGTCAAACCAGGAACTCAGCACAAAAATGATGAGGAATTAAAAAGCTGTATATGAACGTAGTTGAAAATTAGTTGAAAAAGTCAGTTAACCAGAAACTGATAGAGTTTAATACTGATCTCGATCTGATGCCAAAAAAAACACACATTTTACTACAACTGAAGTCTCCAAAGTTACTTCATTGCTCACTAAAGTCACAAACATTTATGTTTTTTGTGTTTTTTTAAAGATGCACTAATGAATGTGACATTGGGCCTCATGCAAGAACAGCTCGTAAGAAAAATTTGGTCATAAATTGTTAGTATGACTGATTTAGGAGAAATTACAATTTTCTCTGATTTCTAATCTTCTCTCAACTACAAAAAAATTTTAATAGTGATCCGGACTTGAAGTAGGAGTACTGTGCAATCAGTCTTTTTTTTTTTATGATCAGTGTTTAGCTGGTAAAATACACATTTTTATATGATGTTAAAACATCAGCCAACAGATTAATACATAAATTTTAACATTTTCTCTTCCAAAGAGTCTGTAGGACATTATGTTGTGGTATGAGCCCTATAACTGCCTTTTCAACCTCCAACCTGCATTTTGCTGAGCAAATGGTCAACCATTTGACTGCCCAGGCAGGGAAAGGGATTAAAAAAAAATTTGAAGAAAATGTGTCTATAATAACAATCAGCAAAAAAATACTTTGTTCCTCTATAGCTATTTTATTAAGTAAAAGTTTAATCAGTTCATCTGAATCAGTGAATTTGAGCAAAAGCCTTTTAGATGAGAAAATTTGAGTTTAATGATAAAAGAAAATGTTGCTTTACTGCAAAAACAGTGTTTTGCAAGAAAAACATTTCACAGTTGAAGAACCATTAGTAAACTAAGTCAGTTTAGAAAAATCTAAAGCAGAACAAAAACATGAACCCATATAAGGAAAAATTCAGAAAAGGATTTGATTAAGAGCATGCTACATTTTTATAATAAAACATAGATAATCTTTTTCCTTTAAAAGCACCTAGAGCCAGATGATTAAATAAACTGTTAAAAAATTTATTATAGTCTAAGATATAGAGGCTAACTTTCCTCTAATACAGCTATTGTAATCCTTAGTCCATAAGATGTTTTACTCACCGGAAGAAAGAAGACTTTTAAGGAAAGTAAAATTTTCTCCAATCTTCTCAAAGTCAGGCAGAAGTTTGGCCATGTCCTCCATTTCTGGTAGTGCCTTGGCCAGTTTATCTGTGGACAAGAGAGACAACAGAGTGACATTAAACTTCATATTTCTGCGCTGCACTACCATGGCTGAACTTCAGATCTTTCTGGTACAACAAAGCACATCAAGAAAAACAATATTTTCTAAAACTTGTGCAGAGGGACAGTCCATAAACACCAACAGCTTTGTGTATAAATGAATGATTGAGAGGAACCAATTAAAACGTCGTTAAACCAGACAATAAATTCTGTTTAATGTTAAATAGTCAGCAGGCTGGGATGAAACAGGCCTAATAGTTGCAGATCAATACATTCAATCATTGTAAAATCTTTTCTATCGGGAATCAGAGATATCCCTAGATAAATGAAATAAAATGACAGGGCTTTCCATTCCCATTTCATAATAATGCACACCTGATTGTCAAGCACATAAAACCAAACAAAAATCATTGAAATTTGTGGTTGAATTATTACAAAATGCAAACACTTTAAAAGGCATTCAAATCTGGTGGTGGACTGAAGGACAACAACGTAAAACTAAGAGTTATTTTCATTGCCATGGATTGATGAGAATTAAGAAAACTTACCAAGATCAATTTGTTCACTCAGTTCCCAGACAAAATCTGGAATGACCCAGTTGTATTCACTAAAATCAGGAAGCATCTCCTTCCACTCTTCATAGGTCTAAAGATAGAAAAATATATATTTTATTCCTGAAGTGTTTGCCAATAGGCATCAGTCTACTGTTCCATCTACATTAAGCTACATAAAAACCACTGAAGCAAAAAAAGTTGACAATGATCTGAATGATAACAGCTCCCTCTGACCTTCTTAGCTGTGTAGCCCCCTCCCACTGCTGTTCCCAGCAGGATGTATCTGAGCCTCAGCAGCCGGGCTGCCAGACTGGCCACCCAAAAGTTGCGTTGCTGTTGGTACCTATGACCTCCAGACCTGGGAGGGGGTTTCAGCGGCCGCATCGGCAACCGAGACATGGAGGTAAAATATCGAGCTGCTGTGCGATGAGGAGTCCGGTGGGGGTTATTGTTTCCAGAGTAACGGTGGTAGATGGCACGAGACAGAGGATGAAGCTTCTGCAGCGGGACCCGGAACCTCACCCCCATGTTAGTTGAGACGAGGTTCCTACATGCCACACTGAAATAAAAGACGATACTACATTTAAGCACTGTTTGTTGGCATTAATTATAAAATGTTAATTACATCTGATTAAGTTCCTTAATGAAATATAGAAGAGTGGTGTATTCACAACCACACTGAATAAGTTGTGCTCTATATTTTCATAAGTTTGCATTACAAAGAAACTTATCAGCCAAGTAGATAATAATTAGAACAATAGGATAAACTGTAAGGTGCCGCAACTTATAGGCCTGCTACTATCAAGAGCGGCATGCTGCAAGGTTGTTTCCTCTGGTCATGTTCTGACCGAAGTGAGAAGAAGACATACAAGATTTTAAAATAAAACGCGACTTTAAAGCTTTGCCATTTTTATAATATGTATTTGCTATTTTAAAATGACCCTCTATTTCAGTAAAGTACAGAGATATATAAGTTATAACGAAAGTGATACTCACTAAAATGAGAAAAGATGAGAAACTCAGAGAAACAAAAAACACTGGAAAGTAAAATTAACCAATGTAGTGCAGGTTTTTTAATGTAAATACTGCAGTGCCTTCTATAAAATCCTTAAAGGAATAGTACACCCAAAACATGATTAGCCTTCATTTTCTACTCACCCCCATGCTGAACAACACTCTGGAGTACTTTTTTGATATCTCAAATGCATCTGGAGATCTGGGAGGCTTCTTGCTGTTTGCTGACATTCAAATAATGGAGGTGCCCAGCGCCCGAGGCAGAAAGGTCCATAAAAGTCCACAAAAAACGTGTCAATATTCCTCCATACTGCTCGTCCAATGTATTCCAAGTGTCCTGAGTGGGTAGCATCCAGAATTTACTCGAAACGAAGTCATTTAGAATGTTTTTAGAGCATAAACAGTAGTGTATAGGATTTCCTGAAAGCGCGCACATGCGCGATCACGACGCTACAGAAGCCGGCAGACCAAACCAGATGAAAGTGCGCATTCAGCGTCTGCTCTTCCAATAATGCAAGCGTAGAAGAAGAAATGTGCCGTTTACCTGTGCAAAGAAAGAAACAACGAAAGAAAAATGTCTGAGGACTTCAGTGTTGAGGAAGAGCACGAGTTCTTTGCCGAGCTGAATGCGCTGGTTTGGTCTGCCGGCTTCCGTAGCGTCGTGATCGCGCATGTGCGCGCTTTCAGGAAATCCTATACACTACTGTTTATGCTCTAAAAACATTCTAAATGACTTCGTTTCGAGTAAATTCTGGATGCTACCCACTCAGGACACTTGGAATACATTGGACGAGCAGTATGGAGGAATATTGAAATGTTTTTTGTGGACTTTTATGGACCTTTCTGCCTCGGGCGCTGGGCACCTCCATTATTTGAATGTCAGCAGACAGCAAGAAGCCTCCCAGATCTCCAGATGCATTTGAGATATCAAAAAAGTACTCCAGAGTGTTGTTCAGCATGGGGGTGAGTAGAAAATGAAGGGTAATCATGTTTTGGGTGTACTATTCCTTTAAGGCCATAATATCTGGTCATCATTTATATGGTTTAGCGTTGGCATTTTCTCTCTGCAAGTAATTTTTTATATAGTTTTAATCAAAGCATACTTATTTTTATAGTTACTTCGCATTGACAGCAGTTTTTTGTACCGCATATATTCTTGGAATTTATCTCAAAGTCAGGTGTTTGCGCTCCGTCCAACGCGGATCATTCCACTGGCTGATCTCTAGAAAACCACTTTTCCAAGCTTTTATTGTGGGCTGTATTTTCAACATCTACAAATGGTAGTGCAATGTACACTACCCAAAATTAATTAAAATATTTTTTTTTTCTGTCCACAAATTGTTGAAAAAAAGAATAAATAGGGTTAATGTGAACATTTTGGACAAACAATACCATTATTGATTTAACTGAAGACAAGGGGTTCTCACTAATCTCCCTGTATTCCAAATGACAATTGATTTCACACCATTCTAAATGGTCAGCATAAAGCCAAAATTTTATTTTTGTAAAAGTACTAGAGCAAATGCCTCTTAAATTTATAGTTTACTTATGTCAAAAAATAAAAATCAACACCAAATTTCTCTCAGATACCTCCTCCTAATGGTATACATAAAATAATCCACATTAGTAAATGTCAACTTTTGGCTAAAAAGAGACTATTGTTTTTTTTATATAGCATTTTATTAGAGAACTAACCTTCTAGATTTTATATCCCATACCTGTGATCTTAGTTGCATATCTGCTTAGAGGAATAATATTATATCCTAAAATAAAGACCCCAAATACCATAAAAAAAGGTTCATTTTGAAGGCCCTCAATAAAAGATTCTCACAACATAAATATAAAAAAACCATGGTTAATAAATGTTGAACGCTGTTCTACATTACAAAATGCCAAAAACTTAGCTAGAGGAAGAATAACAACGTGTAGACTCATGTTATACTGGGGTGTTTGAAAATTAGTCAATTTGGTTTAGAGCAACATTAGATAATTTGGACCAGATTAATTAGAAATACAATCACCAACCACTCGGGTTAGCTGCTTACAGTAAAAAACCGGACAAATTTAGGACAACTTGAGGGGAATAGCGTTCAAAACATATCTAGAATTGTTTTAATTTATACAAGGATAAAATCCATCAGCCAGTATCGAAGCAGTTAGCTATACTGCCATCCCCGCTGCTAGCTTGTACTCTCGTTACCTTCAGTTAAACTGGACTTACCAGGCAGCTGAGCTCCCGACACGCAACATGGCGCCGATAACAGCAGGTGAACAAAGCTCTCTGTCAGATTTTATCTCCTGGTACAGTTTAATTCATCTTTCCAAACAGGACACATTTGCTCCTGTTATTGCAACTCACTAGCTGGCTAGCTAACAAGGACACAAGCAGAGTGACAGTTCCACTTCCTGTGAAAGGTACTACTTCAAAATCTGCACTGACAGAAAACACCACATACATTTAGTTCCGGTGTAGTGTTAAATAGTATTTTAACCTGATTTTAATAATTTTCCCCTAATCCACCCTCCTATTTGCCTTTACATTTTATATTATTAGGAGGATGAGGTATAATTAAGCATGATTAAGGTTTGGTTAAAACTCTATGCTTTTAAGTCAAGAGCTCTGATGCAAATACCAGCTGTCTGGATACCAGAGGTTTAGGTTGCAGTGACGTTAAACAGTTTTCTGAAACTGGACATTTAAATGTTAAAACCGATAAGGGCTCATTTGAGTAAAGAGGAGCAGTTCATGGCCGTTAAGGTCAAAGCTAATGACTAACAGGGACTCAGATCTGTTAGTAAAATATGTCTAGTTAGTTCCATCACCTTATTAAAGTTGCCACTAGAGTATTACAAAAAGCAAAGGTAGTCAGAATGTCTAAGTATTTAAACCTTATTTTTACAGAATTGTAATAAGCACAAAAAGGAACATTCAACACATCCTAGATCTGAATTAATGAAATATTCTTATAAAAACCATTTGTTCTGTACAAGGCTGAATGTGTTGACAATAAACTCATACAAAAAATCTTCAATGGAAATCCAATTCACTAACCTGAAAGCCTGAATTTGGAATCGCACATAATATTCAAGTGGAAAATCACACCAGAGGATGATCAAACTTTTAATGTAATGTCCTCAGTAGTGTGTTTGGCCTCCACGTGTCCGTATGAACTCCCTACAACAACTGGGAATATGCTGATGAGGTGGTAGATGGTCTGTTGAGAAATCTCTTCACAGACCTGGACTAAAGCATCAGCCGACTCCTGGACAGTCTGTGGCGTAACATGACGTTGTTGGATGGGGTGACCATATTTTCATTTGGGAAAACGAGGACAACTTGGAGCGGGGGGGGGGGGGGGGGGATATTGAAAGAACAAATGTCTCATCATCGGGATTCAGTTTAATATAATAATACATCTCTGTGAATAGTTCCGTCTGAAATTAATGAAAATAGTTGTTTTAATGGTTATTGAGTCAGATATGTGGCGGTAATGTTTGGTTTATCTAAAGGTTTTAATCTGTTACTTTGTAAATGAGTTTGGCTGTAATTTAAGGACAGATTCTAATAGATCTGCAGAGTGGGAACTATAAATCTGATAGGATTTTTAATTTTTTATTGTTGTTTTGCACAATATGCTTAACTAAGTATTTTTTGTTGTTGAATATTAGAGATTTTGCAGATACATTGTTTAGATTTACTTATATATTTCTAACCCTTTTATAGAATAGAATAGAAAATCCCTTTATTGTCACACAATGGGCAGATTTACAGCAGCAGAAAGATTATTGAAAATGGTCACACAAATGAAGACCTTAGAGAAATGTATAAGAATAACATAATAGGGAAGAGTTAAAATATAAGAAATACAATTCTGTAAAGTGTTTTAACAGAATAAATAACCAATATGCAGCTATGGACATTTTTACAATAATGGATATTTGAAAATAGCAGCAACATCAGAGATGTGCAGAATGACAGCAGCAGGTTATTTAAATGACTAAAATTTCTATCATTACATTTGATTTGATTTGTTCCTGCTCCCGGTGGTTGGAACCTTTATTCCACTCTGGATTCTTGTGAGTGTAGTCTTTGTTCACTTTAACTTCTTAAAAAATAAATAAATACAACAGTAACAGTGTTTTGAAAACCTCGGTATTCATTCTTTTCCTGCTTTGTGTGTCAACTTTCACGGTTGCTAAGCAACAGAGCATACGGCGGTAAAACCCGCCGAAGGGAGGACCTGTTCAAATTTACAGACAGAACTCTTCCGGCCTCCTTATTTTCAAGGACTTCGAAGGATCCAGTCTAGGTAGACCCGTCCTTGGAGGATGCAGCCCAGGATTTTGAACAGAGCCTCTGATTAAGAGCAGGGCTGCCTGCACTGACGCGGCTCAGGGATTACGTCACACGGAGCGTTGTGCAGTGAAATCAGGACATTTCCTCACTTTCTAAAAAAAACCCGGGACGCCCGGGACAGGACGTGAAATACGGATATGTCCCGGGAAATACGGACGTTTGGTCACCCTAATCAAGGCATGATGTCCCAGAAGTGCTCAATCCGATTCAAGTCTGGGGAATGGGTGGGCCAGTCCATAGCTTCAATGCCTTCATCTTGCAGGAACTGCTAACACACTCCAGCAACATGAGGTCCACCATTGTCCTGCATTAAGAGGAACCCAGGGTAACAGCACCAGCATATGGTCTCACAAGGGATCCGAGGATCTCCTCAATACCTTATTGGAGTCATGCTACCTCTGGCGAGCACATGGAGGGCTGTGCAGCCCTCCAAAGAACTGCCACCCCACACTAATTTTAATCTACTGCCAAAGCTATCATTCTGAAGTATGTTGCATGCAGCAGATTGCTCTCCACTGTCTCCAGATTTTGTCCAACGTGCTAAGTGTGAACCTGCTTTCATCTGTGAAGAGCAAAGGGCGCCAGAGGCAAATATTACCAATCCCAGTGTTCTCTGCAGTGTTGGACTGTGAGCTCAACTCCCATCTATTGACATCAGGCCCTCATACCATCCTCATGGAGTCTGTTTCTAAGCTTTTGTACTGACAAACATTTGTAGCCTGCTGAAGGTCATTTGACATGCTCCTCCTGTTCCTCCTTGCACAAAGGCAGAGGTAAAAGTCCTGCTGCTGGGTTGTTGCTCTCCTACAGCCTCCTCCACATCTCCTGGTAGCGCCTCCAGTCTCTGGACACTATGCTGACAGACACAGCAAACCTATGGGGCCAAAATGGTAGCTTTAATATTTGCAAATGTGTGTGGAGAGTTGTGTGTCTGTATCTCGATTTGTGTGTGTGCAGTGGGATTTGAAAATGTGTAAATAAATCTGTAAATGTGTGAGGAGATTTGTGTGTCTGTACAACAATCTGCAAATGTGTAAAACTACTTGTGTGTAATACGTTTTGCAAATATGTAAAAAATCCACAAATCTGTATTCAGATCTGCAAATGTGTACTGAGATTTGCAAATGTGCAAAACATCCACAAATCTGTATTCAGATCTGCAAATGTGTACTGAGATTTGCAAATGTGTAAAAAATCCACAAATCTGTATTCAGATCTGCAAATGTGTACTGAGACTTGCAAATGTGTAGATCAATCTGTAAGCACACACAGAGACACGTGTCTGAAGTATTTTCGCTTCAAGACCCAGAAATACAGACAAATCATTGGTTACAAGTCAAGCGGTTTTTCGGTTGGCTCTCTTTACACACGTGATTTTTGCTACTCTTCTGCCGCGTGAGATGCACAAATGCGTAGAAGGATTTGTATGTGTATTTTCGCGATTTGTAACCCCTTGCGCAGGCTCGCAGGCTCACATGCTGCCCTGACCGCAGGCTCGCAGGCTCACAGACAGCGTCTCTCTGTTGCGACAGTTCAGCACAACTTGCTTCACATACAGCCACATACCACCAGTTGGCGGTATTGTACAGTACGTGACGTTACTGGGGTCCTAGGGGTTGTACCTGCTAAGTTGAGAGCAATGGAATCCCGTCAGCTTTCTGTAAGTATATTTCTTTAATTTTTTCTATAGTTTGCATTAGTTTCTTCTTCTTCTTTTTCTGTTTTATGGCGGTTGGCAAGCAACTTTATGATGTGCATTACCGCCATCTACTTCAGTGGAGTGTGGATCGGGATGCTATGTATTTTCCCACTGAAAAATAAAAATAAATATTAACAATATTTACATAAATAAACTTATATCCTTTCTATCAATTTCGTTTTTTCAAGATTGTTTATCAAATTACAAAAATAATCATAAGTAGATTTTTTTTCCCCAAAATATCTTGTATATTTAACTGTAATTTATTTTCTTGTAACCAACTTAATAATTCCCTTCTCTCCATAGAATATTTATAACAAAACAACAAAACATGCTCCACCGTCTCCCCTTGATAACAAAAACCACAACCTCCTGTTCCCATTCTAAATAAGTTTCCATTTAACCCCGTGTTTCCGAAACTTAATCTAGATATAACCTCTTTTTTATTCCTTTCCGTTCTCCTCATTTCACCAATTTTCCTTTGAATACTATAAAGCCACCTTCCAGTTCTATGCTCTTCCCACAGCTTCTGCCATCTTTCCGTAACCTTTTGTTTAATAATAGATAAAAAAATTTCCTTACTGAATGGTATCAATATATCATCCTTGTCACGTCAACTCCCGCAGCGGAGGAAAAAAAAGGTAGAGGCTGTCTGTGAGCCTGTGAAAGGGGTTACAAATCGCGAAAATACACATACAAATCCTTCTACGCATTTGTGCATCTCACGCGGCAGAAGAGTAGCAAAAATCACGTGTGTAAAGAGAGCCAACCGAAAAACCGCTTGACTTGTAACCAATGATTTTTCTGTATTTCTGGGTCTTGAAGCGAAAATACTTCAGACACAAGTGTCTCTGTGTGTGCTTACAGATTGATCTACACATTTGCAAGTCTCAGTACACATTTGCAGATCTAAATACAGATTTGTGGATTTTTTACACATTTGCAAAACAGATTACACACAAGTAGTTTTACACATTTGCAGATTGTTGTACAGACACACAAATCTCCTCACACATTTACAGATTTATTTACACATTTTCAAATCCCACTGCACACACACAAATCGAGATACAGACACACAACTCTCCACACACATTTGCAAATATTAAAGCTACCATTTTGGCCCCATACAAACCTTCTTTCCTCAGCTAGCATTGATGTGGCATCCTGGATTAGCTGCACTACTCAGGCCACTGGAATGGATAGTGGAGTCCGTCTCATGCTGCATGAGTTTGAAAGCACCACCAAAATTCAAGTGACATCAGCCAGAAAGCATTAGTACTGAGAAGTGGTCTGTTTTCCCCACATGCAGAACCACTAATTTTTTTAAAGGGAACTTGCTAAATGCCAATCATTTCTACCTGTTTATTCCATTTGCACAACAGCATGTGGAATTAATTGTAAATAAGCGTTGCATTTCACTGGAGTTTGATTCCCTTTATTTTTTGAGCAGTGTAATTTGACTCATGATTGCAAACCAAACCAAAATTCCCTACCAAGAAACTGGTTCTAATAGTGGGCTGTAGTGGAGGGCAATATGGATTAAACATGATATTCTCCAATTCTTTCTAATGTAATAAAAGTGAAATCAAAATAACCATTTGCAACCTTTTATTGCTCTAAAATTGCAAAAAATATATATTTTTAATGTATCTTATTGGATAAATATATGGCCGCATATTGCTTAAATAGTCCCACAAACACCAATACGGACATATTGTACAGCATATTAAATTAATAGGGTAGTAAATGATTGGATCTAAATATGGTACTACTTTAATTCATGTTACATCCTCTCCTTATTACCATCCTTACAAAACAAATGAAATCTCATGTAATTTAAGTATAGATACGTACTCAAAGAAGGTTTAATTTATATTTTCTATAACAGCTTCTTTAAAGCCAATCTAGGTTTAGGAAATGTTTAAAAAATTAATTTCTACTGATCCATCTAGCCAATATAGCCTTTAAAACATCACATTTATAATAAACGTGGGAGGTAAAAAAGCTTGGAGAAGGCAGGTTTAAAAAATTTATTGAAAAGAAAATCAAAATAAAGCTCTAAAACAATCTTCAGAGAAAAAAAATCTAAATAAATACAAATAAATTATAAAATACAAAAATTGTCCAAATATTATACATCTCTGCCAATAGAAAAATACATATAACCCAGATGATCCTCTTGATGAGGTAAGAAAGCGGAAAAATAATAAGCACAGTAAAGAAACAAAGCCAAATTATACATACTAAGATCATGACAACGAAATGTAATCAACATAATTTTTTGTGGGTTAGGCCCATTTTTTTATTTTTTAAACACATACAGTCCATTCATCCACTGCCGGACCCAATGTAATTGCCATAAGGAAACAAGTTTTAACATTATTTCACACAATTCCAGTCCTGATATGAATCTTTAGAGGCCATCTTGTGTCCCTGTTGAACGTTTGGAGGATTAAAAAGAAAACAAAAACTGCAGTAAAAGAAAAAAGCAGCCTTACCACTTTAGACATTTATTTTTCTTGGGGGGAAAAAAGGTGCAGTTATAGGACACATGAATAATTTTGCTCCTAGCAGCAGTATGACAACTTTATAGTAATAAGATTATACTAAACAGTAATGCACATTTTGCATGGATGGAAAATATTTTCTTTTCTTTTAAAAACAATTAAAGCAAAATGAAAAGATGCACCTCAAGCGATCAGACAAACTGAATGTGATGTTGGCTGTGTTCAACTTTGAATTCCCTTCTTCTCAGATTATTTTATTAGAAAACTTTAAGAGACAAACAAATAAAAATATTGAAACATTTTGAGCCTGCAGGAGCAAAGCATTCAGGGTATAGCGACGTAATCTCGAACCATAAACAAACATTGGCTGTCATTTTTATTTATCCAAGTGTTCTCAGCAGACTGAAGCAAATGCCCAGGATTGATGCTCAATTGCAGAACCAAGACTGTACATGTCGATTACATAAATAAAAGCACAAACCAGCTGGGAAAAATAAAAAACGAAAAAAATTAAGAACTGATTGTGACAGTACCAAGTAAAAAAAAAAAAAAAAAAAAAAATTATAAGCAAAAAAGAAAATACACCAGCCCTTTTATAATTTTATCTATCCATATACTCTCTATAATCAAATCTTTAAAGTCTTCTGCAGACACGAGAAATGTACACTCAATATTTACAGACAAAGCTAAACAGCTATTTTTAACCACCTAATGTCTACTTGATGTGTTCCATCAAACCTCACTCGACACATCTGACCACTGGCTAAAAACGTTTCTCCTCTCTTTCTCTCCATTTTTTTTATTATTCAAACAACCAGTACAAATAGGAAGAAATTTCTTTGGAAAGTAAAATCAGTATTTGTGGTTTTGCATTGCATTACATGTTGTTCTCAACTACATTCAGTCTTAGAAAAATAATGAATTCTCAAAACCCTGACAATTCTTTTAGAAATGCTAGCGGCCAAAATTTGGTCACATTATATAATCCGTATAAATAAACTAAACAAAGTTGTGGGTGAGTCATCTGCTTATTTAGACATGTCAAAGTGGGATTTAATCAATTTTTGTTTCAAATATATAATCCAATCAGAAATCGGTCACAGTTCAGCTCCTCTATTAGTTTACTTATTTCACACTAATTAAAGAGCGCGGAACCCCAAAATATAGCCCTTAACTCTACACAAGTAGGATATATATATATATATATATATATATATATATATATATATATATATATATATATATATATATATATATATATATATATATATATATATATATATATATAAAGAATATGATTACAGTCAACAAATTAAAGCTCCATTTATAAATATTTGCTGGGGGGGGGGGGGGGGGGGGGGGGGGAGTAAAATCCAGGAGCAGCCCACAGATGAGATGCACATTTCTTAACCTTTAATAGTTTTAACTGTAATCAGTCTTCCACAGGAAGAAATTTGGCCCAAAAAGCCTAACATTTGATTTCAGGAAAGTGTCTGAAGGTGCAGGGAGCCTCCAGCCTCATGCACATGGTTATCAGTTTACAGTAACCAACCAGACACATGCTGCTTCTGGAACGGTTCGATCAACCATTTCTCCAATATATAATGTAAAAATGCTGAAAGTTTCCTATTTCCTACAGTAATGCCACATGCTTGAAGTTAAATGTTTAACCCTCAGGTGAGCTTTTGATATACTAGCGGAGATTTTCCTGATGGAGCGTTGAACCAACCATGCTTCCATTGGGTTTAGTTTTATGATCAGACCTTTTTATAGCATTAAATCTGTTAGAAGGGACATACAGGTTAATGCCAGCTCTTTTATAATTAGTAAACATTCAGCAAAAACCAAAAGCAAAATGCTGGCTATAAGCTATAAGGAAACTACAAGTTGCCATTTAAAGTTTTTTCCCCTGTTGCAAAACAACAAAGACATAGGGTCAGAGATTAGGTGAATAATCATCTTTTTTTGTTTCGAGGTTTTAATTACTCAAAGAAAAAAAAAAAAAGAAAAAAACTTCGATAAAACATTGCCAGAGTGAATATCATGCAACAAGACTGAGCCGGAATCAAACTGTGCCATACAGTACTGTTGTAGAGGAATAGAAGTAAAATGCCACAGAGTCAGTCCTCTTCCACTTCTGTAACTGTTAAAAGTTGCTTAGATTAGAGAGAAATCCCCATTGCTTAAACCAATTTAAAAAATCTATTCCATGCTCTTCTGGGGGTTAAAATGACATTTTGCTGCAAACACACAAGGCGGATGAAAACAAGTATAGAGTCTATAAATTAGCTTCATTGGCTAAAATGCTTCCCACAAAGAGTCATGCAGTTTTAAAACCCTTTACCTTTTCAAATCTATACACTGTGCCTTTATAAAGAGAGAAATATCTAGTTTTGAATTTATCCCCACATGTGGATCTGAGCTGAGCAGATTCAAGAACATAAAACACCAAACATTGGTCTACAGCAGCCTCTTAATATCCAGTATCTAATGCGTTAATTAGCATGTAATTATGAATATATTAATCCCAGATGTTGGCAGGTGACCATAACTAACCAATTTAAAGAACAGTTTCACTGGTCGTCTGGTCTAAACCTCGTTAACAGGATCTTTTGAAAGCACCACACTTTAAAGCCAACATGGGGCAATCTAACAACAACACCCTCTGTAGTGGAAGTTGTAGCCGTGAAAAAAAGCTGGTAAAAAGTTGATGTCTGTTGCAACACAACTTCCCAACAACACATCCTCTGCAGTGGAAAAGTCTCATTTGCCCGTAAGTAGCGCCACATTTATAGGAAAACACATTTTAAGGCTTTATCAACAGAGTAATGCTGTGTTCACATCGAAGGTGTGGGCGTCAAAAACAGAAGCAGAAATCTGGACACTGGAACAGATGCTAGATGAAACTGTGGAAAAGTTGCTTCGACGCTCTGGTTGTTCATCTGTTCTGTTCTGTAGTTTCAAGTTAGAGAGCAGCTTGGCTTTATTTACTTTATAAGTTGGAAAAATTGTTTTAACATGTTTTTAAAATGAGAAAGTCCACTTTCAAACATCATCTGTGCAGTCAGTTCATCAGGATTATGATCCCACTAAAATATGCAGTTCATATTCCGAGTGCCAGACCTCCAGCATACCACCAGGGGGCAGCCCTGGGTTTTCATAGCTGCTGCAAGTGAATATAAATAGTTTATGGTAAAAACTGCCAAGTACCAAAATATACAATCGAATATTTTTTGTAAGCAGGTTTTAAATTTCTAGTTAATTTCAGTATTTATACACTTTTTCACCATAGTTCATGAAAAATGTTTTAGTGCAGCAATAATGATCAGAGTTCCATCTGTTTCTTCAACATAATAATCCAACACCTTTGCAGATTAAAGGTACACTATGCAACCGGTGTTGATTTTCCAGCGAGGCTCCCCCCAGAGGGCGAAAGTAAAAGTGCACTGTCGTAAATATGCACAGCTGTTCTCCTGGTTTCTCCGTCAAGCCAGGCGCGGTTGTTTTGAGCTTAGCAGACAGGCGAACGCAACGAATGACTAATGCTGCGTTCACACCGCAGCTGGCGCGACAGAAGCAGCGAGTTTACATGCAAAGTCAATGGTTGACGCGCGTCAAGGCGCAGCAAAAGGTCCCACGGCGCGTTTTGAGGCAGCAGGCGCAGCACGTCTGAGCAGCTGAAGCAGGGAGAGAGACACAGCGCTGATGATCACTCCTCTTAAACAGTTTATTGACGCCTAAATTAACTTAAAATGCAGAAATCTGCCGGCAGAATATGCAGTTTGGATTATTTAGATGAAAAACACCTACCAGCTGCCGTGGTGAACCGCGAGGAGGCAACCAGGCCAGAGGCTGCTGATGAAGGGATCCCTACTGTCGGTGCACCGCTGGTATGTGGGGGTCTGAGCGGCTCCGGCAGAAAAAATATTGAAGGCAGGATAATAATCTGAATGAACTGACGGCACTAATTACATTTTCAGGTGTATTTTCTCACTTAAACACATATTAAAACTACTTTATTCCCACTGATCACAGCAAATATAGCTGCAAGGCAGAGAAAGGATAGTGAAGCTCCGCCCAAAGCGCGTCAGATACACTTTTGCACCGCGCAGCCAGAGCAGCAAAGCTGCTTCAGCCGCGCGTCAGAACTAACTGGTACAAGCAGCAAAAATGAAGCAGCAGACGCGATTTTGCTGCGTCCGATGTGAACGTAGCATAACTGCACAAAGATCGCCACTGTGCTAGCAACGAGAATGCTTTTAACTGGGGGCGTGTAGCAGTTCTCGCCGTAAAGCAAGACCGACTCTCACGAGACTTCTGAGCCTGTGGGTGCGGGTCGGTGCTCCTGCAATTGCAAGTGCATATTTCCCCCACAGACCACCAGGGCGGCCGAGAATACCTTTGTTCAACCTGAAATGAATCATTTAATCATCCATAACGTTATGGAACACATTAATTAACTGAAAAATGTTGCATAGTGTGCCTTTAAGACCCTCGCTATTTATTTATTTTTCATATACAGAATGTCTGAATAAGCAATAACAGCTTGCTGGTAATGTCTGTCTCCCCTAAAAAACTCCTGGACTGGCTTTTCTGATTGGGTGACGCTTCGACTCTGGAGTTCAGTAAATAGAACTGTTGCCCCTGAACGAACGCTCAGACGGCAGAACGGTCGAAATTTGCTCAAATGCGCCGCTGGACCTCCTCGACGCTGTCCCCATAGACTTTGCATGTAAACCAGACGCTCCGACGCTCAGAAGACCTTTGGTGTGAACGCAGCATGAGTTGCTTGAGCCCATAAATAACTTCCAAAAATCCTTTCCTCCAATACCAAACTTCTCATTTGGTGGCATCGATGAATTTATGAAATTAAGTTTTAAGAAAATACAGATTTTTAAATTCATCAATTAACCCACTACTGAGGGGCCTGAAAAATCCCATTGGAAGCTGATTGGATTTTGAGGATGTTATTTTAACACTTTCCTTATGTGTTTAACAGACACTTAACTCTGCTGTGCAGCACACAAATTAATCATCTTTTTAGGTGTGGCACTATTTAGGGAGATATAAATGAGTTTTCCCAACAGTATTAGACAAACTTCCAAGAAGCACTGTTAAAATATTCAGACAAACAATTTTTTCTTTATTTTTTAGTTAAGCTGATATAGTTATAATAGTTTATGGTTGCTACACGGTAGTAATCAGAGCCTGTATTGATACCCCTCTAAGAAGAGAATGGGCATTTCAAATTAAATCTATCAGTATTTTTATCCATTAAACTTAAAGTGCATTCACTTTCTTCTCTCCTTTGAAATGCCTCCGTTTTGTTGCATCCAAAACATTTTTGAATGGGTAAATCTTAAAGTCTTTCTCACTGGGTGAAATGTCCTCAAACCTTTGATGCACGACTACAGAGTGATTGTTGTTTGTTTTTTCTGCAGTATTCCTTAATTTTGTATTGATTTTTGAGGAAATGTAATAAAATCCGACAACAATCTAATGACATGATCTAGATTTATGACTGAACACACATCTGTAAAGTGACCTCTATATGGTTTCCATCCCAGACAAAAAGTGAGGAAGCTAGACCTCCACCAGAAGGGGTCAATACACAACTTTTAGTCTGATTACAGGCCTCTGTTGAATGCTACTCTGATAGGCTGGACAGACAACATAAATAAAGGCCTTTGAGTTTAACAGCAGTGATGTTTTTCCCCCAAAAAATGATACCGAGTGTGTCTGCGTGGATTGTGACGTGAAATGCAGTAGTTTGAAAGCTATGAATGTACTTCTTTTTCTATTTGTGTTAAATGATGTAGTTTTTGTTCCATGAAGAGTAAAGGCAATAAAGATAAGGTGAATGTGCGTTTCCCTTAGTGCTCCTCATATGCAGGTGTCCTGTGTGAGAGACGAGGTTCCCACAGAGTTGTGGGGGCGTGAAGATGCTAGGAGCTGATTATGATTTGATAGGCAGAGCCATTTTCAGGTCGGGGCTTGGCTTCAGTAGTGGTGGTTGGTTTTGGGGGCCAGTCCGGGTCCACGCTTAGTTCCTGGGCGAGATGCATGTATCGAGCTTTAGGTGTGGTCTTGCGTGGGCACAGCCAGGATAGACACCTGTACGCCTGCAGGTCAATCATCCCCTAAAAAAATCCCCAGGTTGTGAAATTAAACAGATTTTAAAAATCACATTAAAAGAAGAAAAGAGAAAGAAGAGGCTTTTGATCTATGTTCAGCTTACTTCAAATCTGTGGCTCACGTGTTTGTTTCCAGGCTACATTAACTGCATGCAAAAATTTAGACTCAAGGACTCAGTTCTGTGATAACAGGTAAAATCCATACATGCATGTTGCTTTAACTAAAATTCAGCATGAAATTGATCTGAAGGAATTGGTTATCAACAGTTAAAACAAAGCTGAGCTAACTTCTTAAAAACAAGCTCATGGAAAACTTAACACAGATCTTTAAAGATGGCCACACAGACACACTTTAAAGATTAGAATAAGGAGTCAAAGAAAAAAGAACCGTCAGGCTGCTATTTTTCTTCCCTCCAAATTGTAACATACCTGAGGACATATATGAATAGCGGTGACTGACATGCTCGACTGGACTCTAACAGGGAAACTAGGCTAAGCACAGCAAACAAGCTTTAGATATTAAAGCAAAAGCTGGCAAGCAGCATAGCAAGAGGGGAAACGGTAGCAAGTACAGGAAGATATTAAAGCTGCAATGAATTGAAAAACAATTCTATAAAAATGTTGGAAGATGCCTATTTTGGATAGTAATTAACACACAATAAGCTAAAAAACTTTAAAAGGAGAACTGTTGCGCATACGTTTCATTTTGAGCATTAATTTGTAAGCAGTATAAAATTCCCTACTTATTACCTCGCTTTTAAATGTTTCTGCTACTACTGAGCTGTTCAGTAACAGCATTATATTTAAACCTAATGCTAACCGATCTACCTGTTGGTATTAGCTCGAGTTTGTGACATTTAAACCTAGAAACCGATAGAATCAGCAGGTCAGAACTTTACTGATAAGCGTCCTGAAATCAGCCACATGCAGCAATTAGTTGGAGCGTTTTCACACGTGATCCAACAAATCAAAACCTTCTGAGACTCTAAAGGAAATCCCTTTTAGTTCTTGTTAAATCTGACCTCTTATGCTGTATATTTTGCAACATTTCACAAATTGTTCACCGTTTTTGTTATGATATACAGGTTTTTTTTTTTCTGACACATTATTTTGTTTTAATTTAACATAATGTCCAAATCTATTATAAAAATATTAAATTTTTCTACTAGGAAACCAGAAAAAGCAGCCAAATGTGTTCTCCATTGTGTATATCAATATAGTAATTTCTAAGTTGGTTTATAGACTGACCAGCTAGGTGGAATAATACAGTCATGACAGTGTGTTGTGATGCAATAAATGTCACCACCTTCAGGGTAACATTCACAATAAAAAAAAAAAAAATACTTCTTATACTAAAAAAACACGCTATTTAAACTGCTACACCCTGGTAGCTTCTAGAGAAGCTGGCAGAACTTCAGTAATATTTGCATTAATTTTCCATTTGGAGGTAATGAGGTTGGGGGTTGCTTTCATGCATGTCTTAGTTTGCTTTGTGACACAGAAAGAGGAAGTCAGGACAGAGAGAGGAAACACCACACATGAAGAGGAACAAGCTAAAGAAGGTGTCAGATTTTCCCAACCTGTGGTGTCGGGGCGGCAGGGGTGATGCCATAGTTGGCCTGTTTGTCTCTGCTGAACGCAAGCTTCCATAAGACGATGTCAAGGATGAAGGTCTAAGGAATAACAGTGCATTGGGCAGGGAAAGAATTAAAGAGGCGAATTTACCGTCCCATAGCTCGTGCTTTTATCATTTTAGGATTAACGGCCTTCAGCTGATCTTGCAGCAGAGCATTAGGAGATCAGTTTTTACTTTGCCAAGGCTGTGAAACAATTACATTTGGTATAAAAATAAAGGAAGAATTTACAGAGATTCATCAGTGTCAGAAGAACTGAAAAATTCTGATTATGCAGAATCAGTTAAGCTGAATTAGTTCATTCGCTTCAGAGATCAGTAGATTTTGCACTTGTAGCTCAGAGGAAGGCACATCTAGGATCTTTGTAAGCAGTGCTTGTTTGTAAGTGCAGCCATCTAAGAGGAAGGAGAGAAACTGGGATGCTGCTCAGGGCAGGTCAGCATAAACTATTGATCAATTCCATTTTTAAAAAACTTCTACCTATGATTAAAACAAACATGATACTAAATGTAGATTAAGTACTGGGGGAAATAAATTAAATAACTTCATCAAAGAAGAGAAAAAGGCTTCATTTATAAAACATATCTCAACAAAAGGTTGGGCCAGCTGTAAGGTTGTAAAGGGCAAAGATGAGCACATTGCATGAAAAAACAAAACTGAACATGACAAAAAATAAAAACATCTTAAATTACAGCATGTGTCTGTGTGTGTTTGCCTTACCTCCACCAAAACAGACACAGCAGCATTGGCTAAGATTATAAGGAAAAGCTTAAGCCGCCATTCAAAAGGGACACAGACGATCTGCAAGGACCAGAAAAAAAAAAAATAATTTGCTGTTACCAAAATACTACAACTGGGACAACCTCACCAGAATCAGTCAATTGAGATAATAAAATAAAAAAAATAAAAAAAGAGTCCATATTTATATGTTGAGTAAAATATGTTGGCATCCCTGTAAGAGGATTATAAATAAAAAAACACTTTATTACAGTAGAATATTATCGTACTAAAACTAAAAAAAAAATTAAAAAACAGTGTTATTGCGATTGCATACCGTCTGTGTGTTACATCTGACTATGTTTGTAAATTCATACAGACTTTGCAAATACTTTATTTATGTTACGGAGTTTCTATAAATTAAAATTAAAATTTCTTTCTGAGGGTGTACCGATCTTGTGACAGAGTCACATTTCTTCCAACCATAAAGTATACAGTGAGAAAAATAAGTATTTGAAAACCCTGCTATTTAGCCAGTTAACCCAATTAGAAATCATAGAGGGGTCTGAAATTGTCATTGTAGGTGCATAACCACTGTGAGACACATAATCTAAAAAATAAAAATCCAGAAATGACAATATATAATTATATATAATATTTGGTACAGTAGCCTTTGTTTGCAATTACAGAAGTCAAACATTTCCTGTAGTTTTTCTCCAGGTTTTCACACACATTAGGAGGGATTTTGGCCCATTCCTCTACACAGATCTTCTCTAGATCAGTCAGGTTTCTGGACTGTCGCTGAGAAACACAGTTTGAGTAAAGCATGATGCTACCACCTCCATGCTTCACAATAGGGAGGGTGTTCTTAGGATGGTACTCATCATTCTTCTTCCTCCAAACACTGTTAGTGGAATTATGACCAAAAAGTTCTACTTTGGTCTCATCTGACCACATGACTTTCTCCCATAACTCCTCTGGATTATCCAAATGGTCATTGGCAAACTTAAGACAGACCTTGACATGTGCTGGTTTAAGCAGGAGAACCTTCCATGCTTTGCATGAGTTCCAACAATGATGTCTTAACGTATTACCAACAGTAACCTTGGAAACTGATCCCAGCTCTTTCCAGGTCATTAACCAGCTCCACCCATGTAGTTCTGGGCTAAAATCTCACCTTTCTTATGATCATTGAGACCCCATGAGCTGAGATCTTGCATGGAGCCCCATTTTCTAAAGATTGCTCCAACAGTGGACCTTTTTTTCACCAAGCTGCTTGGAAATTTCCGCGTAACCCTTTCCAGCTTTGTGGAGGTGTAATATTTTATCTGTAGCGTCTTTGGACAGCACTTTGGTCTTGGCCATGTTAGCAGTTGGATTTTTACTGATTGTATGGGTGGACAGGTGTCTTTATGCAGCTAACGACCTCAAACAGGTGCATCTAATTTAGGATAATTAATGGAGTGATGATGGACATTTTGAAGGCAGACTAACAGGTCTTTGAGGGTCAGAAATCTAGCTAATAGACGGGTTCAAATACATATTTGCAGCTGTTTCATACAAATATATAGTTAAAGATCACATTTTGATTTCTGGTTTATTTTCTTTAGATGATGTCTCTCACAGTGGACATGCACCTACAATGACAATTTCAGACCCCATCATGATTTTTAAGTGGGAGGACTTGCAAAATAGCAGGGTGCTCAAATACTTATTTTCCTTACTGTATATACATATATGTGTGTTAATCATGAGTTTATTTCCTGCCTTGGCATATTCCCCATGTAAGTGAGCCAGAGCAGGGATCGCCTGTAGGCTCCAAGGGTTCGTACCTGTCAAAACTGTGCCTATTAGAAAGAGAAAAGTTGTGCTCCATTTAAATTGGATCAAAAAGCACTGGTGTGAAAACATCCCAAAAACAGTCTTTTCAGGCCTTGCTCACTAGAGTATCTGTGATGCTCTGGGCCTGTTTTTTCCCCCCTTGAAACCCCACGGACACCATTATAGTCACGAACCGCTTTTAAAACCAAAACTGAATCTGATGGGTTCATTCAGAACACTAAAATGAATCAATGCTGGGTCTGTCAGCAGGATAATGGATGATAATAAAAGCCTACAAACTATAGAAGAAAATATATATAAATCTTCGGTTTGTTTTGGCCAATTGATTACATGAACATATATCCTACAGAAAACCTGTGCCTGGAACTAAAAATAAGGAAGCATATGCATAAAAGCAACCTTGTTTAAAGCTATTATATCTTAACACTGTTTTTTCAAATTAAATGTTGGGTTTTTATACAGTTTTAGAATCAGAATACATTATTAACTTTTTCTAAGACAACTTTATCAGGGTTTCAAAAAAAAAAAAAATCAGTATTTGCAAAATATATAAAGGGAATGTAAAAATGTATAAGAGCTGAGTAATAACATCTGTACTTACCTCTAGGAAGCCATCGATGCTTTCCACAGGATAAAACATGATGAACAGCAGGAAAAAATACAGACTCACAGCAGATAGTACAAAAGGCCCTGTTGAAAAGACCATAACATTATATGATATATAATGCTAAATATGAGAGCATGGTGCATAGGAGGACAAAGAAGATGGGTACTCACAGTTCTTGTAGCTAGGTTGCCTGAAAGGTTTGCCTTTGGAGAAAACAATGGCAACAATGAGATACTGGAAGCAGGAGACATAGAAGAGACTGGTGTTCTCAAAGTTTTGGATGTTGTGTTCGTCTTTTTCTGTGCTGTTGTGCTCAGACGCATTCAAGTGGTCCGATCGGTTGCAGACGCTGAGTGCGGACAAAAAAATGTTGAACAGCGAAGTTTAAAAACCATAATGTGGCGTTTTTCCCTGATAAGACGCTCTAAATCAGACACTTACTCTGTAGCAGGTTGCCACACCTCGTACCAGGGCTGCTTTTGGACCCAAAGAAAAGTAATTATCTGGAAGCCCAAGCAGATGAGGATCTGAGTCAGCACAGAGAACAGCAGAGGCCCTGAGATAAGTCCTGATGGGGGGCGACGTGACACCAATTCTTTCCAGGCTGGGTTCAGACTCACTGAGGAGAAAAATTATGGTGGATATTGAGATCAAATAAATATTTAAAAAGGATAACGTTTGCAATTTGAGTTTTACTCCTTCTATACTTACTGGTAAAGACGATGAGGAGGATGATGGCAATGTCAATGAAGAGAAACTGGAAATCTCCAAGGTTACTGAGGACCTAAGAGCAAAGCCAACCCCACATATTAGTAAACAGGATGGATTTTCCCTGCTTTCATCGCTGCTAATAGTTGACATACCGAATAGAGGAGAGTGACGCTGATGTACTGGATGATGCTGTAGAGGGCCATAAACTTGAACACACAGAAAGAGGTGATGAGAGCAGCGCGTCCCTCCCTGTGAAGGCAAGCAGACAAGGTCCATCAATTCAATCATAAAAAGGATAAAAAGAGGCAAATTGTTCCCCGAGAATTCCTTTGTTTGTTTACTACCCATAATTTATAAGAAAATAATCCCATGGAGAACTGTGTATGCAGCAGCAGTCTGCACAGCAGACGATCTGGTCACACTGCCTGTAATGCAACTATATAACTATTCAGGGTTTCATTTCAACTCCCTAACTAAAGGTAAATATGGGAAATGCACCTTTAGCTCTTAGTGGTACCAGGGAACCTGGTAATTTAAGACTGCAGGTCCATAAGCCAAAAAAAAAAAGTAAGGATATTTTGATGGCAAAAAATGGATGTCAATGTAATAACAAGAAAGGCTAACCTGCCAGAATATATTAAGAAAAATAACAGAAGTGCTTCTATAAGAAATTCATGAAAAAACACAATGGGAGTGAAAGAAACACATTTTTTTTGGTACATTAGAGGCATTAATGCCGATACTGACCCATTTTTTTAGTTTATAAACCAAAATATACTTGTTAACTAGGCTTATTAACTTTTAAACTTTACTTTTTTACTTTTTAATTAGTTGTTTACCATTTTTTGTTGACTTGTTAACTTTTTTTTCCGACTTAATTTACATTTATCATACTATATCATTTAAAGGGTCATCTAATTGGTCAAATGCCAAAATAAGATGCACAGCAATGTAGCAGGATCCTTGCTGAATGGTTGGATAGAGATATTGTGCTTCTAGACCTCATTGAGGGACTGGGGGGGGGGGGACTCCATTTGTAAGGGGTATGCAAGTGATCAAAAACATTAACTTGCCCTATAAAGGGTTAAACTAAAAAGTGCCCACAGCATGACGCAGCCACCATAATCATATCATTAGCTCTCCATTCTCCTATGAAAGTGCAGTGGTGGTTTGTAGGACTGATAGAATAAAGGTAGATTTCCAAAGTAATCACCAGGGCCGCATTTGATAATAAATGAGTTTATGTTGAGGAATCAGAGCAAAAATTACTTAATGAAAACGTATGCATCACTTTTTAGCTCTCGTCTTTGTATAGAAAACAAAAACAACCAAAAGGAGCCTATCCTGAAATACTGTTTCTATAAAATCCCAATTAAACATACTGCCACAGTTAGAATGTGTGGAGGAAGGACTTTAAAAGGGAAAGAACAGTAACCTGATGAGACTCGGGACACAGGAGATGTTGGGGGTCCTGGAGGTGAAGGGGGAAGCTACAGAGGCCTCAAGCTCTGAAAGAGAGATCCCACCATGGGCCCTCTTCAGCGCCTTTTGGTTCAGAGAAAGAAAAACTTTTTAACATGTTGAGTTCCATGTATATAGACACTAAGCAGCTTCTATTTTAACTACAACAGTCAGTTTACATACCCCACAGTCATTTGCACCATCTCCACACATTCCCACAAAGTAACTAGGAAAAAATAGAGCAGAGATTTCCTGATCATTATTGGAGCTTTTACAGGTCTTACTTTTAACACAACGCCCCCAGCTCATTGATTTAAAGAACCACTCATGCATTCAGAATTCAGAATAAAGCCCAGCATCATGTGTTTATCTTAAATACTCACTCTACTCCCTGTAGTGTCTCAATGAGCTGGGTTTTCTGGTCTGGAGCCATTCTGGCAAACACCGTCCCGTGCAGCACAAGCTACAGACAACATGGGATCATTTTCAGCGTTCTATAATTACTGGAGGGATTTTCACTTTCGTGGGAGATTTTTCACACCTTCTGAAGCATGTCTGGGAAATGCTCGGCAATGATAGCGAATGATTTTCCATTCATGGCAAAGTGGTAGAGTTCTTGTGTTTTAGGTTCCTCCACATGGCCTTCGTGCTCCAGGCTGATGCTGATTTCCTGTTAAACATGACAGATACATTAAAGTCCTGTTTAACCAGTTTCTTCTAAAAACTAGATTCTCAGAAAAACACAGCTCTTGTGTTTCCATATGAATGTTTAAAGAAAAGAAAAATTAGGACATCTAATTTCATAGCAAATAGCTTTATTTAAGGGACAATCACATACAAATCAAAACAATCTTTGTCAAAGTGCAACCTGAGAGGATGGAACATTAAAGTGTTGATGATATGATATTGATTTAATATAATTTTGCATTAAAACCATGCAGCAGTACATACCAGGTGGTTCTGAGTTATTAGGAATCAAACAGGCTAATTTTTATCACCAATATCCTACATTTAGTAGTTCTCAAGTGGCATTCTGATTAACAGCCAGTAAAAACCCACCTCTGAGTGCTGACATCAGAGGAAGAACCCTTTTGGAGCTAGCTCAACGTTCTATATTGGAGCCTGATGGAAACACTGATGGTGATAATGTTTCCACCACATCTAGAATGGCTTTGTGTGGTTGAACCATCAACCAGTTCAAGCTCAGGAGAAGGTAGTGATGCTGAGGACCAAGGAGCATCATGCCTAGAGAGTAGGGGGTGTAAATCACATCCATCATGGCGATTCGATTCAGTATCGATTTCCTGACCCATTGATTCGATTAATTTCGATACTCAAGAATACAGCACAATATGATTTGATTAATTGTTGTTTTTTTACCTTAAAGGCTAGAAAATGTTTCAAATTTGAAATAAATCAATGAAAGCTGTAATATCGTTATGCATTTTTTGAGAAACAACAGCAAATAACAGAAGCAGAAAAGTTGCACTCCACCTATTCCTATTAAAACCTCATTCACTGAAAAAAAAAATAATACCCCTGCGTTATAGATTCTGAAAGGCTTTGCATCAAAAAATACTGCACAAAATCAGTGCAATAAGTGCAATGCAATACCTCGGCTCCAGACGTCCCCGCCCCCTACACAGATGCTCCGCTGCTCCTCTCCCAAATTGTAGCTCACCGCAAAAAGTGCCGCAGACAGGAGGCTGGCTTGTTTTGTTTTTATGACCGAAATTGCACAAAACAACTCGTGCAGTTTGACCCGCTAGAAGAGCGAGGTGCACGAGAGCGCTGGGAGCCTTTTTCCACCTGGATCCCCACTCTTTTTGGTTCTCATGTCCCTCCGTCGTCGGACTAAACTCGCCACCACTTCCTCACCGCCTCAGCCGTATCTAGACCCACAGTGTGTACCACAGACCATGCTTCCATATTGAGCATAAATCAAAAATGTCTGTGTCAAGCTCACTGCAACACACTGCTGCAGGAGTATAACCAGGAAGCGAGGTAGGAGGGCATATTAGATTTAGCCCCACCGCAGCACGGGAGGAAGAATTACGCAAATGGATAAAAAAAAAAAAAAAACATAAATTCGATACTCTTGCGGACGTATCGATGCATCGGATCGTTGGCTGTTGGATCGATGCATCGATACAAAATGATTATTATATACACCCCTTTTAGAGAGCGGACCTCAAGATCTCAGTTTCTGAGCTGCAGGGTGATGCTCATATGACCGCAGCAGCCCCGGTAGAAAACGACTTGCTACGCCTCTGGTACATATAGCATAACCAGCTATTAGTTTATAAATTTTAAGTAGTATATCCATCCATCTTCTTCCTCTTATCTGGGGTCGGGTCGTGGGGGTAGCAGCTTCAGTAGGGAGGCCCAGACATCCCTCTCCCCAGCCCCTTGGCCAGCTCCTCTGAGGAATCCCAAGGAGTTCCCAGGCCAGCCAAGAAACAAAGTCCTTCAAGCGTGTCCCGGGTCTCCCCTTGGGCCTTAAGTGGTATATAATGCTCTAAATGAACATGATTTCCAAATAAATTTTTCACCACTGTTACATGAAATTATCTAATATATTCTTAAAGGTCTAGCTAGAAACTCCACCCATCCTTCACTGCCAGGGTTGTCAGATCTGCCTGTTTCCAGCCAAAAAACAATGGTCAATGGTTCAAACCCACTGTTCCAACTCTCTGTTGGTCTCCTGTATACGTTACTCTTATTTTCTCCCAATGACTGAGCACGCTTGAAATTACATTCATCATCAACATTATATTCACCCTCAGTTTTGGTCTGAAAAATATGCTAAAAAAAAAAAAAAAAGTCAATACCTTGTCATCAACACTTCAATGTCTGCCTCTTACAGTCCGGGGTTCCTCCTTCCTACCTCCAGTCTAGTTGTCCTGCTGGGCTTGTCGGCGTATCTCCACGTGATTTTGGCAGCTTGTCCATCATGAGGAGGAAAGGCATCAGCAATGATGACCGTGTCTTCAGGAGGGATCATTCCACAGTCACGGGCCACGGAGATTGCCGTCAACATGTTGTCACCTGGAGAGTTGAAGAAACAATCGTTTTTTTTATGTTATCTAGAAACTGTTCAGTCACATTTTAAGAAAAGATCAAATTCTGTATCAATTTAAAAAAACATGAATCTTAAGAAATAAAGAAAAATCTCCTGGTTCACCCACAACAATATGAAGCATTAATGTTTTAGGAGCATTAATGTCTAATAAGCTTTAAATGACAATGAATACATGTAGCAGAGAAGCTGACCTACTTTTAGATCAGTAATTAAAAGCAAAGTAACCCAATTAACAGAAAACTGAGTAATTTCATAGAGCTACAAGCTTTCTGGGCTTTGTGTCTAATTGGTAACTTCAGAGGAAGGAAGTAGGCTTGGGCAAAAAAATTTGATTCAATTAATTATTTCAAAATTTTTGTCGCTGGCAATTTAAAAAAATCAAATCGATTTTTATATATATATATATATATATATATATATATATAAAAATCGATTTGGCAAAATCGATTTTTATATATATATATATATATATATATATATATATATATATATATATATATATATATATATATATATATATAAAAATCGATTTTGCCAAATCGATTTTTATATACAGGTGCTGGTCATAAAATTAGAATATCATGAAAAAGTAGATTGATTTCAGTAATTCCATTTAAAAAGTGAAACTTGTATATTATATTCATACATTACATACAAACTCATATATTTCAGATGTTTATTTTGTTTAATTTTGATGATTACAAATGACAACAAATGAAAATCTCAAATTCATCATATCAGAAAATTAGAATATTGTGAAAAGGTTCAAAATTGATGGCCCCTGGTGCCACACTCTAATCAGCTAATTAACTCAAACCACCTGCAAAAGCCTTTAAATGGTCTTTCAGTCTAGTTCTATAGGCTACACAATCATGGGGAAGACTGCTGACTTGACAGTTGTCCAAAAGACGACCATCGACACCTTGCACAAGGAGGGCAAGACACAAAAGGTCATCGCTAAAGAGGCTGGCTGTTCACAGAGCTCAGTGTCCAAGCACATTAATAGAGAGGCGAAGGGAAGGAAAAGATGTGGTCGAAAAAAGTGTACAAGCAAGAGAGATAACCGCACCCTGGAGAGGATTGTGAAACAAAACCCATTCAAAAATGTGGGGGAGATTCACAAAGAGTGGACTGCAGCTGGAGTGAGTGCTTCAAGAACCACCACACACAGACGTATGAAAGACATGGGTTTCTGCTGTCACATTCCTTGTGTCAAGCCACTCTTGAACCACAGACAGCGTCAGAAGCGTCTTGCCTGGGCTAAAGAGAAACAGGACTGGACTGCTGGTGAGTGGTCCAAAGTCATGTTCTCTGATGAAAGTAAATTTTGCATTTCCTTTGGAAATCAAGGTCCCAGAGTCTGGAGGAAAAGAAGAGAGGCACTTCATCCACGTTGCTTGAAGTCCAGTGTAAAGTTTCCACAGTCAGTGATGGTTTGGGGTGCCATGTCATCTGCTGGTGTTGGTCCATTGTGTTTTCTGAGGTCCAGGGTCAACGCAGCCACATACCAGGAAGTTTTAGAGCACTTCATGCTTCCTGCAGCTGACCAACTTTTTGGAGATGCAGATTTCATTTTCCAACAGGACTTGGCACCTGCACACAGTGCCAAAGCTACCAGTACCTGGTTGAAGGACCATGGTATCCCTGTTCTTAATTGGCCAGCAAACTCTCCTGACCTTAACCCCATAGAAAATCTATGGGGTATTGTGAAGAAGAAGATGCAATACACCAGACCCAACAATTCAGAAGAGCTAAAAGCCACTATTAGAGCAACCTGGGCTATCATAACACCTGAGCAGTGCCACAGACTGATCGACTCCATGCCACGCCGCATTGCTGCAGTAATACAGGCCAAAGGAGGCCCAACTAAATACTGAGTGCTGTACATGCTCATACTTTTCATGTTCATACTTTTCAGTTGGCCAACATTTCTATAAATCCTTTGTTTTTATTGGTCTTCAGTAATATTCTAATTTTCTGATATGATGAATTTGAGATTTTCATTTGTTGTCATTTGTAATCATCAAAATTAAACAAAATAAATATCTGAAATATATGAGTTTGTATGTAATGTATGAATATAATATACAAGTTTCACTTTTTAAATGGAATTACTGAAATCAATCTACTTTTTCATGATATTCTAATTTTATGACCAGCACCTGTATATATATATATATATATATATATATATATATATATATATATATATATATATATATATATAAAAATCGATTTTAGGTTTTTTGCTTCCCAGAGTTTCTGTAGCTGCAGTATTACTCTTAGGTTGCAGTTTTGCAAGCGACAGCATCACACGAAACCACAAAAAACATCATAACCACAGGTGAGTGAGAAGTTTGTTCTAAAAAAAAAAAAGGAATAAAATAATTCTGTTGTTTGGAACCGCAGGGCTTAAAGTTCTTTGGCATAGTTGAATTGAGTCCCCATGGATCCAACCAGCTCCTACTCTGTGTGTGCTCCCAGTGAGGGAGTACAACTTCTGGCGGGATAACTACCTTGACATGACACCGTGGAAGAAGGGGGGTGATGAGCTTATTTTATATGCAGTTGTATTAGAAGAAATGGGGTTGTATATAGAAATGCATATTTTCAAAGGTTCCCGGTCCAGATAGCTAACAAGCTAGCTGTTAACAGAAGCATTGCTGCCAACAGCGCGCAACGGTAGTAATGCCAAAAACTTGGTGCCCCATTTGTACTTATTGCTTTCCTTAGTAATTAGGGACAAAAAATAAAATAAAAAAAACCATAAATCCTATTAAAAAAAATAAAAAAAACAGATCTTATTTTTAGGCCATATTGCCCAGCCCTAAATGAAAACGACTAAGCTTAAGGCAGACAGAGAGATTCAGAACATTTTATCAGCAGAGATAATGGGAAATATCTACACTGATTATTTCTCTAAAGCACTCTGAGCTGTTTTTATTAGTTGTGTCTCTTGTTTATTTATATTTGAAGCCTTTTCCAGGTCTTACCAGTAACCATGATGGTGCGAATGTTTGCTTGGCTGAGGTCCTGCAGCACCCCTGGTGTTTCAGCCTTTAGCTTGTTCTGCATGATGATGAGACCCAGAAACTCCATGTTTGCCTCTATGTAATCCCTAGTGAGACAACAAAAACACATTAAATATGCAGCAAGACAGTGAAAACACATTTTGCATCCGAGGGAAGAACTATTGGAAAGTGAACAAATTTACTACTTATTTTCAAAAATGATTCCTTTTTAAATCCTTTTAAAAAGCTGATAGTCATAGTTCAAACTACCTGTTGACGTTTTGGACTTTGTGCCAGCTGAGCTTCGATCCAAGCCGTCTGTGAGCCAGAGCAATGACTCTGAAACCCTGCTTAGTGTAACCCTCCAAAACCTGGGCAAAGTTTTCTGGCACTGGAAAACAGTTTGGATAGGGGGGTAACACAAAGGATAATTGGTTATTTTCACAGCTGTCTATTGTTTAAATTACAGCTTTCCCTAAATGATATAAAATAACAGAACTTTATGAAGTTTTATCGGGATGTAAAACAAAAATACAGAAACATGTTTAAATGAAATGCTTGATAATTTGCTTTGACTCCTCAGGGGAGAAGACTAGAAGCACCTCACCAGTTTCCCTCTTGCACAGACTGGCCACCACCTCTGGTGCTCCCTTCATGTAGGTGTCCATACACTTCTCCCCCACAGTACGACACACAACGCTCATCCTCTGCAGCGCCGAGGAAAAAGGAAACTGCCGCACAATACCTATCTCATATAATGACTGAACACAGGAAAGTGTAAGACTTTAGTTACAAACAAATACTAGTTACACATACAGACTACGGCAGTTGATCGTTTTTTCCCCAGGATGATTGTTTCAGGGCTGCTCAGTGGCGCAGTGGGTTCTGGGTTCAATTCCCGGCCCAGGGTCTTTCTGCATGGAGTTTGCATGTTCTCCCTGGGCATGCGTGGGTTCTCTCCGGGTACTCCGGCTTCCTCCCACAGTCCAAAAACATGACTGTTAGGTTAATTGGCTTCTCTAAATTGTCCTTAGGTGTGAGTGTGTGTGTGTGAACGGTTGTTTGTCCTGTGTGTCTCTGTGTTGCCCTGCGATGGACTGGCAACCTGTCCAGGGTGTACCCTCTCGCCCATTGACTGCTGGAGATAGGCACCAGCACCTCTCGCGACCCCAATTGGGACAAGCGTGTAAGATAATGGATGGATGATTGTTTCAAGAACCAAAAGCTAAATGTGAAAAAGGACCAATTTCACTTCAAATATTAAAAAAAACATGTTATTTCTTTAAAAAAAACATGAGAACCTAAACATTTTTAGTTAAGATAATCTACCTTCAAGGACATCAAAATTCCATCCTAACTGAAAAAATGCCAAGATACTAGAAACTAAAAAAAACATCTGAAGCGGCACAATAGAGGCCAACTAAAACTAAAATTTGGCACGATAAAACACATGAACTTTATTTATGAATACACAAAAAATAAGCACAAAAAAGTAATCAAACAATAAGAGCTGTAACATACTGCTATGTCAGTCCTTAAAGGAAACAACATATAAAAAATATTGCTGCAATAATAGCCTTTATTTTGCAGAGGATAAAGAGAGAAAAGGAATAGACAAGCAGCAGTCTCAGGGATGGGAGCACTTCCTCTGCATTGGTCTCCTCTCACACATGCAGAAAAATAAGGTTTTGGAAGGAATTCTAAAGTACATTAAAATCCAAAGAATTCAAGATGAAGCTTTTTTTGTTGATTTCAGCATTGAAAACTTTAAACTTAATGATCACAGGCAAAAAACAGACTACTCACCGAAAGCTCAGCAAGTTCCTTTAACAGCAGAAAAACAAAAAATTCCAGGTGTTAGTGTAAAAATGTCCTTTTTCATAAATATCCTTCTAAAGATGGAAATATTCCTTAAGATCACTGCTATAAAGTGGATTAATTGCAGCTGTTGAGGTGTTTAGTTTCTGCCCGTACCATGTCCTGTTCAGCTGATTCATCAGGCTGCGAGGGCAGCAGCTGCTTGGGTGGTCGGACCACAGTGGGCATGATGCGGTTATGGAGAGCAGTTTCCTCCTCTGTGGCTTCCTCCAGGATCTGGAAATGATCACATGAAATTTAGGGAATTAAAAGATTATAAAAAAAGAAAAATAAATCTTCTGCTTTCTTTTTCAAGAATTTCCTTGATCTGACGGTTGAGCTTGTAGATTGAACTACAGAGGAAAATAATTAAGGGCTTTCTCTTAACAAAGTTGTGTCCATTTGAAGTAAATATATGATTTAATGTTACAATTAATAAAAAGCATACAGAGGCTCATTTTACATTTTAATTTACACATGACTGTGTTTATAGAGACCCTCACCCAGCCTGTAGCCTCAAACATTTTGAGGTCCAGTGGATCTCCAGACAGCTGGCCATCTATTTTGGTGAGCGAGTGGCAGGTGGCCATGCAGGCCACAAACTGCGACTTGACAAGATTCTCCTTGCTGGCACTTTCCTCTGACTGGTGAAAACTAATGGAGGAAAAGATTACATTTTAAGTGAGGAAAGGCAAGAACACTGTTAAAATGGATTTTAAAATTCCTTCATAGTGATTCATGTCATAAATATATGATCTTCCTGAATGCTGACCAAATCTCAGCAATTTTAAGACCTTCCACAAACTAACCAAAGAGTAAAATCTGATGTTCCATATGTTATCCATCAGACCAACGTACCGGCCACTTTCTGCTCTCTGGAATCCCCAGAGGTCCAATCCATCCTCTGTTAAAGTGCCCGTCTGAAAAAAAGAAAATAACACAACTAGAATGAATTGATTTCTATAAATATCCCAGTTTAGCGGCAGTTCAGGTCAATGTGTTTTTTTTATTTTTTTTTATCTAAGACAGTGAAAGACTTACTTTATCGAAGCAGACCAGGTTAATCTGCCCACAGATGTTGATCCGCTGCGGACTGATACAGAAAATGCCAATTTTTTTGAGACGACGCTGGGCGTACACAATCCCAGCTGTCATGGCTGCTGGCAGCGCTGGTGGCACCGTGATGGTTATGATATCCAGAGACTCGATGATGATGGTTTTTGCTGGCACCTGGAAAACAAAGAAAGTCAAACAATTTTCTGCTGTCCTAAGGTTTCTCCAAGAGCTGGGAAGATCGCTACTACTAGTAAACTACTGATGGCAGTTCCTAAAATGAGCAAGTTCTAACTTTATGTGTATTATTTTCACAAAGACAAACAGATAAATAAAGGGCTCTAAAATAATCTTAACAGCATATTTCAAAAGCAGCTTCATATTCAAAAAGTTATTGTTTCAAAAGAGGGAAGTTACTAAGTTTTGTCTTTTGTTTAAACCTCAGGCAGTGAACAGCTCAACTCTAATACTACGTTCATACCTGAAGCAGCCGAGGCAGCAGAAGCAGCTAGTTAACATGCAAAGTCAATGGTTGACGCGCACTGCTGGAGTTGGAACTTGTGCAACTTGTACAAGCATCAAACTCATTTTTGCTGCTCTTGCTGCTTACGGTATGGACATAGCATACGTGAAATAGACAGATCGACTCTCATGTACGGAGAGGTTTTATTCTCTTGGCTTCCCTCTGTAGTACCTTGTTCATGACACTGAGGACGATTGAGTAAATGAAGCCGATCCCAGCTACGGCCACCAGACACAGCAGAAAGAGGTAGGCGTCGCGATACAGCTTGAAGTCGGTGGGTTTGGGATAAAGGATGGAGCGCACCAGCTGGCCTTTGGCTGTGCTGAAACCTGGAAAAAACATCAAGAAAAACTCAGACCACATCTGCCTCAGAAAGAGGTACTAATGATACAACTTAAGTCTAAAGTCTCTGTTGCGTCTTTCATTTGAAAAATAACAGAGTTTTAAAGGGTCCTGATATGTTGAGTTATTGCTATGATGAGCAGTGAAACTACATTTAATTTTAGTTGCAAATACATTTCGAAAGACTTTAAATTAGCACAAAGACACCTTAATAGATCAGAATAATAAGATAAATGTATATTTATATATCTTCTTTAGCAATGACATCCTTATGTCATTGCTAAAGACACCTATGACTGTCCAAACCTTGAACTTTTCTTACTGAGAGTAATGAATGAATACTATATAAAAACTAGGGGTATAGAGGAAAAAATCTAATTATCAATTAATCGGATGAAACAAGTTTTAATCTTATTGAATCAACAAAGCATAAAATCTCATTATTGTAATGCTAAAACCATCCACTAGGTGGTGCTGCTGTTCACTCTTAAGTGGAGCCTTGGCAAGAGAAGTTAATTCCAGATTTAAGACATGCTGAAGTAGAAACATGAATTGTATTTAAACTCTTTAACACTTTATTAACTCCTTCAGTTATGAGCTTAAGTTTCACACATTTTATAATTTTATCAGTAAGTTAGGTTTCTATTTTGTTATATCCTATAGATTTTTCTTGAGTAATTTGCAAGAAAACATTTTTTTGTTTATTCAGTTGGTATTTAATACAGCTGGCACAATGAATTGATAAAATCCAAAATAATATATAAATTAATCAGTGGATTAATTACCTAACTGTATTTATTTATCAATAACTTGCATCCCTACTTAAAATTTTAACCTTTAAAACCGAATTACTGAAATAATGAAACATTTTGACTCCTAATAAACTGACATGCATCTTTATATTATTCCCATGCTAACGTCCAGAAAGACATTCAGGCCTTAATGCTGACCTGTGCGGACCACCACAGCTTTGACCAGTTCTCCTGTGTAGAAGCGGGTTTGGATGACGTCGGTGCCGCAAAACAGTGTGTGTCTCTTATGCTCCTCTGTGTTGTAGGCACTGTCCGCCCCCTCCCGCTCTCCTGGTACGGGGTTAGGGAGGTTGGTCTTTGTCACAGGAACACTCTCGCCTGATAAATAGTATACTGTTAGTTTGAATGGCAGCAAATGCAACTCAAAACAAAAACACTGCAATGTTAACCATCAGTTTACAGACGGGTTTTCCAGTCTCACCTGTGAGCATGCTTTCATTGACGATGCAGGTGCCGCTGACCAGCACTGCGTCGCATGGCATGATGGTCCCATTGCTTGGAATGACCACCACATCACCAGGTACCAGATCAGTTGACAATATCTCTTCAACATCTGTAAGAAGTGGAAGCCACATGAAAATAAAACAGAAACGAGAACAAAGCAGAATTTAGCATGAGTGTTCAGGGATGTGGTTGATTGAAGAGCAACACATCAAATCATCACTTAAGATTGAAAGGTGAATTTAAACAATTCTAAATATATTATACCCATCAACATCTGGATGTAATGGGAACAGGAGAGCAAGGTATTGATTTATATTTTCAAAAAATTATACAAAAACAAAAGTATTTAGCTTACCATTATTTGCTCGGCAAACAGACACACGGACAATACTGTGAGCTGCCACCATATCATGAAGCATGACGTATTGCTGCAGAAAAGAGAAAAAAAAGGGATGGAAAGATGTTAAATTCAACATATAGTGGTGTGATGAGCCATTACAGTTCTGCTCCACCTTTAGTTGTCTCATTAAAAACTGGGAGATGAACCATAAGTAGATAAATCATCAGTTTGTGTCACGAATAAGGCAGGTTAGAAAAATATTCTAAGGTCCTGAAAGATACATAAACTTAAAATTTGAGAGATTTGGGATCTTGTTATTATTAAGTATTTTAAAACAGAAGCCCAGTAGAATGTCTGATCTTCTGATACCAGTGATGAGCTGAAAGACTTCAGTGGCTTTTTTTAAAGATGCTAAAGTTCTGCTAACCACTGCTCTGCTTCGAAGCAGACTAAATCCTGCAGGAAATGTGTTTTAATTACAGCTTTTATTTCTTAAACATTAAATGAAAGGACTGAAATGTATTTATTTTGTAAAGCCAAAGTTATTAGTAGCCCCTATCAGAAAACATTTAGTCTTTGCAGACAGTTTTTCATAACATGCTAAAGTTTCCAACTTTAAATTGTATAGAAGTAATCAGAAATACTTTTTCTATTTCTGGAAAAATTTCTTTGTATTCGTTGGTAAATCCAACATTTATTCAACAGAGAGCAAAAATAATAACAGCTGTCAGCGTAAGCCCTAAATATTAAATACAACTGATCATCCAACGTCTGACAAATATTCTAGAAAAACTAAACGCATTTTGATATAAAATTAAGGTTTGCTATTCAGACTTTAGACCATTTATTATAAGTGTATACAAAACAAGCTTACAACTGTCTGTATCATATGAACAAATCTAAAATTTTGGAGAAGAAACAAAAAAGGAAAAGACTAAAAGTTTCTAACATGAGGGCTACAGAATGTAAAAAAAAAAAAAAAAAAAGTAAACAGGACTCTTCATAAAGCATCATTAAGGGGTCGTTCACAGTTGTCAACATTTAAGAAAGTAAACGACCCCTAACTCAGTAAATGTTTTACATGTTAAACATCTGCTCTTCTTTTCCTTCATAGTTGTATCATTAGACCCTAACGTGCAGAAGAAGTTCAGCTGCATTTAGACATGCATGTTTTCATTGCTTAGAAAGTCTTACCTTTTTGATGGTGTACAGAGAGGTAGCTATGGATATAACCGACATGAAAACAATGGCCACAGCATAGTAGTAATACTCATCAGCACTCCACAGGATTACGCTGAAGAGCTGGAAAATGTAAAAAGGGTTGAGGACCTGCAAGAGGAGACAAGGAAGAGGAGAGGCACCAAACTAAAGTTAGCTTGAAAAACAAAGATGCTCTTCTGCAGGATAGGAAGAAAACAACGATAAAAGAGAAAAAAAAAAAGTAAAATACATAATTAAAAAAAATAGAACAGGGAAAGAGGTGACTAGGTGAAAACCTTTAGAGAAAATAAGCCTTGTTCCATGATGTAGCTTTTGGAGCATTAAAAAGAAACGGTCAGATCTCCAGGAATAAAAGTCCAAACGACCTAAAACTCGTTAAGAGTGGGATAACTGTGTGTTTTTTCTGCCAGCTGAGTTTTAGACACAATGGGGAAGAAAGGGAACAAGAAGCAAAGCCTAGAATGAAGAGATTATGTTGCTTTTACCTCTTTGATAAGCAGCTTGAAAACTGAAGGCACTTTCACAGCGATTTCATTCACTCCAAAAAACAGTTTCCTGACAAAACAAAAGAGAAACACATTTGACGCACAACATGGCAGCAACGCAAAAAAATATTAAAGAGAGCGTCTTACAGCCGTTTACTACGTACTGCAGACGTTTATTTCATAATATTGTGAACAATTGATACATCCTTGTATATGAAAACATTTCTTCACTAAGCTGTTTACACTCAAGTTAACTTAAGTATTCTGTCCACATTTGAAGGTTAAACTTTTTAGAGATTTTAGAGAAAAATATGCATTAAGAGTTTATGGGATATTTCTACAGCAGAAAGGCTTTAAATATGGCATCAGAAAACAGGAGGGAAAGAGAGAAGAAGGTAGGCCTAAAGGGAGGTAGGATCAAGGAAGTGAGGCAATGCAAAGAATGGCAATATATTGAAAAGGGAAGGAAAGAAACAAGGAAAAAATTGAGCAAAATACAAGGAAAAGGAGGTAGGAAAACAAGGAATTACAGAAAGAAGGGATGGTGGCACTACATGAGGATGAAGAAAACGTCCGGAGGTAGTACACAAGAAAAAGGGCTGTAGGAAGACAACTAAGGCAGAAAGAAAACAGGGCTCTAAATAAAAAGAGAGATAACTGCAAGGAAAGGGCAGCATCTCTTTACTTTAGAACATGGAAAGTTTAAAGGGTTTCGGTAGTTCTAATAGGACCTGTGGACCCAGAACAGCTGGGAGGATTTAGGTGTGATGTACCTGTACTCCTGCTGGTTCCTGGTCAGGCCTGCACTGTGCTCCGAGTGGATGGTGGAGCAACTGGCTTCAAGATCCTCCAGGCCGCTAAACAACACAGTTTAACCACAAGAAAAGGGACAGAAGTCAGATTTTAAACACAGCAGGGTAGGCAGACAGACAATACAAGATTAACATACAAAAAGGCTGCAAACAATGGTGTCAAATTAGTCAAAGTAAAAAAAAGAATTAAAAAAAAATTAACTTAAGCTTATTAAAACAATTGATAAAACATAAAAATTCTTACGTTAAAACTCTAAAGTTCTGCATCTCATCGTTCCAGTAATACTTTGTGCTATGGAAGGTAAAGTAGCGGATCTAAGAGAAAAAACATATCATTTAGATTTAAACAAATAGATACAGATTCATTGACAACCTGGAAAACCTGACCTCTGCTGAAAACTGATATCTTTATGTTCAGCTCACGATAAAGATATGATGACATCAAACAACTGAAGGTATGAATGGTGGATAATCAGTTGTGATATGAAATCTGTATCAGAAAATAAATATCCATGATTACAATATTAAAAAAATGTTGGTTAGACTTTGGAAACCAAAAGCAGATGTGCCGATTACCCCTCCCATTATGCTATGAAAGTCAGACAGGGGAGGATAATTCCTAATCTCCCCATCTATAAAAAAAGACTTTAACAAAATCATCTGATGAGAGGATTGCTTTTGTTTGTCTACTTTCCTGTGCTCATATTCAGGATCTCATATATTTTGCCATCAGACCTAACAGCTTTTGATGCAATTGTGGTTATTAAAGCTAAATTCTGTTCTTCATCAGCAAGAGGTAAGTTTTATTTTTAAATCTGATCTCAGGTCCATTTGTAACAGTGACAGCAGCAACATAGCAGTCTTAAATAGCTGATTAGCAATTGGTCGGTTTGCCCCTCTTGACCCAAGCACCAATACTTGATAGGGAAGCATCAGAGCTTGATTGCAGTGACCCGTAAAATGGCAAATATTACAGCTGGCATTGGGTAATACAGGGTCGACCCCGGAAAGGCCAGTCAGTACAGTTTGCTGTAGAAACCAACCATGGACGCATGCATTCAAACTTAGGAACACTTTGGAGTAAACTAAAAAACCAATAGTTGTGTTATTGGACAGCGGGAGGAAGTCCCCCAGGAGAAACCATTCCATACAGGGATTTAAACAAATGACCTCTGTTACATGCCTGCCAGGCTGTTTGTTTTTATCTCCCTCCACCTTTGGACCAATCAGGATCCAGGGAGGTCCTATATAAGCAAGCCACTTAGAGATCCTACCCCTTTTTGTTCTTGGCTTGCTTGCTGCATGTTTTGTTCTGTGTGTCTAATGGTCTGTGGTGGGAGTTAGTGGACAAGGTAAGGTTGGGGTACCCTGTACATCTCATCACGTAGGAAACTTTCTGTTAAACACACTAGGTAAGTAGGTGGATGCCGCCCTTGTAAAGTTTTGGTGAATCTTTTTGTTAGATTAGTTAAGCAGGGGTTTTGTTTCATTTGTTTTATGTAGCTTAGACCATAGGTAGGCCCTGTTTTTGTTTTATTATTTTCTTTGATTTGGCACCACCTAATCGTCCCTTTCTCCCCCACCATTTGTATGAGTTGCTTGGGATTTTCTGTAACCAATAAATCCGATTTTTCTTTTCTAACATTCACTTGGTCTCTGAATTTTTTTGTGGCTGTCAAGTTACTTCCCTCTCTCCCCAGTAAAGGGGGGGGAGCCGTAACACCTCTATTCAAGAAACAAGGTTTCATCCAAAGCCTGAGCTCAAATTTCATGTTTTTGGAAATGAAGCAACTTCGTTGTAATTTCTCATCACCTCTTTACTTCCTATAACTGTTTCTCTTGCATTAAATCACAGGTGTCACCAAATACATCACCGGCATAAAGACAGTGAATGTATGCCAGCTTAGCAGCACAGCAACTAGCACGAGCTGCTGTTGACAAGACCTTTAAATTCTACACACAGAGCCCCCCTCCCTCACCTATTAATCTGCTTCTAACATCTTGGTGTCGGATGCTGAAGCATAGCAACTTTCAGAGGAGGAAGTGTAGTCAAGAGGTAAGGAACTCATACATTTAAAATGATGTTAGCTAAACAACTTAATTTGGGCAAATGATTGTCTTTAGGTGAACATTTCCATCGGCTGGACACTGTCCGCCATTTTACTCCCATACTACTCAGTGGCGATTAATGGGCAGGGAGGGGTCAAAGCCCTGAGTGGCAGTTTTTACAGAGAGCCGCCCGGCCAGCCCCACTTCTAAACAAGAGACCGGAGAACATGGCAGACAGATGGTGTGAGATGCTTCACAACATTTTCTACCTAAAACATACATTTAGATTCTCATAAAGCTATATTTTTAGTTCTTTTTATCTAAAATAATGAATTAGTGCCTGCTGCTCCTTTAAAGATCAAGTAATGTCTGATAGATGAGAATAACAAACTTTTTCTCAAGGATCACCTCAGTGGTGAAGACTTTACATTTGTTTTTAGTTTAATAGTTAAACACTATCAGCTGCAGGCTCTGTTGGTTTTGCTTTACATATTCAGAGTTTTCACTATTATCATGCTGTGATGGAATATTTAGCCACCTGTGTGGGCTGGTAATAAGAAAATCTTCTGATGAGCTCCTGAGCAGGGCTGCCATCGGAGGGGTGAGGAGTGTGTCCGTTGGCCAGAGGTGTGGAGGAGGGGGAGGAGGGAGGGGAGGTGGTCTGGGTCTCCAGGCTGTGGAAGGGGTTGCTCCCCGGAGCAAGCATCACTCGTACCCTGGCCAGGAACCAGCGCCGGAACTCATCCTGGTGAACAGCAAACAGAGAGCAGCCGGTAAACTCACATTAGCAAAGAGCAGACAGAATGGTGGAAGAAGAGGGTTAAAGTTTGCTGTTTTAGTTCTTAGAGCAGAAGGAATTATGTATAGTAGAGGACTGAGCAGAAATGCTCCAGGATGGTGGGAGATGTAAATATGGACACAGTCAGGCTGAAATAAGACTGAAAAAGCACATAGATTCTGTCTTCAGCTATTAAGGTTTTATTTTTTATTTAATTTTTCAGAACTTGTGTTTCAGAGTAAAAAAAAAATAAAAGATTAAATAAAACCCAATTTTTCCTAAATCCCAGTAGAGTTCATGATAGCAGTGGTGTTATTCTGTTGTAAAGTTTGGGGGGGTTAGGTTTCAACCTTTGTGCAGTGGGTGTGTTGCTGCCACCAGAAGGGAACGATAATATTAATCTAACATGACTCAGTGATTATCAGAACATTTATCTACAGCTGATAGAACCAGATTTTACTACAGGTGTAATTACTACCTTGGTGTAAAATTATGTTTTTATTTCTCCTAGAAGGTCATCCTGGCTCAGTGTTTGTGTTTTCATTATTCTAGTAAACCTCCTTCCAAGGCAGCGTTGACTCTTTTCCTACCGTGGAGCGCAGCAACACCACTTCGGCGTCACGGGCTGTGGTATGGGTGCAGGTGGACTTGACGCACCATTCCGGCATCCAATAGAGCAGCAGGAGAAGGAAGCCCCCAGTACAAAGTACCCCGAAGCCTACAAGGGCCAGCCGCCAACGGCAGAACTGGTAGCCTTGTAGTTCCTTTAAAAAAAAAAAAAAAAAAAAGGATTGCAACATGGAGAGTAAAATCTCCTATGGACAGCGCTATCAAATCAAAGAGACTTACCATCTCCTCTTCTTCCCCCTTGTTGAGTATCTTCAGCTCCCCCTTCTCCATGTTGCTGAACAGATTGCCAAGCCCCTTCCTTAGTCACTGTAAACATTAACAGAGAAGATCTCAATCAGAATGGACACATTTCAGCTTCTTTTCTGCTAGAGCACCGCACGATGGATGAAAGGATAATTTGGTGCACCAGCGCCCAGTCCTTCAGAGCTACAATCCATCAACATTCAATCGGCTGAATTTCCTCATCAGATTCTGGTATTTTGTCGGATAGGAGCTCTCAGGAGGAGAATGGGTTCAGCATGTGTTTGACAATTAGTTGGGGAATAAAAGTGAAGATGTTATTGTTTCCCCACAAAAAAAAAGAAGAATAACCCCTTAACTGGGAAATGCTTAAACCATATCAATCAAAACAATAATAATAAATACTATTATGACTGATAAGGTTTCAAAACATGCCCTTTAAGTTCTGCAGCTACTAGCTAATAGATTATGGATTACGACTGACTATTGAATATGATGACTACTTTATGTTCTTCTGTTTTAATACAGATCACTGAAACTGATTCAATGGATTAAGTACAAAACCAGCTATTTAAAAAACCTAACTGGAATATTGATTCATCATAAGAGCAGAGAAAAACAAAGCCTTAGAAACACTGGAGGGATGACAGAGAACGAGGGGATGCTCTCCGTATGTCAGTGTTTAAAGAGCTGTGTGGAGTTACAAGAAACCCAGAATATCTACAGCCTGACTCTCAACAAGTAATATTGAAGAAAAGTCATCCAGTTACCTCCAAGCATGCCACAACAGAAAAGCAGGAAATAGCAAAAAGATTCATATCAGCCTCTTGCTCCATTGTTCATACACTGAGTTTTTTACGGTCAAGAACTGAAATAATGAAGATATAAGACATGCTTCTACTTGTCTGAACTTGCACTGTTGGCAGACATCCATCTTCCCAGCCAGTTCTAGCCTAGTTTATGTCCAAATTGGGAATTCAATTATTCTTATAAAATTCTTTGCTCTCTTCTGCTGCCATGTAGAATGGTTTCAGGTGTTGTGCCATATGCCATGATCATACTTTTTTTGGATTTATTTTCAATACACATTAAGACTACAAACAATAATAGCACATAATACAGCCTTTGACCAAAAAAAAAAAAAATTCTATATATGACCTGTTTTAAGGTCTACATATCCCCGATGGATTAACATCGCACACTAGAACCAATTCAGTCGATGACTTCATCACTACGCTTGCATTCCATTGGGTAAAATGTCCCCCGTCAAATTGACTGCCAGTAGGAGTTCTGTTAGGATCAGGATGCTGGGAGTCTTAGTGTTAAACTTTGTTTTTCACACCCAAGTGAACTGGATTGATTATTTGCTAACATAGATCCACACAAGCCAAAAGAAATCCTTAAAAGAATGGAGAGTTTCCATGATTGAGGCAAAAGAAAGATAAAATGGGAGTAATCCAAGGCAAATACATTAGTTCTTCTGTAGAGTTGGGGTGAATACGGGCCTTTAAGAAACAGCAACATAAAATCCTTTTAAGATTTGACCAGAAATTTACAATGATGCCAAGTAAAAAAAAATGACACAAAAGCAGATTTAGAAGATACCAAGTTAAATGAATATAGAGGAAGATGATAAAACACCATCTCCCACGTCACTGCAGCAAAGTGGCAGCACAATATCTGTGGACATGTTTGCTACAGGGTCAACCGCTCACTGGCCCTTTAACACCCAGAAATTCTGTGTGGCTGAGCTCAAACACAGATCTTATCAGGCAGCTACACCCAGGAGAACCTTTCTCTGATATACTCTGGGATATTTTACTTACGACCAAGCCCTTCCTTGTATTTTCCAATGGCAGCCCTCCCCTGGCCAGTGCTATGCAGTGGGTGCAGCACAGGCAGAACATTCCCTCCCAAAATCCTGCAATGAGTGGAAATACCAACAACAGTACATCACTGGGAGATTTCTATCCTGGATGACAGATTTAGAGAGGAACACAACGAGAGCAAACCTCTAAAAGGATCTCAAAGTATCAGGGCGGTTACTGGTATCAATTTATTCAAAGGTTTAGAAATAAAACTGCCATCAAAATGAGTCGAATCAGGGCAGCCAGAGTTTTCTCTTATCATATGAATTATAGAGATAGACAGTGTCCCCACCTCTCCAGCTGCTGCCTGTTGGATTTTTTTGTTTTTTCCTCCATCAAATACAAAAAATACAATTCTGCTTTTTAAGAATATTTCCTTATTTCAACAATAAAAAAACTAAATACAAACAACCACTGAACTGAGAAGCCTGCAGCACTGGGTAAAAAAAGCAGTGATGATTGGAGCAGTTAAAAATATTCATAAAACAATGATTACTGTGTGTCGGACAGTCGCAAACCCGCGCAGACCTCAAGCGGAAGTGCGCAGACAAAAAGCAGCTGTGATTGGTCCTTGGTATGCCATGATTATATCTCTATTTCTGAAATCTTTTAATGAAAAGAGAAAAATAAAATGCTTTGCCCAATTGTGGGCTGTTCATCACCATAATCTCTATAGCCACAGTTGCCTTTAAGTATCAGAGGTAGACCTTTTTTGATAACAGGTGTCATGCAGAAAAATCCCTCCCTTGCAGGCTCTCACTTTAAATGCACAGTCATGATTTTTGACTTCTAGAATTATAAAATGTTAAATGCAAAAAGAAGCAACAGAGATTACAAGTATGACCAAGTGTATACAAATTCACAGATATGAAGGGATTTGGTTCTTTCTCCACGAGTTGAAAGTAATTTAATATACAATGCAACTCCAAAAAGCAGTGGACAAGTTGTTACAAGCACAACCAGCAAACAGTCTACCATAGCAACCCAGTGGTGGTATTTGTTTTACTAACGCCGAACAGGACAACAGCTTAGGGCCCCAGAGTAACTAGAACCCAGGAGTTTGTTTTGTTACTTTCTAACAGTGGGTGATGCATTCAAGTTGGATTGTGTAACAAGTAATGCCAGAGCTGCAGTACGTTCAATGCACAAGGTTTTTCCTACATGGAATTGATCATGGCACACAGCCACAGCCAAATATGTCAGGAAACCTTCAGATTGAATAAAAAAAAAAAAAGCACATTAAAAATAATAAATTAATAATGATAATTGAACTTTATTGATCTCACATTGGAGAAATTTACCTTTGCATTTAACCCATCCCCTCGGGCTGCCATCGTGGGGCGCCCAGGGAGCAGGCCTACTGGTTATGCCCTAACAACTAGGCCGTCACTGTTATTCCAATCATAACAGTTTAAAAATTTATTTAAATATCATCAAATGTTAATGTATATCTTAAAAAAACAACATCACCGGCTCCTGTTGGTCTTGTTGTTAAATTGGTTAAAGTTTGAAGGTTACTGGTGGCTACAATGCAGATCTCTCAAGCAACACTTTTTCCAAAAGCAAATGGAGACATTTGTATTTTGTAGCAAACTTGGAAGCTGCAGTTCTACCCTTACTCTCTAACCACACTACTGAGAGCTGCAGAGGCTCCTCTAAGTGCTGTCTCACAGACACCTGCAGCTGCCCTGCATGCAGTCAGAGCAAAGAGACTAGCTCTGTCTTTTTCCCACAGCTAATGTATAACCAAGCTGCCAATGATTCCACCCTGGATTACAAAGCCAGATATAAACAAAATGCAAATATAGTTTTTTTAATCAAGCTTTTTTCCCCCCCCTCAGTTACACTGTTTCCCTAAAATAATTATGGGCAACCACACAGCTTGGACTACTTTTTCACCTCATAATGTATCTGCCTCCGACTATCATCTATTTGTTAAAATCAGATGTATATAGTGTGGATTTAGGCAGCGTATAACAATTCATACATTACAGAAAGTACGGTTAATTTACGTTGCATCTTAAGAAAATTTCAACAACAGTCAGGTAGTTATTATAGGTTTCTGAGAGATACGATAATGCAGCTACTGATTGAAGAAATAGAGGGTCTCTAAATAGTAGTTTGCTTAGAGCTGGTCCAGCTAATGTCCAGCTAAAGATAGTTTGTTCAATTTTTTTTCTATAATAATTTTGCTGCTGTAAACACCAGAATTTCCCAGTTATGGGGCATAAAGGGATTTTCTATTCTGTTCTATTTCTAGCCGGCATACACTTCACCTTTATTTTAGCGAACAGTGCGCCTGATTCTCCCACAAACGTGCCATCATATTAGCTTCCTCTAGTTGCCACTGTCAGACAGCATGTAGGGAAACTATTTTCTTGCAGTAGCTTAAGTATTCCCATATATCTGACATTAGAAAGCTTTAGAGCAGGCATCCCCAAACTCGTTCCTCGAGGGCCGCTGTCCTGCAGGTTTTAGAGGTTTCCCTGCTCCAGCACAGCTGATTTTAATTGAAAGCTGATTAACAGTTTTTTGCTCTACTGTAATCATTATAATCAGCTGTTTTAAAGCAGGGAAGCCTCTAAAACCTGCAGGACAGCGGCCCTCGAGGACCGAGTTTGGGGATGCCTGCTTTAGAGTGCGGAGCTGTGTATGGTGTATGAAGCGCCCTCTCTGAAAGGACCAAAGAATGGGGAAATGTTTGAGCTGCTCCCCTAAATTCAGCCATTTTTCCCAGGGGTGTGCAGGGGGAGGATTTGTGAAGCTGAAGCTGCTCACAACCTGAGCACACTCCCCCTGATAGGATTTAAAACCAAATATGCTAATATTTCGAGAGGAACAGCAATGTTGGAGATAATTTCAATCACTCTCATGTATTTTTCCTGCCCAAAGTTGGCAACTTCCTGGGATGCAATCTGTCAGACCACCGGGAAGATTTTGGGATATATCATCCCCAAAGACCCCAGAATATTTTTGCTGGGGCTGATATTTGGAGAAGTGTTTCAGAAAGAAGATAAGTATCATTTTAAAGTTCCATCAATTGCAAGCAAAAAAGATATTACACACTCTTTGCTAAAGAAACTCCCTCCCCAGCTGGACCACTGGTGGGAAGTGGTGATTCACTTTTTATCTTTCACATAGAAAAGGACATTCCTACAACAAACACTGGTCTAAATGGCTGACATACAAGAGCAAAGAAGCATAACTAGGTGTAACATCCTGTAATGTTCTCTTTTATCCCCCTTTCTTTCTTACTATTTAACGACAAATCAGTGCTCCAAGAGCTGTGTTATTTGTACGTTTCATTGTAATGAAAAATGTTAAAGAGTATAAAAAATAAAATGCTTATACTTCAGAAACAGCATGATGGAAAACTTGAGCAATTTTGAAACCGTGACTTTTTCATACCAGAGTTTGAAACCAGTACCAGCCCGTGCCTTGGTGTGGCAATAGAACTACCATTTATGGTCCCTTTGGTTTTATTTTCACTCTCAAACACTTCTGTGTGGAAAAAATCTTCAGCTCCAAGTGGATTTAGCCCTAGAAAAACAACGTTTGGCTACAGGCTAGCTCCTACCTTGAGAACAAGGGACACAATGTCCCAGGCGGTCCACCCCCCACAGGTAGCCTGCTCTCTCACAACACCAACCTGGAACCCTGAGAAGAGGAGAAATAAAACAGCTCATCATAAATGTATACAGCTTTGAACATTTCATGTAATAAATTGAAAAACTGGAGTTTAACTGGGATAAACATTTCCATTCAAAAGAAATATTCTATTGCCATCTAAGACGAGAGAATAAACAATCAGATACAGTCACAAAACAGGCTTAGATTGGAAGGGAAGCTCTTAGTTTTTCTAAAGACATTTCGACACCTAGTCTTTGTCAATTCTCTCCGCTCACAGCAGAGACATCTTTAGTTGAAGCTCTGATGTATTTAAGCAGCATGGAGGTCCTTCCTCTTTAGCACATTGCAATTCAGATGCAAATCAAATAGCTACCCCTCGTCCTTCTGGAGCATTGGAGTCAAAAAGACACTTTATTACAGAAGAACACGAGGACAAACAGCTAACAAAATAAGTTTAGAGATCCACTGATACATCTGATTAATTTCTGCTAAAGTTACAATACTACAGCTTTAGAGTTTTGACTGATTCCGATATTGACTTGATAAAATACCTGCGTAAATCATACTTTTGTTAACTATTTCTAGGCTGGAGGGTTAGAAAAGGCCTGATCAAGTGATGTTCATTAAAAAAAAGAACAATAGGGATGAGAACAACTGACCTATTTGCTACTAACCAACGGGTGGATTGAAGTGCAGTTTTTCTAGCTTATCTCATTGATTTCAGAAGGAGGCAGATATATTCCGATATTTGTTTCTTGGGCTGATACTGGACCAATTTCCGATATCTATCTCCGATTGGGTCATCCCTAGTCAAGTTAACTCTAGTTAACTAGTTAATTAATTACAGTTAATTACTGTAATTAATTAACTAGCTTGTTAAAAAAAAAAGAGAGACTGGACAACACAGAGATGGTGTGGGACATCAGAACATAGTCCATCTAAAAAGTTACCTTTAGTTCTTTACATCAATAATTGTTTGTTTTTTTTTAGTTAAAAATAATGAATTATTGATTAAAAAGAGTGATAAACATATATCCTTTGGATCCCCCTCCCCTTTTACAACATTTAATATATATGTATTTTTTTAAATATCTAAGAATAGCCCAGTTTTCTTTTTTGTATCTAAGGAGCAAAATATTGAAGAAAAACAGCTGCCTCTTACCTATCAGTGTTTTTTGCTCAACATTGACTTTTTTTTTTAAGCGGCAAAAAAGGAGGTTGGTAAATAACCAGGAGTAAATGAATACATTGAAAGATTTAAAATGGCTTTTATGTTTACCTGCTTACATTTGTGTGCGAAGGTATAGAAATAAAGAAAGAAAAGTCATAGTTGTTTTAACTGTATCAGAAAAGAAAATCTAATCTGATTAATTGATTATTGAAATAATTTTGAACTTAGTAATTGTAAAGTAAATAGATTCTTTAACAAATTCCATTTCGATAAAGACTCAAAGCAGTTATTGATCCAAAGCTATATAAAAAAAAATATATGTACTTTGCATTAAAAAGAGAAACCTTCATGATCAATTCAAAAGATAGAGCAGGTTTACTGGTTAAAATGCTGAAAAAAAAATAAACATATTAAGCACATACTGCTCTAATTAATAGTTGGTGATTCTGAAACATAGTTATCAGATTAATTAACAAAATAATCGCTATATGCAGCCCAAAAGAGAAAAATCTTTCTAACGTAATGTTACATTTGTGATGTATAACATGGCAAACTACTCGCTATGGTTTCTTCCTTTGGTTCTCTGAAGTCTGACTATTTAAGTTGATCATGAGAACGTCACCATCTTCCTCCTTCACCGCATACATCCTCCTTGATAAGATCATTTCTTTGACTGCAGATAAACATCTCTGCTTAGACCTGCTCATGTCTGGTTGTTTCGGTCTACTTATCTTTAAACATTAGAGGTTTCATTTGATATTCAGTGATTAATTCCCTATAAGCTAAATTGAACTTTAGTGGCCTGCAGTTGCAAAGATGATGAATAATGCCCGTAGAACTTAATCAAGGGACAGTTACAACACAACTGAGGCAGTAGTCAGGTGATTCAATCCCAATAAACCTCCCAACCTCTCATTACAATGCCAAGGAATAAACAAAATGTATTTCTTTTTTCTTTCTTTTTTTTTTTTTGCAAAGAAAAAAAGGAGACAGAGGGAATCACTGTTTGAACTGGAACATTGGGGCCCCTGTTTAGGGTCTATAGGAGTCTGCGTGATTTGAGTGGTATTTATAGTCCCAGAGCCAAACCTAAGGCCATAATGTTGACTCTTGTTTGATTAGTCTACTACTGTATTAATAAGCAATGATAGCGTGATGCAAATTTAGAAACAGACTTCCGTTTATAACCTGTCAAGCAAGACTAAACAAGATTTGTATCACTTTTCCTGAAAAGCAATTAGTGAAAGAAACTCACTAAATGTAAATGGTCCACTGAATAAAAATAAATCAAACGCCGCTCAAACATAACTTTGAGTTAGCGTTTTTTCTACAGCTGAATGAAAGATATAAAAGGATACCATTCTGATCTATTAGTTCCCTATCTGCCCTCACTGTGTGGTCAACAATACCTTAATCAAAAACCAGATATATTCCCCTTTCCTCTTTAACTCAGAGACAGGGAAAAGTGAACAATAAACTGTGACCTAATGACAGAAGTCTATAATTCATGGAAGCATTTGGAGGAAAGTGTTTTGTTGCCATCATACTCTGCACTCTGTGTTCTTTCTTTATCACTTCCCCTCGATTATAGAGTATTGCAGCCAAGCTTTGTTCACCATCATGAACCATTGAGCTCCTGATATTTGTCTTGGTTGCCATTGGACTTCTTCTTTCAGAGTTTCTGACCATCTGTCCTTCCACCATTGGCTACTGAAACTATGAGGAAATTTAGAATGCATTTTCCCCATTAAAAATAAATAATCAATTAAACAATGCCTATGTGTTCAACGAATACAAAGCAAAAGCATAATCTGACATCTGAAAGAAAGACCCCCACACCACCACCCCCAAAAAGTTCCCACTTATTGCAGGGTTTGCATCTCAACATCTATCAATATTTAAAATAGAGGAAGGTTAATATTGATGTTGAGTTTTTAACATTTGACTCTATGAGAAAGAAAGATGCAGGCAAAAGGCTTTAGGGAAAAAATTTTAATCCCACCGATCAAAACCTTTAAATCTGACCACATGCTTCTGGATTAAAAGGGAAAGCGCTCAGCAATCTATAAAAACCTTCCTCTCCCACCGTGAGAGATTAAACATGTTTTGATTTCAAAAAGGGGTTTTCCTGATGAAAACTGAACCTGAGTGAGAGAAGCTGTGCCTGAAAATCAAACTGACTAAATCGTTTAAAGAATCTAGTTTTCATGCATGAGAAAAAAAAATACTCCTCACTAAAGATTAAATGGGTACACATGAAGTTTGAGGATAACTGTCCTTGTTACTTTTGTCAGAGGAGAATTACTATATGCAGACACATCTATAGTGCAAACATTTTTTTTTTTTGCAGAAATTTTGTAAAACTGCAACTGTATTGCATGAAAACCTAATTTCATTCCTATAATTTTTTTGAATTTATATGGTGGGGAAACTGCTTAAATATTTTTCATAAGAATCAGACAGAATAATCCATTCACTGCAGTGGAAAATTTTGGACCATAAACAAACAAAGCTAATTTAGTGGGTAAATATTGACCACATTGTTTTTTGTGCAAATAGACTTAGCTGGAAAAGAGACCTTTAACAGCTAACGGGTCCTTTAAATGTCCACTTTTTATCATTCTATCTAGGGCTGGGCGATATAGAAAAAAAGCTTATCGATAAAAAAAAATGCATATTGATCGATATCGATAATTATTGAAAAGATTTGAAACCATATTTTATGTGCAGCTCTGCCTGGACTTTTTATAATATTGCTAAAGGATTTAATTTTAATAAAAAACACAAACTTCGAATTAAATCTTTATTTAACCAACTTTTTTAACCATAACAGAATTGTTTTAAAGAAAAATAACTTAAGAGACCTGAGTTATGTTATTAAATACTGACAAAGAATAAACTAAAGTGACCAAAATAAATATAACAAATAAAAAAATGCCCCACCGCCGCCGCCCCCGTTTCCTGCTTTGACCTGAGTTATTACTTTCAAGTTTCTGGCCCCTCAGCATTTTTATCTCAATTGTTAGAACTACGTGGGAAACTGCCCAGAACTGAAAATATATATATATTTTCTGAAGATTCCTCGGAGGAGAGCCGCGTCGGGGCCTACACAGCTCGTACTCCTGCGGGTGTGAGCGGCTGAGATGATAAAAAAAAAAAAAAAGGTTGGTTGTGTTATCAGACTTGGTTTTCACTGGTTCCCGACACATTTTCCAGATGACTGTGGTTTGTTTTTGGTCCGACTTGCCATGACCGAAATACTGCCGAACTACAAAAACCCTTCTTTGAAACAATTTCCTCCACCTCTCCTTGCTGCACAGCTTCATGTGCTCTGTGTTGTGGTTTGAGAGGGCGGCGCTTGGTGACGGCATGCTTGGGTCCGTGATTGTGATTGGTTGGGAGGAAGCAGTGACTAGCATAAACCTACATGCTAGGCTACAATGAGAAGGAAGGAAAACTGCGTTTCTTTTTTATCGAACTTTTTACCGACCCTCTTTTTTTCTATTGCGCCACACGTCTATCGATCGATATATATCGTTATTGAATTATCGCCCAGCCCTAATTCTATCTCTATTATCCCATTCTGCAGCATGTGTTAGCTTAATTTCTAACATTATGCTCTCCCTGCTTTTTTCTCATAGTAGTTTGATCTGGTCTGATCCGGCTTGGCTGTGACACCATCCTGGTGATAAATATCAGCTGTGCTGCTGGCATCAACACCTTTGTTTTAGGATGCTGGACTTTGGCCTTTTTTTTCCAGTGTAGTCCTGTTTCTCTGACTGTGACTACCTGCATGTGCTCTATTTCAACCTCTGACATGGGAGGTGGCTTGGAGCTTGTCTGCCTGGCTGTGTGTTTCCTGGACGGGGCCGTCTGTGGAGCTGGTTGACAGTTGCCTTCTGTATCTCTGCTTCTGTCTCCTTGAACCCCAGTCGGCCTCAGCAGATGGCCGCTCCCACTGAGCCTGGTTCTACTGGAGGCTTATTTCTGTTAAAATTGAGTTTTTCCTCTCCACCGTTGCTACAATCATGCTTGGTGTGGGGGGTTGCCCTCAGCTGGTTTTCCTTAGACAGAAAGCTTTAAAACAGAAGTAAAACCACTTTGAACCAATCTCAGGAAAAAAAGAAAAAAAAAAAGATCCACGAACAGAGGAACCAACATGGTGTCAAAAAGAACATTAGACTCAAGCTAGCAGATCTTTTCCTATGTACCGGCACCTTAAGCAGTCCAATTCAAGAAGAGTACAGGACAACAATTTTCTATTTATTAAATGTTGTTGAATATAATTGAAAAAAAAAGAGGTCATAACAAAAAGCCTTTGAGTTACTTCTAATATCAAGTTGGAACACCTCTGTGAAAATCTAGTTTCTCGAATCCTTACTGAAAGTGTTCTTACTTTGATGATCAGGCTGCCTGGGCTATCCTGCTAATACTGGAGTCAAAGTGTTATATCAGCTCAAGACAGATGTGTTGCTCCATCACCCTGCTTCAGGGCTCCCACATCAAAAAAAGTTGGTTTGTGAAGCGAACTTCTGTCGTGTAAGGATATTTATCTTCACTACTCTGAATCCACATGCCAGAGCTTCCTTCACTGGTTGATAAGTTGGAGATCAACTGTGAAAAGTCTTGAGGCTAAAAAGGCCAAAGGCATATCGGTGCCACATTTATTAAACTGGGAAAACTGAAATGCCTCTGTGTACTGTATATCTATATTGCAACTCTGAAACCTAAGGGTTTCTATTACTAAGGATGACATCATGAACACTATCAGATAATAAATCATATTAATGCAGTTATAAGACAGGGGTGTAATAGCTTGTTTTTAAACTGACAAAAGTTTCCAGGGACATAAACTTAAGATATTGCAGAGGAAAAAAAAAAAAAAAACTGTATAGCTGGATAACAATCATTACCCATCAGAGCTATAACATCAGTTTATCTTTGAAGCCCCACCTTAGCAACCCCCTTGGCAAGCACAAACGATCTAGAAATAAATAAAAATTTCTTAAAGTGTATTTCCCCTTAATTTGAGTAGGTAAATGAGATTTGCCAATGGAATGATGATTTATGTACTCTTAAAATAAGATAATTAGATAATATGCACTCGAAATCAGACAATGCAATTGAATTTTCTTATTTCAAGTGTAAACTATCTTGTTCCATTGGCAAAATGTCTTCTTTACCTCCTCAATCCAAGAAAAAGTGCACTTATTTCAAGAACAAATTACTTATCTAGATTTTGATTTTTTTTCCAGTGCAGGATGAGTAAACAACAGAAAATGACAGCAGTTGTAAAGCTAAATTAGGTAACAGAATTAGGGGTGCATCGATAGCAGGGTTTGACCGATTCCCGATCTATAAAAAAGCCTGACATGCAGCTTTTGATCTATACAGATTTTTTTTTTTAAATAAGATTTTTTAAATAACTGTTAGTTGCTATAAGATCTAAAAAAAAATAAAAAAAAATAACATATTTTAAAGTTATCTTACTGATAGGCATTAATCAGTACGTGTGAAATGATAAAAACTTCTGAAATTAATGCTCTCAAATATAAATCAAAGTTTAGAGCATTTATTTTCAGACCTTTACAGAGGTAAATAAAATGTGTGGATATCGGCAGATCACTTTGGGCGATTTCCTTCATTTTAAAACTGTTAGCTGATTATCACAACTTAGAAAACATCACACATGAGAATAAAAATAAAAACTAGATACATTTAAAACTCAATATAAACTTCTTACAATTTCTAGAGTTCATGAAATTTATTTCAATCTGAACTGAAGCTAAATCAATTTTATCTAATCTAATTTAATTTAAAGAGTTAAAAGAGGCAGTCAGTGGATGAGGTTGTGTATCAATTAAATCCCAGGAGGATCTATTTTATTGTAACAGGTGTAATGAAAAAAGTATGCAAAGCATTATTTTTACATTCCCACTTTGTAATTCAGGGGTGTTCGGTGGAAGTTTTGCACATGTGTGGCTCATGTTCATTCTCCGACTGCAGAAAAGGGCTGCAGCTGCTGCGTCTGACTCTGTGTTTTGGAGGAGGGAGGGAACGCTCACTTTTTGTTGAAGACACCAAAATCTGCTTTCATGTTGTCAAAATCTCCAGCAAGACAGGAAATGGTTTTTACATTTGTCGCTAAAGGTGTGTGAAATATGGCTAAGTGTATCAACAATGTCACAGAGTTGGCAACAATGCGTTCAGTCTTAAAGGTGCAGGGTTCATATTTTCATGCAAATAGGGAGGCAGATGTGTTTTAAAACGCTGTACCTGCAACCCATTCGCTCCTGAAACGTCAAGGTATCGACATAAGTCAACTGTAATTCTAAAAGTTTTAACCTAACCAGCATCGAGTGGACGATCAATCGTTTTTCTCTCTCAAAGCTTGCTCTCTGTAGAGGCTGTAGCATGTTCACCTGCCTCAGTGAGCTGATGACAGTCTTAGCGAGGCAAAATTAAGACACCAAGCATTTGGATACTGGCCATAGAAAATCAAACATGCTGGATTTGCCTGATTTGAGAAAAGTTCATTGTGCTGATATGTACTAGGGAAGATGTCCAGAGTGTGTGTGGTTGCAGATTAGACCTCTGCAACCACACACATCAAATGTTGCTTGCGTCTAGTTGCGAACCAGTTTTTCTGGTATGCTTCTGCGCCTTCAGTCTGGAATTTCTAGGGACACACAGCAGTTTCCCGCCAAAGCGCAAGGGGGAGCCTATTCGAGAACTCGCAAGAACTTCGACGGATTGTACTTCCAAACCTCCTCGATTGACATTTTGTCGTAGTTAGCCATTATAGTGTTCCTCGGTTTTTAAAAATGGCGCGTTGCGGCACCGAATCGAGAAGGACGACCACACAGACAGCCAGAAAGGCATACCAAGGACCAATCACAGCTGCTTTTTGTCTGTGAATTTCCACTAGAGGTTTGCGATCGTCCGACGCGTAGTCACACAGAGACAGATTTGACGGTTGCAGAGGTCATGCATCAGAAGCATAAATTGGCCTTAAATCAAAAGGCCAACTCACTCAAACTTGTCGGCCCTCATTTGAACATAACAGCAGAAAATTTGAATACAGCTCACTGCAGCTTTCCATTTAAAACCTACAAATACACTACTATAGCACAATGATTGAACTGTGTTCCGAGTCCAACCAGACAGAGTTATTCTGCTCTGAAAACACTTCCATTGGTGTTTAGTGGTTGACAGAAGCCAACAGCAACTGCACAGTGCCGCACATGTGCCGCTATCAGATCCAGTGAAATCCCGGGTTAGATTGATCTCAATGAGATAATGACATTAGACAGGATCATTTCATACCAGAAAAAAAACCATGAATGAAAAAACTGAAACTGGACCAAGATTTGGTAGTTTGTATTGTATCAGCACCTCTCTGCAAAATCAAGGAGTTATCTGTACCCAGCATGTCCTTGGTTATTTCATGTATTAAAATAATCTAACATTCAATTTGAGTTTTTTGTTTTTTTGTTTTTTTTTTGTTACTTTTACAATATTTTAAAAGGGAAGGTTCACCACGAAATTGTCATGGAAAATTTCCCATTGAAAGCTCTCCAGGTGCGATAGATATAAACCCCTACCAAAACTGGCCGAAAAACTAATTTAAACCCTGGGAGAATCAGCTTTTAGCAGCAATGGGAACAGCTTACTCATGTCTGTCTACCTGGGTCAAATGACCTGGCAAGCGACCCGTGTTAAAATCACCTCGGCTCTGATCGGCGTGCTGTGGTAAAAGACCAGCTAAATTACTTGACACCACTGAACGCAAGATATGGACGTCAACACACCATGCCAGTCGCTTGTGATCCAACAAGCCAAAGCAACTCAGTTCACATTTGATAAATAGGACACATCAAGTAGTAAGAGGGTTTGGGAAAGATAAAGGAGCAAAATAATAAAGAATACTGACTACACGCTTGCTCCCGTCAATGTTGCTCTCCATTAATTACTTCCCTGATTTCTGTCACACTGTGAACATCAGTCAGACTCAGCTTTTCATTCAAATGGGAAAAGAGCCAAAAGCCGATTGCTAGAGGGTCAACCTGGTTTTGAAAAATCTGGGTTTTCAGTGGGAAAGTGGCTACAGAGTTTAACCCAAAATCTGTTTGTGAGAGTCACAGATAATCTTAACCTAACAAAAAAAAAAAAACACTGCTTCAAGAGATGATTTAGATTTCAGCCTAACTGGGCAAATGTCCAATTATGAACCAGTCTGATGCCTACAAGTTTGATTTATTTTAAAAGAGTAGAAAAACCTTTTCTACTCTTTTAAAACAAAACTGCAAAACAAAATCTTTTTTTTGTTTTTTTGCAATAAATATAATTTCAAACAATGAAACTATTAACTGTTGAAACTTTTAAACGTGCCTTTAGGGTAGAGTAAGTACACCGCAGGTATGAAAGATATTTGAAACTGGTTTTTCAAAGTTTACATATCAACAGTTTAGCTGTTTAACAAAAAGCCTAATATTCTGTAATTATAATGATGTTCGTAGTTGTACCAAAAGCTGATATATGGCAAGATCAATCAAATGATTGTTGCGAGAAAACACCTACAGCAAGGTAAATGCATGTAAAACAGTGATCAGTTCATTAATCACTCTAAAGATCCAGATAACACATGAACTCCCAAGCAATCATAGGATCATAGAAAGACTTCTCATTTGTATCAATATGTTTGCACCTTTACTATTTTTAGAAATAAAGGATGACACCAGTAGATGCATGTTGTTAATGAATCACAACCACAAACCACTAGGGGCTTTCTCATAGCATAGATTTGGGCAGTGGTTCCCAAACCCTTTAGCATCTGACCCACCAAGTAACCACAGCATAGATTCAGTACTAAACGTATGCTTACAGGATACAAGCACTGCTGATACAACAAGTAAACAAAGACAAATAAATACTCCAAATCGGTAACAACTACTAACCTATCACGATATAAGAGTATATGGCCACTATCTTTGCTGCAATCAACAAATCTTTGATTTCACAACCTGGGAGCTACATCCCCATGTTGATGTCAGCAGGAAATTTTTCAAAGGCAAAAACCTGCCATTTCAACCCCCCCCCCCAACACACATATATCGGGTTTCTCTATTCCGGTGAGGACTTTCCATGGACTTCCATTCATGTGTAGGTTATTTCTACAGCCCAACCCTGACCCTAAACCTAACCATTAAAAAACTAAATTCACTCTTTAGTCCTAAACCTAACATCTAAGCTTAAACAGCAATCTCCCCCAAGATAGCGTTATAACAGAAAAAGGTAGAAAAAACAAACAGTTTTCGTGTGATAAAACCTACTAATGTGACAAGTCAACACATCTAATATCTAAAAGTCAAATTTGAAAAAAAAGGCTGTATAAATACATTCTTCCAATTTAATCTTTTTCTTTAGACAACCCTTTGAATATTTGCTAAAATTTCTGAATTTTTTAACCTGTTCTGTGACAAGTTTTATTAACCCACACAGCTTTGATCTCATCCAACAACAGATGTTAAATTCAAAGATTACATATCCTCTATCTTTCAAAATGTTTCAGATATATAAAAAAATTATAAATTATTTAAATATAAGAAGAAACGTTCTGTTTACATTAGGCTGACAAGAGGGCTGTTGTGTTTTTCAAACCACCTAATAACCTGTAATAGGACTGCAAATATCATTAATGAAATAGATTAATAATTTTTTGAATATGGCAATTTATTGTTTTAAAAATCGTATTGATATCAGAAACATCAATACGTTTTGTGTATTTTTGTTATAAAAAAAGCATGTTTCACTGCCTTTTAAATTAAACTTGGGAGGCATATTTACTTAAAAATATTTCTTATTATGATTTGGTCAGGAAAAACAAATTACTTTAAACCTGAATTAAAAATCCTAATCGCTATTTTAAAGTGTTAAAATTCCTAATCAGCTAAAATACTTTAATGCTGTAAGTACATTATTTTTAAAATGATCAGATCGGCTTCAGCTCACGTTAAATGCTGGGGGAAAATAGGATAAATTCTTTTTAGGTCACAATCTTGTAATATAAATCCAGAACATGTTAATCGTCCAAGATGCTGTAATTTTCCACCCCTTAAAACCGCTAGCATGGTTTTAATCATTCAGACGCGTTAAAGTTCTCTACAATATGTTACCCAAAAATACCTACAAATATCCGAAATAAAAGATACGCCCACATATTAGCTTTTATTCCGTTAAAAATTTTTTTTCTTTTTTTTTCTCTCATTTCTAAATCACTCCAAACTTAATATTTCAATACCAATATTCGAGTCAGGAGCCAAACTTTTGGACTTGCTGGACTGGCAGACAGTGCTAGCTGGCTAACGCTAGCATGGCTAACATGTTAGCAGTCTACCTGCTCCATGTGTCCTCCATGCTTCAGCTTCTTCCCTTTTTTCTATTAATGAAACATTTCAATAACAAACGCGGTTTATATAACGAGTCTCGAGAAAGAGAAAGACAGCAGAAGGAGCATCACTGAGCTAACATTGCCGCTTTAGCTTTAGCTAGATGGTAACACATGGTGGTGATGAAGGAGGCAGATTTCAGCTTAACAGACTCACCCAGAACCACCTGGAAACTCTGAAGATCACCTTCGTGTCATACTGAGAGGAGAGTCTCTGTTATCTGGGGGAAACCGTCGCTGAAGCGTGAAGCTATTCGAGTTAAATAGAAGAGTGTTTGGACAGCAGCAGAGAGCCAGCGGGAGCGCAGGGAGGTATAGCCTCGCCGTGTGTTGACAGACGGACCCCGGATCTTTACTACACTACAGCAGGGTGAACTGGACTGAACTGGCTGTGTGACTGCAGGAAGTGACGTTTCCTGACATCACGGATAACCACGCAATCAGCAGCCCAAAGTAAATATTGTTACAGTCAAAACAGGGGGGCTCATTCACTCACATGTGTCACTGCAGCAGATAATAAGAACTGTCAGAAACTATACCTGATGTTGAGCCTGAAGTAATGGTGCCTTGCATGCAGAAGAAATGCATGCACAAAAAATCCCAAGAGAAATTCAGAATTATATTATGCCTATCTAAAATAATAATTTACTATGCAGTGGCTGTGGAAATGTAAGGAACATTATAAGTGGATTCAAGATAAGCTTTACAATAATAAATCTGAAAGGTGTGGCGTGCAATAAATTTTTTTTTGTTACTGAATAACATTTTTCTGCTGCAGCAATTCTCTATTAGGGGTGAGCATGCTCAATTTTCTAATCTTGTTTTAGGATATAACTTTGACTAGGCTACTCTAATACATAAATATGGATTAATATTAACCTATCGTGGCCGACAGGTGCAAACTGACAACAAATGATGGAACAAGCTGCAAAAAACATGTGACGCCATCTCCAAATCGCGCATGCACAAAAAACAGAAAAACTCTGCAAACAAAAAGAAACGTTCTGCAAACAGGTGCAAACGCACAGCAAAAGGCAAAATAAGCTGCAAACATGCATATGATGCAGTTTAAAACATGCAAAAACAAAAAAGCAACAGAAAAATGCTGCAAACAAAAAAATACTGCAGTTATTAAAAAGACAAGTAAAAAACTACCATCAACAAAATAAATGCAAACAAAAAAAGGCTACAGCCGCATACAAAAAATGCTGCGATCACAAAACCTCTGTACAGATCCAGACCCTCCAAACACAAAGTTAAGCTTTAACGTTGATTAAAAAAAAAAAGTTGGATGAAGAAATTAAAAGAAAAATACTTATCCACAGTTATTGATAGTACATATTTAAAAGTAGCTAGTCTGTTTTTTGTACTATTTGCATCATTTTCTTTCAGTGATTGTGGAATATTGTTTTTGCTTCGCAGATTTTGTTTGTGGTTGCACCTTTTTTGTTTGCATTTGATTCGTTGATTGTAATTTTTGCTTCTATTTTGATCGCAGCATTTTTTGTTTGCAGTGTTTTTCTGTTTAAACATGTTTAAATCTGTCAGCCATTGTCCTTAACCATGTACCTCTGACAATATATGTAATGAAACGGGGGTGATCCTCAAACTAAAGATTTTTTTTAGGTTGTTGCTCCATTCAGCTTCCTACAAATGAGATGAACTTTCCAATTCATGCTAAAGAAGAGCATCCCCAAAGCATGAATCGACCACCAGGTCTTATGTTGACGTTGGGCCTTGAATCATGTACAGTGCTACTTCTGATATTAGATTAAAATTGCTTTCGTCTGTCCATAGAAGCCCTTACCACAGATTTGGTCCCTTGATTTCATGCTATTTTTCCATAAAGACTATATATGCAGAGTCTAAGACTAGCAGCAATCCTATTAACAGCTTCTTACCCCTGAGCTGCAGATCTGCAGCTGCAGAGCTACACAAGGCCTCTTGGATTTTTCTCTTTTTAATACTGAGTATTTACAGCCATTCTTGCACAAATCCTTTATGCTCTTTTTTGACTATATTACACTCAGGAGGATGCAATTTACTAATAAGGTGACTTCCGAAGCCAGCTGGCTGCACTGAATTCCATTTGGAGGCATCAGACATAAGGGAGCTAAATACATTTGAACCTATTTTTTCTTTCTTTTTTTTACCTCTAAAAAAGTAGAATTCATTGCTGGGATAAAACCTTTATTTCATATAAATGGATCAAGATAGAAACATTTCAAATGACAAAAAATTGCCAAAGCTTCTAAAGTTGAACTTTATCTAACATATTTTAATCTTTGAAAGTAAATTCTGAGAAGTGTTCCTTTCCACTTACTGTTACATAACCGTAAGTTATTCAACAACAGTTAATTACTGATTCATGAGTGCTTGGTTTCTGATTGATTTTTTTCTCTCCAATTATGTGGGCTACGAACTTCTTCCCAGCACCCTCTCTCCCACACTTACAACAAAATGTCCGGAAGGTTCAAATCGTTCCTGCGTCTTCCTCGTCCTCCTCAGTTGGATGAACAGTGACGCACGAGCCAAGGCAAACAGAGAGGCCAGCTCCCCGCTGCTGCTTTCAGTGTGCTAATCCAGACGCTTCCCCACTTTTTCCCAAACAGAATATTTTGCTTTGGGCGCATCAGAGATGAGGCCCAGGGATTGAGCAATGTCAACTTCATTTTGGACACTGGAATCTGACTGGTTTGAGGTCCAGTTTAATTTCTGATGCATTTAAGATTATTCAGAAAAAATTCTATTTAAGTCCTAAGCGGATTTCTAAGAAAGGTGGAATATTTTAAAGTCTTTCAAGAATATTAAAGATTTTTTTTTTTTTTTTTTTTATCCTGCTGATCCTCTGGGTCATGTGTCTGTGCAGAGGAAGGCTTTAGGTTAATATAGCATCTAATGCTGATATCAGCAGTTGCTTTGTTACATTTCATTAGCTGTTTCCAAGTTATTTTCCCTCAAACAGATGAGTTACTTTCAAAAATGAAACAGGGAGGGGTTCTATGTGGTTCCTCTCTTTTCTTTGTATTGTTTAGTTATCAGCTCTTTAAATTCCCCCAGTAAAAAAAAAAGACAGATTAAGTTGTTCTCATCTTGTACATAAAGGCTCTGAGCCAACTGACAGGCTGAGGCCTGATAAAAAATAGCGAGGATGAATAAGCTCTGGCCATCCAGTCTGGTCCTTATCTGCTCCTCTGACCCTTTTCCCAGTCCAGCGCCGATAATCCACGACCAGTGGCAAAATACAGGATGTGACCGAATAACCTTAGACTGCGGTAGGAGGGAGAGAAATTGTTTATTAGGGTGTTGTTCAATGTAATCCTTCAAAAAGAGATTGAAGTTCTCAGGAGCTAAAGAGTGGCGGCATTTACCACTGCATGTATGTCTCAAAAAAGAGGAAATTGTTAAGTATCTTCCGGTAATTCAGTTATAAGAATTACATATTATTCAAATTTAACATTTTAGTTATAAATCTCTTTTAGATTTAGCTACTTTTCATATTTAATTTTGCTTTTTTAAACTTTATGACAAAACACAACAGCTATATCCTCCCTGCAGAATTTAGGGCCAAAACAGGTCAGCTATCTTCCAGATCACATTCTGTATCAAAAATCCTATTAACATTTTCTTGCATTATTTGCTAAATAAATAAAATTGATTTATATATAATCTTTTCTACAATAACCATCAAAGTAGGGTAAACATGTCTGAAACGAATCACTGTACAATCTTCCAAACAACTTTCACTTTTAGGATTCCTCTGCTGAATTTGAAGTTTTCATGACATTTTAACCCTTTCATTCATCGTGATCACTACAGTGTACAGCTGTTTAAAAGTGTTTCTTTCTATATATATATATGCCTTCAATTTTGGGCATTTATGCATATTGTCCATTCTAGTGGAAGCTATTGCATCATCCCATACAGAAAAATCCCATTCACCTCTGCTACTTCAGTTTCTACAGGCGGGTAGAGGAACCACTGTTCCAATAGAATACCATGTTACAACCTAAAAAGTAAATTACAAATATATCTATGCAAATACTTTAATTTTTTTAGAGTATAAAATGCAAAAAGTACACATAAGCGGAGTAGAATATTTCTTTATAGAATAAAAGTGTTTTCCATTCCCAAGGAGGTATGAAAACACTAAGTGAAAACATTGCGAGTTTATCATAGTTCATGCATGAGAGGGTTAATGATGAGCTGAACTTAAAAAAAAAAAAAAAAAAAAAAACTTATGATGTGGCACTACAACTGATCTCAAACAGGTAATCTGAGGTAACTTTGTGTTATGTTGTGAACCATAAACTGCAATAAAATCACAGATAATCAACATTTGCTTTTGGTTTTATTAATGCCAAGCAGATTACACCAGATGTGTTTGTAGAGAAGCTCAGCTCATAGCAGAGCTGCTTTCCTTCGCAGAACACAGACTCTTCTGTGGAAGTCCAGCCATGGAGCAAACGCAGACACTGAAAGGCTTCGGGTTTGTAGGCCAGTCTTGCAGGGTGAACTCGTTCCCTTTCTGTGCTTTCGAGGCTGGTTTACTCCACTGTGTAACTGCAGCTTCAAAGTCCCACTGGAAAAACAGAATTACAGGAGGAAGGTTGTGTTATGCAATGTTCCTCCAAGTTACGATGCAGTGTAATAAGTAACAGCAGTTCTAGTCGGACAGTTTGACAATAACACGTCAATCCTTCGTTTAGAAATATGTCCTTACATAAGTAGTGACAGAACAATTTTGCACCATCCTTGCCCTTTGTAACCTGCCTATCCATTTTGTGAGGAATGGTCTTATTAAATATTTATTAAGGCTCAAGGAAAATCTCAAATAATTTTGTCTACTTTTCATGAAAATTCACTATCGTCTACCCATTGAAGAGGAATAATTAAAACTCTACATTCATTTAGGAATATTGTAGCTCTTCAGCTAAGCAGAACAATGCTAAAAGTTAATTTGTTACATTTTTTTCAATCTTGTATTTAAATTTTAGTAACTATAGCTTGATATTTCCCTTTCAGTTGGAATTATAAGCAATCTAAAACATAGAAAAATAATTATAATTATAAACATACTTTTTAAAGAGTTATCACATCTTCAGCATGATTGAATTCCTGAATGGTTGTGACTTAAAAACATTAGTGCTTCATCTTCAAATACACTATATTGTAAAAAAGGGTTTAATTATCTGTTGCCATGGACATTTGAACTTAATGAATATTCAAATTTTAATAGATATTTTATTATAAACACCATCAGCCTTTCAGAGAAGGCTTTCCTCAAGGTTTATGATTATTATTTATGCTGATTTTGAACCTTCCATAATTTCTAGGGTCCATCTTGCATTGGTGAGGTTAGACACTGATGTTGGACATGAAGGCAGCCTCTGCTCTAATTATCCATGAGATGTTTATCAGGTTCAGGTGAGGACTTTGTGCAGTTTAGTCAAGAGAATCCATAAACCCGTTCATGCTCCATGTCTTTCTTTCATTTGAAATCAAAATGGAACTGATGAGGTCTTGCTTAAAGGCAGAAGAAAAAACCTCTCAGTTCATGGGGAGGAATGTAGCAAGCTTAAACCTTGGAAATGGAAATCTGGGAGAATCTATCAGTATGTTAAAGCATTTAAAGGTTTCTTCCATCAAACTGGAGGCTTGAGAAGCAGACAAAAACTCAACCTCGTGTCTTGTGAACAAATCTTGCACCTGTCATAATGCAGATAGGTAAATGTTGGTTTCCTAGCAACAGCCAAACCCAGAACTTACAGAACCTGAAGCATTTTACTTTCTATGGCAAAGCTTGAAAGCAGCTGGAAACATATTGTATAAAGATCTCCATTACAAAACAAGAAAAAAAAAAAAGAGAAAAAAATATATAGTGACACTCAAACTATTAATTGTACTTTTCTCTCTCATCATAAAATCAATACAATCTCTTCAGCTTTTGGAGAAAGTTTAGAAAAGGACGTGGCATTTCATAGTCTGAAGGTAGTAAAACCTAAAATAATCTTTGGTTAAAAACTTTCAGACAATATCTGAAAATGATCTGGAATCTCAGATACTTTTGAAAATAAACTTTAAATAATGCTTTTATTATCATGAAGCACTAGGTGAACACCTACAACACTGGAGGTTAAGTATTGTTCCAACACTGTTAAATTCCCGGCATGCAGGCATCAGACAAGAGACCATAAACATCTCCAAAAATAGCAGGGGGGTAACACTGGCCCCCTATAGACAAGCCAACCATTCTGCACCACTTCCTAAGCAGACAGACCCAGCCCTGTGGTGGTCTTTAATCAAAGATTTGTTACAGCAGAACAATTGGACCACAAAGCAGATCTCAAACAATTCCACCCATCGCTGAGGCCTTCAGCCTCACTCCCGCCAAGACGCAACACTCTGCAGAAATCTCAGAAACATTCAGGACATTAAACAATTTCATGCTGCTGGCAGCTGAAAAAAAGCTGGAAAATGCAAAAATAAATAGCCACTTTTTTTGGGCTGAAATTGGGCATAATGTTGAAACTAAACAGTATCCTATTCCAGTTCATTTGGCAGAGGGTTAAACATTGGAAGAAGTCATAGAGTTATGGAAACCTGCTCTACATTATGTTAGTAAATAAACAGCTACTGTTAAGCTTAACAAGTGACTGAAAGTTTTAAAGAGGAGGAGATGAAGTCTTTGAATGTACTTTGGGTGGTTTCTGTTTAGACAGCAAATTAAAACTTATTGCTTATATATATATATATTTTTTTTTTTTTTTTTTTTTTTTTTGTAAACATTTCTTATATCAAGCTGATATGGAAAAACTTGACATTCCACTCCCCTTGCAAGCTGTAGTCATGCAATTTCAACAAAATATGAGCAGAAATATATTGTCAGCCATTTGACACAGGGGTGTTGTTCTTTTTTCTTAGCAGTGCTCAGCAGAGTTGTAGTTTCATTGCATAATGGTTTTCTGCAGTGAACAGTTAAAACCCTGCTCTGCTTTTTGAACACATGCACAGATCCCTCAATAGTGTTCTAGGTTTTAACATGCTGACCAAGGTCTGCTTACCAGAACCTTTAATGACTGCCTTCTGACTTACTTCCCCTAAAGTCACATGTTAAAGCAACAGAGCACGAGTGATACACAGTCATCGCTTAGTCTGAAACTCTGAAAAGAAATTTCTTTTTTTTTTTTTTATAAAAATGCAGATGCTTTCTAAAGAAAATAATTAGGAAACTAAAAACCTGATCTAGAAGAAAATTTGATGGTTCAAAGGGTAAAATATTTGGTCAAATCCAACCAAAATCAAAGTTGGACCTTTTACTTCCTTAAGGCAGTAAGGTTGAGACACCATTCAAATTTAACTTAGGTGAAATAACAGTATCATTAGCAGTCTGACAATTATTTCCAATTATATTCAGGTGCAATCCTGACTTTATTTCTAATATCCACAGGCTACCACCACCTTGTGGCACCTTGTAAGAAGTGCGCATTATGACAATGTTTGATTAAATGTGATGTTTTGATATATGGCAACTCCTAAAAGTATTTATGCCGCATCCATGTTTCAGATTTGTCATGTTAAGCTCAATGTTAGCACAAAAATGTACATAACTAAGAGGTAGACAGAAAAGGTCACATAGTTTTTCAAAATGTTTTAAACATAAAATTAAACGGTAGCGTGAAAACAACACTAAGAAGGAAGAAGTTTAAATTTGAGGTCCTGTTTGAATTGTGCTTTGCAGTGCACCAAGCCCTGGACAGTATCCACTGGGAGGACATGATGGTGGAAGCATCATGTGGATTGGCTGCCCTTAGAATGGATTACAAAATTAGACTTAATGGGGGTGATAATTTAATAAATAAAAAGAAAAGAAAAGAAAAAGAAAAATGGTGAAAAAAACAAACGCAGCAACTTCAGTCTCCCAGACCCATTTTGCAACAATAGTTAGCTGCATTCCTGCTCCTTCTCAGTTGAATCATAAGACTGAATTGAATTTTCAGGTAATTCTCTGTTTTCTGAGAGATACAAATATCCAGTCACTATATGTGAGAATCTGGTAGAAATGTACCCTTAAGGATCCAATTGGGGTGAATTTTAGAGAAATACTAAACCACAACACACTTTTAAGATAACTTACTAAAAAATGCTGAAGAACACTTAGACTTTTCTTATTTCACAATATGTTAACTACTTTGTGTTGGTCTATCATAAACACCCCCCCTCCAAAAAAAAAAAAAAATACTGTTCGTGGTTCCACCATGATGAGATGCGGAAAGGTTTCATGGGTATTTTCATTGTTGCCAGGCATCTGCAAAGGCATCTTGCTGGCTCAGTTATACACAATGAGGGCACAGAATGATGTCTTAAATGCCAGCTTTGATTGGCTACATCATACAGCTTATTTTTGTTAAGAAATCCCACCCACCTCCAGATCAGTGCTGTCTGATGAGGAGCTATAGGATGTATCAGAGGAGGAAAGGCCACCAGCTCTGACCACTCGCATCATCTTGTGAGGAAGTTTGCCATCTGATCCGTCTTTAGACAAAGTCACTTCTTTAAGGGAAAGTACCTGAGGAAATTTAAAGCAAAAACACACAGTAACAAGGATTTCAGGTTAGATTTTAGGCTCTTAACTCTGTATTAATGGAATATTTACCTTTGTTGTCTGCTGACCACTGACATCCATATACTGGCCCATCTCCATCAGCTTCTGAATGTTCCTTGTCTTTTTGAAAACAATATAAAAACTTTAATATTTTCCAAAAGACATATAAAGAATTAACACCACAATAACCTTTACTATGTGTATATATTTACAGGAATTTAGAAAATGTTAAATGTATGCATCCACTCTCTCATTTACTTTATGCGACGAAACCTAATTTGACAGGAATGCATTTAAATGCTCTGAAGTTTTTATATTATATTTTTATTTATAAAGCTTGCTTTATGCTCAGAACTGTGACTGATATTTGCACAGGCTGACTCACAATCAGACATTTTGATCAAGAAAACATAAATGAGTCTGACCCATTCCTTTTTGGAGAGAGAGGAAGTTGAAAAGATAGGCTTTTATACCCCTCAAAAACTGTACCCTCGAACCCCGTTAAACCGATAAAGGGAAACCTAATAGTAAAAAAAGAGCGGCAGGTTAAGGAATTACAGATATTAGGGGGGATTAGGGCATTGCACTTGGAATCCAGAGGTTCTGAGTTCGAGGCCCACTCCCACAGACTGCCACTCTGGGTCCCTGAGCAAAGCCCCTTAACCCCACACTGCTCCCCGGGCGCCGCACAATGGCAGCCCACTGCTCCCCAAAGAGATGGGTTAAATGCAGAGAGTTTATTTCATTGCTCTGTACTTGTGGCAGCGTAATGACAATAAAAAGCTGAAATTTTTTTTAACTTACTTTTGTTTGTGATGGTTTCTGCTGCTTTTTTTGCTGCTTTGTGCCAGAAGTATGTTCAGGGTGCAAGCCTAACAGTCTCTCCGTGTCAGGTGATAGTTTCAACATCTTCTGTCTGGTTCCGGTCTTGAACTGATGCATGACTACAATCTGACAATTCTGAGTTAAAAGCAAACATATCACAGCAAATGCATACAAATCCTTATTCCACTACTGTATAATAAATTAAATTTATGAACAAAAGTTATGGTTATTTAGTTTGTTTCAGTAATTCTTAGGGATCAGACAGCTTTAGTTTGTGCCATGATGAAACAATCCCATCCACTATGTAGTCCTGTTTTTAGTCATAGTCATAGTTTAGGCAAAGAACTGAAAAATATATTATCAAAAAATGAACAAAATTACAAATGGGTTTCAGACAATTGTGCAGAAGGATACAAGCAGGTCCAGGATGGCACAGCCAATGGACGACAGCAGCCAAGGCATAACTCTGATGAGAAATACGAACCGTATATCATAGAGGAGGATGGCTGCAGCGTAGAGGGCACCAGATATGGAGGAAAGAAGTTCAGAGAAAACGGACATCTGAGTCACCTCCTGTCCTTTCCTCTAATGGAAACAAAAACATTTTTGCACCAAAATAATTAATAAAAACGAAATTCTCTAGAATATACTCTGGTACCAGTGGGGTTGTCACTTACTTCTGTAGAGAGTGTAGGGAGCCTGGAGGTCCAGGCAATGATACAGGCCAGCAGACCCAGGATGTAACCAAGAATTTCTTTGTTGTCCTTTGGAAAGATGAGGAAAAATATTACCTATTGAAACTACAAATAAAATGCTTCTCAACTCCAAAGATGGAATAAAAGGTTTGTATTTTAATCAAGCTTTGAATTTAGTTTTTGACATGCAATCAATCACAAAAATAGAATAGTTCCCATTTCATCAACTTAGTCTCATAAAAAAACATAAATAACATATTTTAATTAGACAAAATATTTTAAATCAAGGTCTTTTGCCCAAAGAGTACTTCATGGTGAAAAGTTGGTGCATCTCTCCTAATATGTATCAGCTCTTTACTTGTGTTTTCCTTGACTTTACGTTACTGCTGCACCCTAAATGCTCCAGGGAACGTGATCACAGATCCTTCCTCCCAGCAGCTGCAAGACTTGATAACCATCACGGTTCTCAACGACCTTAATAAGTTGTTACATTCATGCTGATTTTTGCACAGCTTTCTACTTAGTCACTTAAATAACAGGCTGATGTTATTTTGTACATCTATGTATGGGGTTGCTGCCACTTTTACATATCCACCAATTTAAAAATATCAACAGCTGCATACTGATTATTCTCCATTTGCAGAGAATAGAATAAAATTCAACTTTATTGTCTTTGTCACCAGTACAAAGCAACGAAATGTGGTTTGCATCTATCCAGAAGTGCTATACAGGATATAAATATTATTACAAGTGTATGTACACACAAAAAGTAATAGTTAGGGACTGTAAAAAGTTGTGTATAAATATAAATAAATATAAATATAGGATTTATATTGTACAAAATCCTGTACAGTACAGTATTTGTTTATTTTTTCAACTCTGTCACTTATTCTATTATTTTAAGATACTTTTTAAGGTCCACATTTGTGTGAAAAATTTTGCTGTAATGATTTTGCAGCTGTAACCCCACAATTTTCCCCATTGTGGGACAATATATGGGTATTCTGTTCTATTCTATTCTCTTCCATTCTATTCTATGTAAACCAAAAACTCCAATGTGTTTACTTTGGATTTTATATATCACACGACACAATTCAAATTGGTGCAAACTTTCTTTTTCCAAACAGTTTTAGAAATAAAATATGAAGATAAAGTACAGCTTTTAGGCTGAGGAGCTACAGGTGGTACAATCTGCTGACAGAAGAACGTATGTTAAGTCTAGAAATCGGGCCTTTAGGGAAGAATTTGAATTACTGAACAATTGCAGAAAGAAATCCACTTTGCAATATGCCACGATTCATGTGGTGACTAAACAATAAGGTGAAAAAGGTGCTTTGGTCAAACGAGACCAAAAGCACCTTATTTCACTAAAGTTTGTTTATGTTTGATGCATCACAGAGTGAAGCATAAACCAGCCTTAACACATCATCCCTAATAAATAACATGGAAGTTGCTCCATCATGGTGAGATAATGCTTTTGACATATTGGGATAATACACATACACAGCATGGTTTTTACTTGAGTATTTAACATATTTTTTTGTTTTTGAATGTAAATTACTTTCCTTCCATTTGTGCTACTTTTTTTTTCTTACCACAGAAAACAAAAGTTAATGCTTAGGAGTTTATAATTTTTAAAGCAGAAAATGGGAACAAAGATCAAGGTTTCTAATTATGTTTGGTGCGCATTGCATAACAACTGCATACTGTTCACCAAAGTTTTTCTTCTGTTGTCCATCCAGGTTTTCTTTTCTGTAAGCGTCAACTACTCAGAATGCAACAAGAAAAACAACCGTCTGCACCTGTGTGTTGAGCGTTTCCTTGTTAGATTGCACAAACCGTCACAAACATCCATCTCTACAACTTCACCATTATAGGGTTCCAACTTGAGAACTGCATGAAGCTGTGCATTAGCCTCCTTCCACCAACAGGCCTGAGCGCTGGAGGATCATCAACTCTGGACCTCAGAAACCCTCCAGCAACCACCATCAGCACACCTACAGCAAAGATTTGCTGTCCCCTGCGCTTCTTCATCGCGCTCAGCCTCCGCTCTGCAGGAGAACACCAGGACACAGATGATCCATTCATTTGTGTGTTTATCAAGAAGTTAACCGATAACGTTTCCTTTCAGCTTTTCCCTACACAGCCTGGCCTACTTTACACATCCTGAGCTATGAAGCCACAATTTTATTTTGCATACCGTTATCAGGTCATAATGCTTGGAAAAGATGGAGCTTTATCTTGACCTACGTGTTTGGGAGCTCCAGCACAGGAACACTGGAAGGCAGCACAGGATGCAGTGCACAGCATCCTTCACAGCAGCAAAAGCCCCCATAAAAATCTAAGGACATATATAATTTAATCCAGATTAAAATCATGCATGGACCATGTGTTTTAATCTAAAACTATGTTACCTGTATGTGCAGCTGCCTGGACAGAACTGCTCCCACAGTGTTGCACAGGTTACCCAGAAAGCAGTAGAATACCATGATGGCTTCAGGTGCGTTTTCCCCTCTTAATTTACAACTCTGGCACGCGACCCTGAAACAGAGAGGTGGGGGGTCATTGGCAGATTGGCTCCCCTTTAAATCCCCGGGGTGTAACCCTGGCAGACTTACAGGAGAGAGGAGAGCAGCAGCAGGAAGGCAGAGAGCAGGGTGAGAGCAGCGGGGACGCACGTTTTGTGCGCGTCTGGAGACAAACAGGTGGCGATGGAATGAAACCAGAAAGCACCGAGGCTGGAGAGGAAGTGATCGGAGCTTCCTCTGAGCTGATCATCGGTGATCGAAACACCTTCATCCATTTTCCCTGCAAACTGCTCCGCAGTCTGCGAACTGTCGCCCTTCTCCATGCAGCTGAGACGCTCCACTAACAGGCAGCAGGAGGAGGAACCTGAGGAAGGGCTGGTTACCTGTGACGCACCTGCTCATTAAGGATCTGAACCAATTACCGGGAAAAGCAAAGAAGATTAATCGTTTGACTAGAAACCAATGCAGCTTTCTATCAGTTATTGGCCTTTTCAGAGAATATTGAGTTTAAAATGCATTTAAAACCTTTTTTTTTTTTTTTTTTTTAAAGCAGTGGTTTGATGTCAGTCTATAGACAAGGACATGCGTTTCCCCCAATATATTAAAAAGGGTTGCTTTTTTACAGAAAAAACATCAAAAAACGTAAAGATAGACGATAGATTGCAAAAACTGGTAGCACGTGTTTGGTGCTTAATCTACCTTTACACCTTTAAAGCCTGGACCATGACATAATTGACAAAAAATACAAATTTTTTCAGTGAATTTTATGACAAATGAAATAAAAAGCATATATTTGGATTTTTAAAAATAATAATTTAAAATTAGATAATTTATTGGTATCAATTATCATACATGAGGTATTTCTGTATAATCATTTGCACGTTTTCAGTTCACTGTAAAAGTGTATGTCAGGTTTTCTGATGTCTTTTTGTTTATTTGATAGTGAATTTTAAGACCATAATGGATGTCAGAAGTCATACTTTTTTTGATTTAGTTTTTTTCTGTTGTTGAAATTAATAAAAAAAAAAAGGAAAAAAATCTTAAAATTTTTGTTGCATTAACACGACTTAAACTTTTTGTGCAATCAGTTTCCCAGCTGGACTGAGTAAATTTGCTACAGTTTTAAGTTATTTAGAAAAGAGCAATTGAATTCAATTTGAATATGAACATATCACACTTAAAAAAAAAGAATAAATCCAGGAATTTTAGTATAAAATAAATGGTTTAAGTTAACTCAAACCAAATAAAATGCGTAAATAGACATCATCCATTAGAGTTATCATATAATAATTGCTTTATGTTCTTAGACTCCAATGAATTGATTAAAAACACTAAAATAATTCTAGTTTCATAACTTGAATCAATTGGTGCAATCAGTTTCCCCAATTAATTTTAATTAAGTTAACTTGTCAGGTTTGAGTGTGTACACGGATCTGATTGGGTGATTCAGGGTTTTCAAGAACAAAAATATCACACTAATGATGCAAAGGTCTCAAATATGGCACACTTTGCTTTAAAAGGTATAGCATTTATCCCAGGCAGTTTAATAAAGGCTGGCATATGCTTCACTGGAATATTTTAAAAACTAATTATAGGAACATTTATGTGGTTATACAAAGAAAATTACATTCTACATCGCTATCAACTGGATATTATCATACAAGGAAAAGTCAAACAGAACGCTTTATATCAGATGTTATCACAGAACTAGCAAATAATGTTTTTTATTTTTTTACCAGATGGGAAACTTTATTGACCAAATGTTCAATCCTCATGATTTTCTGTGGTCTGTGTGTTGCTGCAGAGGTGTCCCAGCTTTTCACCTCTCATATCTAAGATTTGCTGTGTCGAGGCTGACAGTCATCATGTGTGGAGGAGGATGGCAGTGCAGAAGCTTGCCCTGAAGAAAATCAGTTTTTGAAACACAGGGTGCTTGTGGATGAAAGGACGAATGCTGAGATGCTTACATTCCTGATTTCACAAACAGTCCCACAATCAAGGAACTGGGCTCATATCAGAGTGATTTCTAAATTTGTTTTTTACAGAACAACACAAAGTACTGCTTAATTGTAAGGGAAAGGCACTGATTGGTTTGCATCTGCAGGGAGAGTGAGCTTGGTCATAGATATTCAGAGGGACTATTAGTAGCAGGGGTTTGTGCTGCCACAGAGCACCAGCACTAGACATAGAAGCAGAACCACAGGCAATGGGTTTAGATTAGAGCAGAGGCATCACTAAGGTTTAAGGACGGGGGGACTTAAGTCCTCATTTGATGCAAAGGATGTAAACGGATGTAGCTTTCTGTACACAATTTCTCAAACAGCTAACAAAATCTGGGAAGCTGCTTTTCCACTATTTGGACAGATTTAACAACAGTACTTTATTTTGTAAACCTTTATTAAATGACTTTCAATACAAAAAACAAACAAACAAACAGGCACAATGTTTGTTGATCTGTCCATCCCTCATAATGAGGGTCAGTCATAATTTCAGTTGTTTGTTCCCAGATATTTTGAAGTTACACAGTTCACATTTTCGGCCCAAAATATGATTAAGACTTTGGGAATTTAAAGCCCTGAAAATACTATTTAAAGGGGAAAAATCCATCATTTATTGGTATCTAAGACCTTTAACTGATTTCCTGAGACCTGATAACTTCCTCAAATGTTTACTGTTCTGCTTATTTGCAATGTAACAGTGACTAGCTGAGACTGTTATCCTTTTGGAGAAAACAGTAATTACAGATTGAGATATTGTGTCTAAGTTGAGTCAGACCTGGGCTTCCAAGTCTAACTTTTCTGAATGAGATTTATGAAATACCCCACTGGTGAATAGCCACCTGCAGAAAACTGAAGTATAGTTATTGAATGGTGAGCACAAAGCCCTGACTTGGGTCCCATTGAAAACCTGAGTGGTACACCAAAGACCAGGGTCAATTCCAAGAAGACCATCAAATCTGCAAGAGCTTGAAATAGTTTTTTTAAGGAAAGATGGGCACGAATTCCTCTAAAATGTGTCAGAGTTAGAATCTACTTAAAAAGATTGGAAGCTGTTATTCAGCAAAGGGGATATACAATTGACCATTAGAAACAGGAGGGCTGATAATTCTGACCCTAAAAGTTTTTATGAAATAATTTTGGTTTTAGGTTAAAAAAGGATATAAAATAAGGATCTTAAATAAAACAGATGTTTGGAAAAGCTGCATTGATATTTATTGATCTGCTTAACTGGATTTTGGAAATAAAAACTGAAAAGGAATCTTAACTTTTTTAGGTGTTGATAATTTCAATCTAAATCTAAGGGGGGGAATAAAATGTAAGCCTAATGGGATTTACAGAGCTTTTATTTTTCTCATATAAATCCAGAAGGAGAAGACAAGTTTTCAACTTATTTCAAACAGTTTAAACTTTGAAAAAACATTTGAGTTAGTGGATAGAGATAAGGGATGCACAATATAATACAGTTTTTGGCAAATGTTAATACTTTACAACTCAACTCGCCAATAAGTGATGTGATTTCCCCCTAAACATACCGACAGAACACATTAATTTCTCCATTCTGTGCTTTATATGATCAAAGTATCTCAATCAAAAGTGCTGTTATTGGTTAATATGCTAACAAGACTGAGATCTGACATCTAAACATCTGTAATAAAACCCACCCAAGTGCTATTAGAAATTAGTTTCTCAATGTATCTGATAAGGTTAGACTGGAAAATATCTCAGACTGGGACCATGGAGTAAGAGCCACCGTATTTCAAAAATGTTTGAAATCTAATATTCTCAATATATGAAAATATCTGGTTGCCTTCTCTAGAGCAGATGTTCCTGAAATCAGGGTTGGAACCCCCTGAAGGATTATGAGACACATGTAGGTTCAAGAGAAGTGTTTTTTTGTTTTGTTTTTTTTAAATAAACATTGCGATGTGATCCCTGAGATATATAGTAGATATATTCTGAGATGAATAAATAGATGTAAATGGTTATTTGATTTAATACATGACTCAAATACTATATGTATCATTAGGTTGTAAAATTCACAGTTACACAATTAAATGTCCCGTTAAATAGTCAAACATACATTTAAAATGAATTACGTAATTAAATGTCATTGAAAACAAAATTTACTCAAAAATGAATATAATGACTTTACTTTTTGTTTAATAATAAAGGAAATTAATACATATTTTTGTATTTTTGGGATCACTCCATTTCAAAAGTGATGCATTTTGCACTCAGGTTGTCATGAATCTATGTTTCCCCTTTTCCAAGGCTTGAACAAGAGACCGCTGGTGAGAATTGGTTTTATTGTCAGCAACCACTTTCCTGTTTTCCTTCCTGGCCAACAGGAATTAATCCCAACTGTTGAGATAGTGGCTCTTGCAATCATTAATGGTGTTTGCAGTGTTCTTGCCACATCACTGACACCGTGCAGTCATGGCAAACAGCAGTTCACTTACCTGTTTCTGAAACTTATAAAAAAAATTTCACTTGTTTACATCCCTCTAATGGCAGACTAATGCAGCATGACCCACTGGCGATGCAAATATGATCCTCAATCATTTGTCACAAAAAAGTACCTTTTATATCAGAAGTTTTACAGCTAATATTGACATGCTGATAAGATCATGCATCCCCAAGAAATATGGATGATTCAAACTGATAGGGGGGAAAATAGACAGAAATGTCATTACTTTAATGACCATGTACTGTATGCATCTCCTGGAAATGGATTTAATCTTTTCCAAAGTATCACAAATAGAATGCTTTTAGAAAGTAGTTTTTTTTGCGTGTGGAAGTGACCCAAATATGGGACCAAAAGTGAACAACTGAAACAAGAAGTCAAAATCTAGGTTATTATCTAAGTAGACTAAGTATTGAGAGAAGTTGCATTATTAGCTTAAAATAAAATTGGAGGGTGCAAGTCGAAAAGAGAAAAAGGACTGGATTGATGGGTGCACCATTCTAGAGTAAGAAAAAAAAAAAAACACATCACTCCGGGTTTTTTTTTTCTTTTCTTTTGTGAACAAGGATAACTAAGTGTTTTGGTCACATGCTGTCATCAGTTTACTCAGGTCACGTTTGAGAGGTTGGACTAATTGATTTAGGGATGCAGCAATTTCCCAACATGATCACCTCTTCAACATAAGTTATTCAAAGAAACATTGTTTTTGACTCTGCCTTTTATGGAAGCAGCAGGTGCATCCTAATCTATTTGACATTTTCTTTATGCTGTTAGTATAGTCTGGAATGGCAGTGATTTCATTTTATCATTAAACCGCTGCCTTTGCAGGGAGATCAATCAAATTTTCAGCATTTTTTTCCCTCTGTATCTTCACTAACTGAATCCTGTTGTGTGACACAAAACGGAATCAAATCCTCCAGTGCTGCCTTGGTTCTGTTGGACCAGGAACCAAGGCTTGGTTTAAATGAAAGCAAAATCACGGTCTTCAAACAATAAATAGCAACAAAATAAATTCATGTTGTCACATCTGTTTTAATTTCAGCACTGAAAAATATATACCTTACGTAATCAGATTCCAATAAATCTTTTTTAAAAAAGCAGTGAATTGAGCTAAAATGGTTTTCTCATCGAGCCTTCACTCCAAAGGTGGGCTGATGTTGCAGTCTGCTGCAAAATATTGACAGACACATTTTTCTTTAGCAGTCACTGCCTGTTTTTGCACCATAGTTATGGAAGTCACTGACAACAGTGTTACACTGGACGTGCACTTCAGTCGTGTCGTGAGAAGACACTGCAGGTCAAAGGGAACCTTTCCTAATTATGTAAAAAAAAAAAAGGATATATGCAAGCGTCATGAAAATATTCTAAATATTTGGTGCTTCAACTCCAATCAACAACACAGTCCAGGTCATAAATGATTTCAACCATTTCTATCTGAATATAATATTAAGCAGCTCAGATCAAGACCTCATCCATATTCACAGATGAGAGGCATTTATGCACCTACATCAGAGACCTTAAGAGATTATTTATATTTTACTTTATTCCATTTGAAATCAGATGGTTAAAAGCAAAGTCCAGACAATCATCATGCGTCCAGATGCTTTGTAACCCGCCGGAGTTTCTCCTTCTTGTTTCTGTTGCTGTGTTTTTTCCAGGGCTTTTCTCCCGTTGCCTCTGATTGGGAGCTGACTGGTCCAACTGGTCCACTTCCAGGTTTGTAGCCCATGATGGTTTTGACTCCTTTTGTGAGTGCCCGGACATTATCCTACCAGGAAGAGCCCATCAAAGGTAGAAAACGTTTTTCCTCAAACAGATTATTGGTGCTAATGATCAGAGCATTTATTCTTACCTGATGGAAGAAGTTTTTATCAACAACATTTTCAATCCTCTTGATTTTCTGTGGTCTGTTTGTTACTGCGGAGATGTCCCCATTTTCAGAGTCTCTTTTCTGGAATTTGCCATGCCGAGGCTGAAAGTCTTCAGGATTAATGTGTGGAGGAGGATGGCAGTACAGAAGCTTGCCCTGTAGGGAGTAAACAGACAGGAACAGCAGGGTGTTTCAGAAATTATTGAGGACAAAAAAAAGGAAAATACATTTTTAATATAAAGTACCTGCGGGTAAAAAGAGGAACTTAGAAAAACAATAAGTTGTTCTGATTCCCGCCAAGTAAGACTTTTATCTTCATGAGGGCCAGTGCTTTTATTTACAGAGAACACTAAAACCAAAAGTAGCTTTAATGACGTAATTGTAAGAAAAATCGTACATTTTTCCCCCCTAAGGTAAGACAAATATATCAGAAAGATCAGCAAGGAGAACTTTTAGAAAATCTAAGAGTATCAAAAGCAGAGAAGACCACCACATAAACACTGTGATAATTAAGCACATAAACAACTATAACCAACTATTTATATAAACATATATAAATATGGAGATAAAATCAACTTTATCTTCCCCACAGGGGGAAATTAAATAGTTTCAGCTGCCGGATGGGTTAAAGGGGTGTGTGCCCTTAGTAACATAATTTTAGAGAGGATAAATAAATAGTGGGAAAATGTAGAATAACCAAAAAAGAATAGCAAAAATACATATTTATAAAATATATTTCTATCTCTTTCATGGTGTGGCGATCATGGTACATTTCAAACAGGAACTTTGATGGAACGCCGCATTTGCCCTGTCCCTCTGGGTCTCTTGGCACCAACAACTATGATGGCTTTTTTTCCACTTTTTGTCTGGGGTTGGGGTTATGTTTTTGCTTTTTGCGCAGAGTGAGTTGTACTTTAAGGAGTAAAGATTAAAAAATAAATTGATAAGTAAAAGCAAAACTAAAATATATGCATATATGCAGACTCTAGAAGGAGTGCAATGATAGATTGTGCATAAAGTCAGTAGCCATCAGTTTTTTGCTTGCTGCTGTCCTCTTATTAGCCTTGCTTTGCAGCACACGGTGATTCTGAGTTTCCAGGTTTCGCTGAAAAGCATAGGGAAAGATGCACAGACTCAACCAGCAAACCTCTTCAAAACCTTGTTCACAGTAGACTAGTTCATCTGTCAACGCATCTCTATTCTCCTACTACAGCTGAGCAAATAGCAGGACTGCTGGTCCATCCAGTCGGGTTTAGCACAACTTTTATTATTCCTCTTGCCAAATCAAACAGCTTTATACAAGAAGGAAATCACATTAAGCTTTTGACAGGCAAGTGTCCGCATTGAAATCAAATAGTCATAAAATGATCAGCACGGTGAGCAAACTTAAATCACGATTAGCATGTGGATGAGATACAGTCAAACATTTTGATGCTGTGTGAAAATCATTTAAAAAGCCAAGTTTCATCATGGTGACCTACCGTACATCTATTTTCTCTGGCTGTTGTGTTTGTAGTTTAGTTATAAAGCAACCGATTAAATCACTCGCAACAGCTGCAGTTGGAATGTAAAAAGTTAAATAAAACTGTTATTAAAACTTCATGTTTAGGAAAGATTCTCTTGATACAAGACAAAACAGCTTTTAAGAAAATGGACATTTATCAAATAAGCATTAATCAAAGATCAATCAACTTTAGATTCATTAACCAATGGATAACTAAAATCCCAAATAAACAAGTATTGTTGCTAAGCAACTCCATGACTCTTAAGTCTGATAATCAAATTGGCCTGTTATCAGATTCCAAAACATGGAGGGAGACTATTTAATGTTGGCAGTAGCCTTTAGGGGGCTAAACTTGGAAGTTACAGGTCTATTGCCTCTAGTGGATAGAAGTGCACTCTTACCCATGGCATGGTCTGTCATTTTTGTTTTAACAGTTGAATGCATCATCCTAGAATCTGATTCCTGTAAGTACATTTAAATGAACTTCCCAAAATTCAACAAACAGTAAAACTCACATTGACATAATCCTTGAGGATGTACCGAGCTGACCTGGGCTGATCCGGCTGGCCGTGGGCGGTCATAAAACCTCTCATATCTGCAAAAATAATAAAGAATAACTCTGTAAAATCATTTTTTATTTCCTACAGAAAAGCATGAAACATGTGATGATCTTACATCCATATGCGGTCAGTAGCTCCTCAGAGGTGGGGGGCCTTTCGGGGTCTTCGTCTTCTCGTGGTCTAATGATGTTGATGCCATAGGTACATTCTAAAACATGTCGAGGGATTGTCTGACATATGTGACAAATCCATTAAGGTCTAAAGGAACAGCTCAATTAGACTCAACAGCAACATAAAATCATTCAGGAAAGGATATCAGGGACGCTGCAGGTACATGATCCCTCATCTGGTGAATGGGCAGAATCCCAGAGCAGATCATCTCAGCTTTGGTAGAAACAAACGAGGGCATCACCAGGCCGGGGCAGTCACACAGACAAAGACCTGGCTCCACATAAAGAGTCTGAGAAGAGATTGAAATGGTTCCTCAAAAATGTGTCAGAGTTAGAATCTACTTAAAAAGATTGGAAGCTGTTATTCAGCAAAGGGGATATACAATTGACCATTAGAAACAGGAGGGCTGATAATTCTGACCCTAAAAGTTTTTATGAAATAATTTGGGTTTTAGGTTAAAAAAGGATATAAAATAAGGATCTTAAATAAAACAGATGTTTGGAAAAGCTGCATTGATATTTATTGATCTGCTCAACTGGATTTTGGAAATAAAAACTGAAAAGGAATCTTAACTTTTTTAGGTGTTGATAATTTCAATTTAAATCTAAGGGGGGGAATAAAATGTAAGCCTAATGGGATTTACAGAGCTTTTATTTTTCTCATATAAATCCAGAAGGAGAAGACAAGTTTTCAACTTATTTCAAACAGTTTAAACTTTGAAAAAACATTTCAGTTAGTGGATAGAGATAAGGGATGCACAATATAATACAGTTTTTGGCAAATGTTAATACTTTACAACTCAATTCGCCAATAAGTGATGTGATTTTCCCCTAAACATACCGACAGAACACATTAATTTCTCCATTCTGTGCTTTATATGATCAAAGTATCTCAATCAAAAGTGCTGTTATTGGTTAATATGCTAACAAGACTGAGATCTGACATCTAAACATCTGTAATAAAACCCACCCAAGTGCTATTAGAAATTAGTTTCTCAATGTATCTGATAAGGTTAGACTGGAAAATATCTCAGACTGGGACCATGGAGTAAGAGCCACCGTATTTCAAAAATGTTTGAAATCTAATATTCTCAATAAATGAAAATATCTGGTTGCCTTCTCTAGAGCAGATGTTCCTGAAATCAGGGTTGGAACCCCCTGAAGGATTATGAGACACATGTAGGTTCAAGAGAAGTGTTTTTTTGTTTTTTTGTTTTTTTTAATAAACATTGCGATGTGATCCCTGAGATATATAGTAGATATATTCTGAGATGAATAAATAGATGTAAATGGTTATTTGATTTAATACATGACTCAAATACTATATGTATCATTAGGTTGTAAAATTCACTGTTACACAATTAAATGTCCCGTTAAATAGTCAAACATACATTTAAAATGAATTACGTAATTAAATGTCATTGAAAACAAAATTTACTCAAAAATGAATATAATGACTTTACTTTTTGTTTAATAATAAAGGAAATTAATACATATTTTTGTATTTTTGGGATCACTCCATTTCAAAAGTGATGCATTTTGCACTCAGGTTGTCATGAATCTATGTTTCCCCTTTTCCAAGGCTTGAACAAGAGACCGCTGGTGAGAATTGGTTTTATTGTCAGCAACCACTTTCCTGTTTTCCTTCCTGGCCAACAGGAATTAATCCCAACTGTTGAGATAGTGGCTCTTGCAATCATTAATGGTGTTTGCAGTGTTCTTGCCACATCACTGACACCGTGCAGTCATGGCAAACAGCAGTTCACTTACCTGTTTCTGAAACTTATAAAAAAAATTTCACTTGTTTACATCCCTCTAATGGCAGACTAATGCAGCATGACCCACTGGCGATGCAAATATGATCCTCAATCATTTGTCACAAAAAAGTACCTTTTATATCAGAAGTTTTACAGCTAATATTGACATGCTGATAAGATCATGCATCCCCAAGAAATATGGATGATTCAAACTGATAGGGGGGAAAATAGACAGAAATGTCATTACTTTAATGACCATGTACTGTATGCATCTCCTGGAAATGGATTTAATCTTTTCCAAAGTATCACAAATAGAATGTTTTTAGAAAGTAGTTTTTTTTGCGTGTGGAAGTGACCCAAATATGGGACCAAAAGTGAACAACTGAAACAAGAAGTCAAAATCTAGGTTATTATCTAAGTAGACTAAGGGCCGGATCTATCAAAGGTTTGCGTGTATTAAAACGTGAGCTATTTCACTGCGCACGCTAAAAAATGTACAAACTGATCTATCAACAGCGTGCTAAAAGGATTTGGTCTTTAAAACGTGCTAAATAGCACCTCTGATCCATTTAGTACTTTTTCTGCAATGAATATGCAATATGGGGCGTTTACACGCTAAAGTGCGTCTTGTGGGAGGAGAACATGTAAATATATTAATTTAGCACTCGCAAAGTGATTTATCAAACCTGAAAGCAATTTTGCTAACGGTATCTGACTCTATATTTAACACGTTTCAAAAGAAGGTGCAAATGGTCTGTATGCGTAATTGCGCACACATGGCAGCGGTTATTGTCGCAAGAAGGAGACATGGAAATAAAGCAAGGAGACGCAGAGAACGAATTTTTTCACTCCGTGTGAATATTTTTGGAATGAACGAGGAAACGATCATCAAAACATATCGTTTATCCAGCATTGCCATTTTGGAGCTGTTGGGGGAACTCCGAATGGATTTGGAGCCAGCCACAAGGAGGACCCACGCAATACCAGATATCACAAAACTCCTTGCAACATTGCACTTTTTTGCATCTGGGTCATTCCAGCGTACGGTTGCAGCGAGAGCTGGGATCTCCCAATCTCGTTTTTCAGAAGTGCTGTCCGACGGGGTCGGGGTTCTCCCCCTGCGCCTGTGGAGCAACGTGCCAAATGCTGCGGGGATCTCATCCACAGTCACAGGCCAATACAAAACACCTGTTTTTTTTTTTTTTTGTTTTTACTGCAGCACATACTACCTTAGGGAATAAAGGTTGCCAATTTATATATATATATATATATATATATATATATATATATATATATATATATATATATATATATATATATATATATATATATATATATATATTTACTTATTTTTTTTTTGTTGGGGGTCACTGTAAGATTTAAATTTCTTAATGCACTAGTTTGTACAGACTACAAACTACTTTGCCGCAAACCACAAAACGCGCAAAACCATCATTTAAATAGGGCGTCTCCAACAGTTTTGCACCTTCCACCAGTTACGCAATCACTCTTGTTAAATCACCCGCAAACCATGGTTCAGCCCCTCGCGCAAAATTCCAGTTTGCGAGCGCAAATTACTGCACGCAAAATTGGATCTTGATAAATCCGGCCCTAAGTATTGAGAGAAGTTGCATTATTAGCTTAAAATAAAATTGGAGGGTGCAAGTCGAAAAGAGAAAAAGGACTGGATTGATGGGTGCACCATTCTAGAGTAAGAAAAAAAAAAAAACACATCACTCCGGGTTTTTTTTTCTTTTCTTTTGTGAACAAGGATAACTAAGTGTTTTGGTCACATGCTGTCATCAGTTTACTCAGGTCACGTTTGAGAGGTTGGACTAATTGATTTAGGGATGCAGCAATTTCCCAACATGATCACCTCTTCAACATAAGTTATTCAAAGAAACATTGTTTTTGACTCTGCCTTTTATGGAAGCAGCAGGTGCATCCTAATCTATTTGACATTTTCTTTATGCTGTTAGTATAGTCTGGAATGGCAGTGATTTCATTTTATCATTAAACCGCTGCCTTTGCAGGGAGATCAATCAAATTTTCTGCATGTTTTTCCCTCTGTATCTTCACTAACTGAATCCTGTTGTGTGACACAAAACGGAATCAAATCCTCCAGTGCTGCCTTGGTTCTGTTGGACCAGGAACCAAGGCTTGGTTTAAATGAAAGCAAAATCACGGTCTTCAAACAATAAATAGCAACAAAATAAATTCATGTTGTCACATCTGTTTTAATTTCAGCACTGAAAAATATATACCTTACGTAATCAGATTCCAATAAATCTTTTAAAAAAAAGCAGTGAATTGAGCTAAAATGGTTTTCTCATCGAGCCTTCACTCCAAAGGTGGGCTGATGTTGCAGTCTGCTGCAAAATATTGACAGACACATTTTTCTTTAGCAGTCACTGCCTGTTTTTGCACCATAGTTATGGAAGTCACTGACAACAGTGTTACACTGGACGTGCACTTCAGTCGTGTCGTGAGAAGACACTGCAGGTCAAAGGGAACCTTTCCTAATTATGTAAAAAAAAAAAAAGGATATATGCAAGCGTCATGAAAATATTCTAAATATTTGGTGCTTCAACTCCAATCAACAACACAGTCCAGGTCATAAATGATTTCAACCATTTCTATCTGAATATAATATTAAGCAGCTCAGATCAAGACCTCATCCATATTCACAGATGAGAGGCATTTATGCACCTACATCAGAGACCTTAAGAGATTATTTATATTTTACTTTATTCCATTTGAAATCAGATGGTTAAAAGCAAAGTCCAGACAATCATCATGCGTCCAGATGCTTTGTAACCCGCCGGAGTTTCTCCTTCTTGTTTCTGTTGCTGTGTTTTTTCCAGGGCTTTTCTCCCGTTGCCTCTGATTGGGAGCTGACTGGTCCAACTGGTCCACTTCCAGGTTTGTAGCCCATGATGGTTTTGACTCCTTTTGTGAGTGCCCGGACATTATCCTACCAGGAAGAGCCCATCAAAGGTAGAAAACGTTTTTCCTCAAACAGATTATTGGTGCTAATGATCAGAGCATTCATTCTTACCTGATGGAAGAAGTTTTTATCAACAACATTTTCAATCCTCTTGATTTTCTGTGGTCTGTTTGTTACTGCGGAGATGTCCCCATTTTCAGAGTCTCTTTTCTGGAATTTGCCATGCCGAGGCTGAAAGTCTTCAGGATTAATGTGTGGAGGAGGATGGCAGTACAGAAGCTTGCCCTGTAGGGAGTAAACAGACAGGAACAGCAGGGTGTTTCAGAAATTATTGAGGACAAAAAAAAGGAAAATACATTTTTAATATAAAGTATCTGCGGGTAAAAAGAGGAACTTAGAAAAACAATAAGTACTTTTGATTCCAGCCTAGTAAGACTTTTATCTTCATGAGGGCCAGAGCTTTTATTTACAGAGAACACTAAAACCAAAAGTAGCTTTAATGACGTAATTGTAAGAAAAATCTTACATTTTTCCCCCCTATGGTAAGACAAATATATCAGAAAGATCAGCAAGGAGAACTTTTAGAAAATCTAAGAGTGTCATAAGCAGAGAAGACCACCACATAAACACTGTGATAATTAAGCACATAAACAACTATAACAGTTATAAATATGGAGATAAAATCAACTTTATCTTGCCCATAGGGGGAAATTAACTAGTTTCAGCAGCTGGATGGGCTATAGGGGTGTGTGCCCTTAGTAACATAATTTTCGAAAGGATAAATAATTAGTGGGAAAAATGTAGAATAACCAAACAAGAGTAGCAAAAATACATTTTTATAAAATATATTTTTATCTCTTTCATGGTGTGGCGATCATGGTACATTTCAAACAGGAACTTTGATGGAACGCCGCATTTGCCCTGTCCCTCTGGGTCTCTTGGCACCAACAACTATGATGGCTTTTTTTCACATTTTGTCTGAGGTTGGGGTTATGTTTTTGCTTTTTGCGCAGAGTGAGTTGTACTTTAAGGAGTAAAGAAATTGAAAGTAAAAGCAAAACTAAAATATATATGCAGACTCTCGAAGGAGTGCAATGATAAAGTCGGCAGCCATCAGTTATTTTGCTTGCTGCTGTCCTCTTATTAGCCTTGCTTTGCAGCACACGGTGATTCTGAGTTTCCAGGTTTCGCTGAAAAGCATAGGGAAAGATGCACAGACTCAACCAGCAAACCTCTTCAAAACCTTGTTCACAGTAGACTAGTTCATCTGTCAACGCATCTCTATTCTCCTACTACAGCTGAGCAAATAGCAGGACTGCTGGTCCATCCAGTCGGGTTTAGCACCTTTTTTTCATTCCTCTTGCCAAATCAAACAGCTTTATACAAGAAGGAAATCACATTAAGCTTTTGACAGGCAAGTGTCCACATTGAAATCAAATAGTCATAAAATGATCAGCATGGTGAGCAAATTTAAATCACGATTAGCATGTGGATGAGATACAGTCAAACATTTTGATGCTGTGTGAAAATCATTTAAAAAGCCAAGTTTCATCATGGTGACCTACCGTACATCTATTTTCTCTGGCTGTTGTGTTTGTAGTTTAGTTATAAAGCAACCGATTAAATCACTCGCAACAGCTGCAGTTGGAATGTAAAAAGTTAAATAAAACTGTTATTAAAACTTCATGTTTAGGAAAGATTCTCTTGATACAAGACAAAACAGCTTTTAAGAAAATGGACATTTATCAAATAAGCATTAATCAAAGATCAATCAACTTTAGATTCATTAACCAATGGATAACTAAAATCCCAAATAAACAAGTATTGTTGCTAAGCAACTCCATGACTCTTAAGTCTGATAATCAAATTGGCCTGTTATCAGATTCCAAAACATGGAGGGAGACTATTTAATGTTGGCAGTAGCCTTTAGGGGGCTAAACTTGGAAGTTACAGGTCTATTGCCTCTAGTGGATAGAAGTGCACTCTTACCCATGGCATGGTCTATCATTTTTCTTTTAACAGTTTAATGCATCATCCTAGAATCTGATTCCTGTAAGTACATTTAAATGAACTTCCCAAAATTCAACAAACAGTAAAACTCACATTGACATAATCCTTGAGGATGTACCGAGCTGACCTGGGCTGATCCGGCTGGCCGTGGGCGGTCATAAAACCTCTCATATCTGCAAAAATAATAAAGAATAACTCTGTAAAATCATTTTTTATTTCCTACAGAAAAGCATGAAACATGTGATGATCTTACATCCATATGCGGTCAGTAGCTCCTCAGAGGTGGGGGGCCTTTCGGGGTCTTCGTCTTCTCGTGGTCTAATGATGTTGATGCCATAGGTACATTCTAACACATGTCGAGGGATTGTCTGACATATGTGACAAATCCATTAAGGTCTAAAGGAACAGCTCAATTAGACTCAACAGCAACATAAAATCATTCAGGAAAGGATATCAGGGACGCTGCAGGTACATGATCCCTCATCTGGTCAATGGGCAGAATCCCAGAGCAGATCATCTCAGCTTTGGTAGAAACAAACGAGGGCATCACCAGGCCGGGGCAGTCACACAGACAAAGACCTGGCTCCACATAAAGAGTCTGAGAAGAGATTGAAATGGTCTAACTTTAGCTTCTGACAGAATGCATATGGAAAGAGTTTGATTAAGGATTAGACCCATTCCATACCTGAAAGTGCTTAGTGTGTCCTGGTGTGGCTGAAACCGACACCTTTTTGTTCCTCAAAATAGTGTTGATGGTGGAGCTCTTTCCAACATTAGGGTACCCAACCTTTTGAACAAAACACTAACTTATTTAATCTATTTCACAGATGCTTTCATGTGCAATAAAATAAAGGCTCCAACTATTTTAAAGGCACAATTTACACTCTAAGTAAAGAAACACATCAACCCAAAAGGAAAAATATATTCTCTTCCTAAAACCAAACTCAGAGTTTCACCCACCAGTCCTACTGTCAGCTGTCCTTCTTTACACTTGGAACCTTTGTGTGCCGCTTTAAATATTTCCAAGAGCTCATCTTTGTGTTGCAGTCGGCTGGAGTTGTGGAAGGAATCTCCAGAAAATCCTCCTTCAGCTTCCTCCTCGTCCTCTGAGCAGGTCTGCCAGTCCTCTTCATCAAGGGTTACGTTGTCATCCAGCTCTTCTTCTTGCTCTTCCTTTTTGTTCATGTCTGCACTGTGTGGAGAATCACCTCCCTCTGAATCACTCTCTACACTTTCTGGATCATCAACTTCCATGCCCTGAGAGAAAGAAATCAGGGTCAAGCTACTGAGTTTAAAGAGAACAAGAAAAAGACAGATTTACCCTCCCCAGAACCAGCTCAAACCTATCAATGTGTGGAATAGAACCAACATCCATATCGAAGCAGACCAAAAGTATTCAACTTTATCTAAGTAATTTCCCCTCACCTTTTCCTCTGCATCCAGCCTGTTACTTTCAGCCAAGGCAGACCAGAAAACAGCCCTGAGTCCCTCCTTCTCAAAATACTTTGCCCAGGCCTTCCGCTGCTCCCGGGTCAAAAGGTCTGCCTTGTTCACCAGCAGCATGTTTACCTTTTCTGGCGACACCTCTTTTACATATGCCTCCTGTTGGCAAAGTAGAACAAAATTACAGTCCTGTGATCAGAATGGTGCGATTCCGTTCTATATCGATCTAACACGATGTGGATTAAAAGAGGCCTTACCAGGTCGGCACATCTGAACAGCAGAGGATTCCTGGCATCCACGATCTGAACGACGATGTCACTGAAGAAAAACATAAGACATTAGTCCTCATAGCGAAAGCATACTATGCCTTTTCTAAAGTAGGGCTGGGCGATAGGGTTGTCAAAAGTATCGATACTGAAATGTTGTATCCGGGTACAATACTCGTTTTCAAAAGTATTGATACAGTGCTACCACCAGTGGCACCTAAGCAGTCATTCATCTAAGGTGCAGATTAGAGGGAAATGCACTTTCAGAACACTGTGTGATTGAATAATTCTGTGCACTTTTCAGTTTCAGACTTTTTTTCTGTAACAGGTGCAGCCGCTGAGAATGATTTTTGTTTCTTAAAGGAGAAGTTCGGTTTTTTACACTTTAAGCCCATTTTCTGTAGTGTCCAGGATGAAATCGAATGATCGACACCAAAAGTTTGACAATTGCTCCTGTCTCTGCTTTATGGCTCATTTAGAATCACCCCCTGGCTGCTTTAGAATGGCTTCCATTGTGCATGTCCGATAATGTCCTTAAAACAACCTTAAACGCTCTTTTTTTAAAATATGCTACTCACCGTGTCGTCAGCGCTGTTCAATGACGTTCCAAAAAAAGTTTCGTGAAGAAAAAACGTTCCTGTAGTGTTTTATTTAGCATTTTGTAAATCCCATTGAGTTCTGTTGGAATAGTCAATATTCCCCTGCCACCGGAAACGGAAATGGGGCCTGTTTACACAGTTGTAGTCTTTTCGCTTCACTCTGTGTACTCCGACGTCGAGGTGCTAACGTCTCTGTTAAACACTTTAAAAAACTCTGAAAATGGAATACGAAAGGTGGATTCTTGATTCTCGACGTCGGAGTACACAGAGTGAAGCGAAAAGACTACAACTGTGTAAACAGGCCCCATTTCCGTTTCCGGTGGCAGCGGAATATTGACTATTCCTACAGAACTCAATGGGATTTACAAAATGCTAAATAAAACACTACAGGAACGTTTTTTCTTCACGAAACTTTTTTTGGAACGTCATTGAACAGCGCTGACGACACGGTGAGTAGCATATTTTAAAAAAAGAACGTTTAAGGTTGTTTTAAGGACATTATCGGACATGCACAATGGAAGCCATTCTAAAGCAGCCAGGGGGGGATTCTAAATGAGCCAAAAAGCAGAGACAGGAGCAATTGTCAAACTTTTGGTGTCGATCATTCGATTTCATCCTGGACACTACAGAAAATGGGCTTAAAGTGTAAAAAACCGAACTTCTCCTTTAACCGGTTTGGTTAGCGTCATTGTTATGTGTGCAAAGCATAGCCAAGGAAAGAACACTTAATTTTAATTTTATAAGTTTTATATCAAGCTTGCTTACTATTGTGCACAGCATACAACCTTTATTGTATTTATTTATTAATGAAAATATTTCTGTAGAATTTTGGAGTCTTTGTTTTTATCCTTGTGGTATTGAAAATGGTATCGAGTATCGAATATTTTCCTTAGTATCGGTATTGAGTTGAAAAGTTTAGTATCGCGACAACCCTACTGGGCGATAATTCAATAACGATATATATCGATCGATAGACGTGTGGCGCAATAGAAAAAAAGAGGGTCGATAAAAGTTCGATAAAAAAGAAACGCAGTTTTCCTTCCTTCTCATTGTAGCCTAGCATGTAGGTTTATGCTAGTCACTGCTTCCTCCCAACCAATCACTCACAATCGCGGACCCAGGCATGCCGTCACAAAGCGCCGCCCTCTCAAACCACAACACAGAGCACATGAAGATGTGCAGCAAGGAGAGGCGGAGGAAATTGTTTCAAAGAAGGGTTTTTGTAGTTCGCCAGTTTGGCAGTATTTCGGTCATGGCAAGTCGGACAAAAACCAAACCACAGTCATCTGGAAAATGTGTCGGGAACCAGTGAAAACCAAGTCTGATAACACAACCAACTTTTTATTTTTTTTATCATCTCAGCCGCTCACACCCGCAGGAGTACGAGCTGTGTAGGCCCCGACGCGGCTCTCCTCCGAGGAATCTTCGGGAATATGTATATATATATATATATACACTATATTGCCAAAAGTATTTGCTCACCTGCCTTGACTCACATATGAGCTTAAGTGACATCCCGTTCCTAATCCATAGGGTTCAATATGACGTCGGTCCACCCTTTGCAGCTAGAACAGCTTCAACTCTTCTGGGAAGGCTGTCCACAAGGTTTAGGAGTGTGTTTATGGGAATTTTTGACCATTCTTCCAGAAGCGCATTTGTGAGGTCGCACACTGATGTTGGACGAGAAGGCCTGGCTCTCAGTCTCCGCTCTAATTCATCCCAAAGGTGTTCTATCGGGTTGAGGTCAGGACTCTGTGCAGGCCAGTCAAGTTCATCCACACCAGACTCTGTCATCCATGTCTTTATGGACCTTGCTTTGTGCACTGGTTCACAGTCATGTTGGAAGAGGAAGGGGCCAGCTCCAAACTGTTCCCACAAAGTTGGGAGCATGGAATTGTCCAAAATGTCTTGGTATGCTGAAGCATTCAGAGTTCCTTTCACTGGAACTAAGGGGCCAAGCCCAGCTCCTGAAAAACAACCTCACACCATAATCCCCCCTCCAACAAACTTTACACTTGGCACAATGCAGTCAGACAAGTACCGTTCTCCTGGCAACCGCCAAACCCAGACCCGTCCATCAGATTGCCAGATGGAGAAGCGCGATTCGTCACTCCAGAGAACGCGTCTCCACTGCTCTAGAGTCCAGTGGCGGCGTGCTTTACACCACCGCATCCGACGCTTTGCATTGCACTTGGTGATGTATGGCTTGGATGCAGCTGCTCGACCATGGAAACCCATTCCATGAAGCTCTCTGCGCACTGTTCTTGAGCTAATCTGAAGGCCACATGAAGTTTGGAGATCTGTAGTGATTGACTCTGCAGAAAGTTGGCGACCTCTTCGCACTATGCGCGTCAGCATCCGCTGACCCCGCTCCGTCAGTTTACGTGGCCTACCACTTCGTGGCTGAGTTGCTGTCGTTCCCAAACACTTCCATTTTCTTATAATACAGCTGACAGTTGACTGTGGAATATTTAGGAGCGAGGAAATTTCACGACTGGATTTGTTGCACAGGTGGCATCCTATCACAGTTCCACGCTGGAATTCACTGAGCTCCTGAGAGCGACCCATTCTTTCACAAATGTTTGTAAAAACAGTCTGCATGCCTAGGTGCTTGAATTTATACACCTGTGGCCATGGAAGTGATTGGAACACCTGATTCCAATAATTTGGATGGGTGAGCAAATACTTTTGGCAATATAGTGTATATTCAGTTCTGGGCAGTTTCCCACGTAGTTCTAACAATTGAGATAAAAATGCTGAGGGGCCAGAAACTTCAAAGTAATAACTCAGGTTAAAGCAGGAAACGGGGGCGGCGGCGGCGGTAGGGGGGGATTTATTTATTTGTTATATTTATTTTGGTCACTTCTCTGGTCACTTTAGTTTATTCTTTGTCAGTATTTAATACCATAACTCAGGTCTCTTAAGTTATTTTACTTTAAAACAATTCTGTTATAGTTAAAAAAGTTGGTTAAATAAAGATTTAATTCGAAGTCTGTGTTTGTGTTTTTTATTAAAATTAAATCATTTAGCAATATCATAAAAAGTCCAGGCAGAGCTGCACATAAAATATGGTTTCAAATCTTTTCAATAATTATCGATATCGATCAATATGCATTTTTTTTAATCGATAAGCTTTTTTTCTATATCGCCCAGCCCTATTCTAAAGTATCCTAGAATCTTAATGCCTGTCACCAATAACGATAAGCTACCATGTATTCTAACAGAACAAAGGAACACAAAGTACAGCTTAACTGTAAGGCTAAAGGAAAACTAAAACATGACATAAAGATCTGTAAATATTTTGTGCATCTGTAAACATCACTTTATCACCTTGGCACTGTACCTCTATATACAATACATGCTTTGGCTGCCACAGAGGTGTGTTAGCATGATAGCATTAGTAAATAAAGAGCATCATGAAGACCAAGTGCATTTAGTACGGTAGGCTATAAGTTCAAACACAATGATAAATAATAACTTGCCGTGCTTCCATCTAAATGTGATGCAAATTTTGAGTGAACAAAAAGTAAGAAAAAACAACAAATTAGACTTGTTTCCATCCATTGGAGTGAATTAACAAGGCCATCAAATTGTAACGTCATCATAGGTTGACATTATGTTTGTCTGCAGTAAACAAGGAGTAGAGGCATCAAGCTAGTGCAGACCACATATCAGTGATGGACAGAGGTTTTAATGAATGTGTTGCAATGGGGCAAGTCCACTTACTTTAGCATGTCAGCTAGTATTAGTGATGGTTCATGCAAGCAGAAACAGCTGATTAGTCATGTACCGTAATATAATCGCAGAATTTTATCAGTTATATAGGATTTTACATTTCCATCAAACTCTTCCAATTCAATACGTCCAAATTTGAAGAAAATAAAGATGAATAGAAACATGACTAATATAAACCCAAACTCCTGGACAAATAAGGTGACCACTGATCAGGGCAGCTGCCATAAGGCCCATGGAGACTTATGGAGAGGGCTGTGGAGATCCACACCTAAGGAGATCTGATGAAAGCAGTTCATATACATCTATTGCTACACGAGGTCACAAGCAATGAAGAAGGAGCTGAGATGAAAGCAATGATTTTCACGCCTAAATGTAAAACACTGGAAGAAAACTACTAATGCAGATAATCAGGGTTCCTACAGCATAAGGCAAGTTAAATTTAAGACTTTTTAATGCCACTTGAAATAAAAATTTAAGACCAAATTCACAAGAAAAACTCGCTTGCGACAACTTAACCCAAAGGTTTATTTTAACATAAACCACTGCACTAATGTTTCAAATTTTGAAAAACTTCCCATACAGGAAGAAAGCTAAAAATACACAGATGACAGATATATTTGAACAATTATTTAACTGAATTCACAAACTTTTGTTTCAGCAAGGAACAAAACAAATCACTTTTAAAGCCACAACATAACCAGTGATAAGTATTTTTTGTAGTTATTTTTCTTTGTATCGTTTTCTTAGTATGTTTGATTTGGTGATAAGTGGAGGCGTTGCAGAGACAAGGGTGGAACAAAACTGAGAAATATCTGCTGTTTCTGTGTAACTCGATTTTGACGCTTTGTGTTTCGTGCTTCGCATGTGCGCCTCCACTGCCTTAATTCCCATCATTCCAGGCTTGAATGACTTCTTGCACAAAATACACTGTGCCTCATGTATGTTCCCTGATACTGGTTTTAGCCATGGAGAAAACTCTTGGCTGGAGCCAATTTTCGTTACATGTAATGTACAGGTGCTGGTCATAAAATTAGAATATCATGAAAAAGTTGATTGATTTCAGTAATTCCATTTAAAAAGTGAAACTTGTATATTATATTCATACATTACATACAAACTCATATATTTCAGATGTTTATTTTGTTTAATTTTGATGATTACAAATGACAACAAATGAAAATCTCAAATTCATCATATCAGAAAATTAGAATATTACTGAAGACCAATAAAAACAAAGGATTTATAGAAATGTTGGCCAACTGAAAAGTATGAACATGAAAAGTATGAGCATGTACAGCACTCAGTATTTAGTTGGGCCTCCTTTGGCCTGTATTACTGCAGCAATGCGGCGTGGCATGGAGTCGATCAGTCTGTGGCACTGCTCAGGTGTTATGATAGCCCAGGTTGCTCTAATAGTGGCTTTTAGCTCTTCTGAATTGTTGGGTCTGGTGTATTGTATCTTCTTCTTCACAATACCCCATAGATTTTCTATGGGGTTAAGGTCAGGAGAGTTTGCTGGCCAATTAAGAACAGGGATACCATGGTCCTTCAACCAGGTACTGGTAGCTTTGGCACTGTGTGCAGGTGCCAAGTCCTGTTGGAAAATGAAATCTGCATCTCCAAAAAGTTGGTCAGCTGCAGGAAGCATGAAGTGCTCTAAAACTTCCTGGTATGTGGCTGCGTTGACCCTGGACCTCAGAAAACACAATGGACCAACACCAGCAGATGACATGGCACCCCAAACCATCACTGACTGTGGAAACTTTACACTGGACTTCAAGCAACGTGGATGAAGTGCCTCTCTTCTTTTCCTCCAGACTCTGGGACCTTGATTTCCAAAGGAAATGCAAAATTTACTTTCATCAGAGAACATGACTTTGGACCACTCACCAGCAGTCCAGTCCTGTTTCTCTTTAGCCCAGGCAAGACGCTTCTGACGCTGTCTGTGGTTCAAGAGTGGCTTGACACAAGGAATGCGACAGCAGAAACCCATGTCTTTCATACGTCTGTGTGTGGTGGTTCTTGAAGCACTCACTCCAGCTGCAGTCCACTCTTTGTGAATCTCCCCCACATTTTTGAATGGGTTTTGTTTCACAATCCTCTCCAGGGTGCGGTTATCTCTCTTGCTTGTACACTTTTTTCGACCACATCTTTTCCTTCCCTTCGCCTCTCTATTAATGTGCTTGGACACTGAGCTCTGTGAACAGCCAGCCTCTTTAGCGATGACCTTTTGTGTCTTGCCCTCCTTGTGCAAGGTGTCGATGGTCGTCTTTTGGAAAACTGTCAAGTCAGCAGTCTTCCCCATGATTGTGTAGCCTATAGAACTAGACTGGAAGACCATTTAAAGGCTTTTGCAGGTGGTTTGAGTTAATTAGCTGATTAGAGTGTGGCACCAGGGGTCATCAATTTTGAACCTTTTCACAATATTCTAATTTTCTGATATGATGAATTTGAGATTTTCGTTTGTTGTCATTTGTAATCATCAAAATTAAACAAAATAAACATCTGAAATATATGAGTTTGTATGTAATGTATGAATATAATATACAAGTTTCACTTTTTAAATGGAATTACTGAAATCAATCTACTTTTTCATGATATTCTAATTTTATGACCAGCACCTGTACACTTGCTCATATTTTCCAGACAAAAAGTTAATGGTGCATCTCCCAAACATCCCGGCCACAACAACGCTTTTATTGGTTCCGCTATCGGGATGGAACCAATAATGGCAAGCCTTTTTTTTTTTTTTATAATAAAAAAAAAATAATTGTCAATTTTAAGGTTTCATTTAGATTACAAAAATAAATCGTAATAAAAATAATCCTATTTATGATGTTTTAAAAATTAAGGCCTACGAAAGACTGATTTAAGACATTTTAATACCAATTAAGGCCTTACTTTTATTTTGAAGTATTCAATGACTTTTAAGACATTTTAAGGACCCGCGGAAACCCTGATAACCCCCCAAACAGTGCTGTTTTTGACAGCCATTTTAGATTTAGTCTTAGTCTTCAGGATGAAAACTATTATTAGTCTTAGGGCCGGATTTATCAAGATCCAATTTTGCGTGCAGTAATTTGCGCTCGCAAACTGGAATTTTGCGCGAGGGGCTGAACCATGGTTTGCGGGTGATTTAACAAGAGTGATTGCGTAACTGGTGGAAGGTGCAAAACTGTTGGAGACGCCCTATTTAAATGATGGTTTTGCGCGTTTTGTGGTTTGCGGCAAAGTAGTTTGTAGTCTGTACAAACTAGTGCATTAAGAAATTTAAATCTTACAGTGACCCCCAACAAAAAAAATAAATAAGTAAATATATATATATATATATATATATATATATATTTATAAATTGACAACCTTTATTCCCTAAGGTGGTATGTGCTGCAGTAAAAAAAAAAACAAAAAAAAAAAAAACAGGTGTTTTGTATTGGCCTGTGACTGTGGATGAGATCCCCGCAGCATTTGGCACGTTGCTCCACAGGCGCAGGGGGAGAACCCCGACCCCGTCGGACAGCACTTCTGAAAAAACGAGATTGGGAGATCCCAGCTCACGCTGCAACCGTACGCTGGAATGAACCAGATGCAAAAAAGTGCAATGTTGCAAGGAGTTTTGTGATATCTGGTATTGCGTGGGTCCTCCTTGTGGCTGGCTCCAAATCCATTCGGAGTTCCCCCAACAGCTCCAAAATGGCAATGCTGGATAAACGATATGTTTTGATGATCGTTTCCTCGTTCATTCCAAAAATATTCACACGGAGTGAAAAAATGCGTTCTCTGCGTCTCCTTGCTTTATTTCCATGTCTCCTTCTTGCGACAATAACCGCTGCCATGTATGCGCAATTACGCATACAGACCATTTGCACCTTCTTTTGAAACGTGTTAAATATAGAGTCAGATACCGTTAGCAAAATTGCGTTCAAGTTTGATAAATCACTTTGCGAGTGCTAAATTAATATATTTACATGTTCTCCTCCCACAAGACGCACTTTAGCGTGTAAACGCCCCATATTGCATATTCATTGCAGAAAAAGTACTAAATGGATCAGAGGTGCTATTTACCACGTTTTAAAGACCAAATGCTTTTAGCACGCTGTTGATAGATCAGTTTGTACATTTTTTAGCGTGCGCAGTGAAATAGCTCACGTTTTAATACACGCAAACCTTTGATAAATCCGGCCCTTAGTTACATTTTAATCATTACGATACTTAATAGTCGACTTAAACTTGAAAAGGTTTTAGTCTAATTTTATGTTGCAAAAAAAGTTAACATTTACAATTTCGATTTTTTACCACACTGACAACTCTATCCTAGATACTACAATAGCTGGGTATAGAATGCTGCAATGCAGTTCATCATTGCTGTTGGGCAGAATACTTTAATTTAAAGAATTCAAATAAACTTTATGAATTAATGCCCTACTTAAAAAAAAAAAAAAGTGTCACAAAAACTGTAAAAATGGCAGATCTAGTTCAACACATCATATTGGTTATAGCAGATAGACAAGCTAACAAAATGTGCATAAAGGAATGGTTTTAGACTTATGAGGTTTCCATCCCAAAGCAAACACTTTCTGATCTACTACGAATTATGTATGCACACAGATTAATTAAATCTTCATTGCTTCAAAAAAGCAATGAACGAAAACATTCTTTATATTTTGGCAATTTTGGCTTTATTTCTCCAATTTGCCCGTTGGTTACCACTTCTCAGCTGTCAAAATAGATTTAATAGATTTATTTGGTGCCTGCAGTTTGAATGACATACATGAAAAACACCTTCCGGCCACTGCAAACAGTAGCTGAAAATCGCGAAGAGGCGACTTGGTCATAGGCTGCTGTTAAACGGGATTCCTAGTAACAGCACACCGCCGGTGTACTGGGGTCTGAACGGCTCCGACAGCGAAATAATATTTGAAGGCAGGATTGTAAATCTTGATGAACTGACTGCACAGATGAGGTTTTCAGGTGGCTTTCTCACTTATTAATAATAAAATATATTAAAACTACTTTTTACCCACTGATCACAGCAAATATAGTTACAAGCAAAGAAAGGATAGGGTAGCTCACCCAAAGCGAATCACACCCACTTTTCGACCGCGCAGCAAGAGCAGCAAAGATGCTTCAGCCGTGCGTCAGAACTAAACTTGTACAAGCAGCAAAATATAGCAGCACGTGAGTATGTGCTGCTATATTTTTCTGCTCCTGCTGCTTGCGGTCTGAACGTAGCATAAAGCACAAACTCTGAGCTAAATGCATGCAAAAATGCATTTCTGCAAAAGCACACCTGGAAAGGCAGAGTTGGTAAGAGTTTAGCACGCAGCACCGGACCATTCTGGCTTATTTTTTTTATCGCTGCTGCTGCCATGATCCATCTGTGGTCAAGCAGAATATGTAACGCCATATGCCAGGTGAGCAGCATGAGCAAACAGGATGCAGCTGTACGGCTGATACTGCTTCACTTGTCTAACAGATTACAGCACAAGGATGCATTTTAAACGTCTGACAGACCACCCGCTAACAGTTAGATTTAGCCTTGTCTCATTGATGAAAACTCACACCCATGAGTCGTCAAGTTTTCGTCAACAAAGATCCATGTTTAGCTCAACAGATTTTATTATCGTCATGAAAAAAATGGAGCGTTAACAAAATAATTTCATCATTGTTGATGATAACAACACTGCCCCCAACACCATCTTCAATATAAAGTATAGAAGTGGTGGCATCATGCTGTGGGCACCCTGGCCTTCTGCAGGGACAGTGAAGTTACTTAAAGAAATGGAAAGATGAATGAAGGAGGACAATCTAGGAGGAGCGGTTCAGTTTGCTGGATGGCAACACTAAACATAAGAGACAGAACCTCAGACAAAGTCTAGAGTAAGAACCGATGCTGAATCTATGGCAAGAATTGAAATTTGAGAAACACATTGAAGTTTGTGGCAGTAAAGTCACAAAAAAGTATGAACTGCTCCTCAAAGCTCCGTATCCTTATTAACAGATCTCTTTAATTTTACCTTCTCTCGATAACTCTCCACAGCTGTCTCCAGAATTCGAGGTTCCTCTCAAACGGTGTTAGAATTAACTTCTGTTCCTCCTCCAATCTTTGAAATAATATCAAAATTACAGTTAAACACATATGCAACAAAAGTGAGCGTTCAACATTCAGCAGTAGCTCTAGAGGAAAACTATAGGAGGGTCCAGTATCAAAATAACTTAGAAAGAATTAATGCATACTGAGCAAGTTCTCGTCTCCACTGCAAGAAGCTGTCTTTCTCTGCCTGCTGAAGTACATCTGGAGTGGTACTTTCATCCCAGTGAGGACTTAAAAAAAAAAAGAAGAAAAACATGCTTTAAAACCAAAGTCAATCAAATGTTTAGATTTCGAACAGGTGTTTTCCGCTTACCGCCGAGGAATTCTGAGGAAATGCTTGTTTTCTTCATGCAGCTTCTTTAACCTGCTTTTCTCCTCAGCTGTAAGCAGCCCTGCTCTGGCTTCGGCTGGAACAAACTTTATGTTGAGTTTCTCTGAGAAACCAGAAAGAACAATGTTGGAGTGGATGATACAGGAGTAATGAAGTCCATCAGAAGCTGCTTTAAACTGCTAGTGGCATTATCCTCCTCAAAACACACAACGTTTAATTCACATATGTCAAATTCTGACCCAGATGACTGACTGATTTATCTGTAAATACAGAAATAAATAGCTACTGCAAGATGAGTCTATCTATCCTCCCTCTCATTCACTGACTGGTTGATGATGGATAGACCAACACTGTTATTCCAAAATTTTTCTTTTAATGCTGTTAGACATTTATGCATTAAAACATGCTTTGGAACTAGGGCTGAAACAATTCATCGAATTAATCGATTATTTAAATAATCGTCAACTCATTAAGTAATTAATAAATCACTACCTAGAGCATAGAGACTATAAAACATGCCTTTAGTTGACAGAGGAACCCACTTAGAGCAGTAATTATATTAAAATTGTAAAAAAGATGAAAATAAAAGAATGTCTGTTGATTCTCCTTAGGCTTATATGGTAATTTGGATTGTAAATTTGTCAACTTCGTTTGGGTAAAAAAAAACAACAACAAAAAAACAATAAAATGCGTATAAATCAGTTTTAAAAAGTTTCTGACCTAGAGAGAAATCCTAGATCAAAAGCTGACAACTACCGTTATCTCTAAAAGAGAAGAAGACTTTTCCTACAAATAGGTTTTCCGATCAGAGAAAAAATAAGACATTTGGCCAAAAGAGCTTTAATGAAAAAAAAGAATAAATACCAATGTCAAGCACAGCAACAGGAGTGGCATGGTTGGCTGCAATGGTTAATAATACATTTTATAAGGGGATTATATGATAAAAAGATAACGGTCTCACAATTATTCAAAACACAAATCATGATCAAAGCAAACTTAAATTTGTTTTGAATTTAACAAAGCAAGATAAAATCAAGCCTGTGGAAAGATCCAAAGTTATTTTGAATATTTTCGAATTACACAAAATACTAAAGAGTTTTTTTTTTTTTTAAACATCAGCCAGAATTAGACCAGATGTTTTGTAGTGGCTACAAAAAGGTTTAGGTTTCTTAATAACTTCCTCATGTTCAATGATTTTAACATCTGTGAAGGTCTATTTGAGTATTTATAAATAGTGGGTTAGCTGCACTTTTCAGTTCTCTGAGAGAACTTGAGAAAGGGATCAAACTCATTCATATCAACAATGTAGAGAGTATTTAACTGGCAGCATGGCTGTGTTTTACCTGCAACAAACTCTGTTCCTGCCAGTTCAGCTGTGGCTAGAAAGTCATCCATGGAGCTCTGCTCTGTCACTGACTGCAGGTTCAAACGGCCCCAGTCATAGCCATCATTCAGTTCACTGGTGTGGAGCTGGAAATGTGAGATTAAAAAAAGATAAGTACATAAATAAATAAATAAATACATGCCATAATTCACACTTTCTCAGAAGTGATGCTGCATATATATATATATATATATATTTTTTTTTTTTTTATCGAAAATATATTTGAATTCCTGACAGATATTTCCACCTGTATGTAGTGCTAACTGTAGTCATGTCTTACCCACGAATCTCCCCTCTTGTTCCCCCGGCCCGCCTGGAGCCTCTCCTTCATCAGTGCTCTACCCAGTCCAGCTCCTCCTCCCGCTTTCTTCTTTCCCATAACGACGTCTGAAATATTCTACACTACAAAATAGAAAAGAAGTATAGGACTTTAGGTGTATAAAAAAAGCGTTATATGCCTACAACAGTCTAAACACATGTGCACTGCCTTGTTGTCCTGAACTGTGGAAGTGGAACATACCAACATCGAACTTCCGGTGTTTGCTTTAAAGCAACGCAACATATTACCAGTAAGCAAAATTCAAAACAATGATTATGTTACATCTTATATATTATAGTCACTAATACACTTATATCGATTTAATATGCCTATTTTGTTTGTGGAAAAATAGCTATATAAATATCTAGAATAATAAAAAGTGGTTTCTCCCATGAAGTTGTCCAGCTCTTAAATAAGCTCTGAAGAAACTAGCTCTCAAATGATTGCTGTTTCCACAAGATCAGAAAGGAGATTCAAAGTCGAAAATCTGCATTATTTTTTTTTGGTACTCTTACTTACTAAACGTACTAACTTATTAAAAATGTTTTACAAGTTATTTTCCCTGTAAACGTAGCAATATCAAGGAACGCAGTTTCAAGATAAAACCCCTAGATGGCAGCATAAAACCTTTACTGTTAAATAATCAAAATCTTTTCTTCTTTCTTTTTCATGACATACTAGAAATTGTCACAATTTTCTATTTATTTGTTATACTCTGAAGGACTGCTGGTAGTTATTTTTGATGGTTTAAAAAAATGAAATCCTAAAATGGTAGGCCCATGCTTATTACACTAATACCTCACACCTACTGAGTTATGAAATCCATGTCTGGATTGGTCCATATTTAATACAGAACATTAAACGGTCCTGATCTGTTTGGGTTTTCCCAGCAGATTCAAGAGGAATATGGATTTAGACTTTTAAGTTGCTGCGATTATGACTGGCAACTCCAAACGATGATTACAAAAATCTGTTTATTTCTTTTCGATTCTGTTTTTCAAAATACCCGAAAGATTACACAATTTTATATTTTAATCTGATTGCTTGCTTTTAAAAGCTTAGATATTCTTCAATAAAGGCGTACAAAAGTAGGCTAACACAAATCTTAGAGTACATCTTTTGTCTATTCTTCCTATCTCTGAGTAATGTATAGAATATATAGAAAGTTTTTTGTGTTGAAAAAAACTCTAAATCAAGTCACAAATCAAAACTGCATCACACTGATAACATCATACTAATAGAATTCCACTCAAATGCTTTTTTTCTGCTGCATTTTTTCACTAGGCCTATATATATTTGTTTGTTTTTGCACTGCCCTAAACTTCCCTATCAATGTGTTTTTGCACCATGTTTTTCTCCCACGCTGTTTACATTTGAACACTGCTGCACTTTATGGAATGGAAATGTTCATTTCACTGCTAAGCCGCTGCTCATTTACTGCCTGAAAGCTGTACAAAACAAAATTTAGTTTGCCAAAATTTAGCCTTAGACAGCAAAGTTGTCTAAGGCTAAATCTAAGAATATCATTAAACTGTGATGGAGACTATTTTTTGTAAAACAACGCTTTATAAACAAAATTAACATGAAATATATGTTTATACGCTTTAGATTTTAGTTGAAACACTCTAATTTCCTACTAACATCCTTTCTTATTTGTTTTCAATAGCTGTGTCAGAATAATGGATACAGGGGCAGAGCTAGATCAGGGGCCACTTGACAACAAAAACACTGTGGTTAATTATGCATATCACTATACTAACATTAAAGATGATAAGCACAGAATTCCTGCTCTTTTCAGAACTAGATTTTGTCTGTTATGGGGTAAACAGAAGATAATGTGTCTCTGCAAGTCATCTAGGAGTCTTCAGTGAAATCATAGATAAATAACTGTTTTAATACAAACTTATTAAATAATTAATATATGTAGATGTTAATACTTGTAAATTTTATGCAGAATGATTACTGACAAAAGTAGGTAAGTAATGACAATGGAAAAGATGTTTGCTCAAAACTCAAAACCTGAAAGAATTTGATCCACTATACCTTTTACCGGTACTTAGAAAGAACAGATGTTTGAATATATTCGTATATTTGTTAGCAAAGGTTTTTCTTTATTTATAAAATACGAATGTTTTGCTTGTTACTTTCAAGTTGGAACAGTGTAGATTGGCTGTGAGGTTCTGGTGCCTATCTACTTTCCGCCACCCCTCAGTGTACAGTACATTGGTTATTGCCTGGCCACCCTTGTTAAAATTCTAGCTACGCCTCTGCTTGGGTAGAAGAAAAGAAATTAGCTTATAACTGTCATGTATAGGAGGCTACCCCGCAATAAAATTAAATGATGTGTGCAATCGGCAACGGCGTAACGACACAACAATAAGCAACGGCAATAAGCAACATTATGGGGGGGGGGGGGGGGGGGGGGGGTGACACGAGATGTCTCCATTCATCTCCTGGTCGCAATCTTCACTCATTGTAGCAGCAACGTCCACCATTCCCTCTTTGGTTCAAAGAAAGAAGGTTTTTATTTTGGGAAGTTTGTTCCGCTCTTCCAGCAATTCTTCTTTCCTTTTTCTTTTCTGGAATCAGCTCAAGTACCTCTATTGGTACCAATCGTCGCTAACACATTGTACGTAACGGTTATGGTTTTAATCTACGCTCTGGATTACCCATAATTCCAAGTTGTAGTGTAAAAAATAAAATACTGAAATACATTGTTCTTTTAAGATTTTTATTGCGGTTTGAAACATATTGTATGACTGTATTTTTTACCAACCGTCTAATGAACTATACACAGTTATTAACATAGTAATTAAAAGTACCACCGTCTGCTTTGCTATTGGTGTCGTGTTTAAACGGCTCATCATCATGTTGAAATCTGGCATGTGTTGAGGTATAAATAAGGTCCAGTCAGACATTTCATATCAGGTGGGCTTTAGAGAAATTTTTTGCACCATTAGATCTGCAAAGAGACGTCCTACTCCACAGCTATGTAGGGGGCCAACCATGTGTCAGTGACGGGGCCCCTAAGAGGTCGGGGGCCACTGAGCAACTGCAGTCTCTGCTTACCAATAGTTATGTCATTGGCAATCGGTGTAATTTTTTTATTAAAAGGGATAATGTAGCTCCAGCTTAAATGAATGACTTCAATTGTTGACAAGTAATTGAATTACCGTAATATATTCACTTGGGCAACTTAGAAACTAAATAAAATTGGATCAACTTGGTTAAATTATTTGTTATGAAATGAAGCAGTTAATTTCAGCTGGAGCTGCCTTCTCTTTTTAGAGTGAAGTGAATAAAATGTTAAATTATACTCCGACTAATTAAGTTTTACCCTCATTCAATGGTGTAGCGACACAACAATAAGCAACATTATCTGGGTGAAGTACAAAACTCTGGATTACCCAGAATTCCAAGTTGTAGTGTAAAAAATAAAATACTCAAATACATTGTTTTAAGATCTTTATTGCGGTTTGAAACATATTATATGAGGGTTGGTTTTTTTTAACCAACCATCTAATGAACTATACAGTTATTAACATAGTAATTAAAAGTACCACTGTCTGCTTTGCTATTGGTGTTGTATTTAAACGGCTCACCATAATATTGAAATCTGACATATAATGGGGTATAAGTAAGATCAAATCAGGTGTTTTTTTTTGTCTTTTTTTTTCATTAATGACTTTTACTTTTTCACTTTTTATGCTTTTTACAAAAATTTTTTTTCCCAATCCAAAACTTTATTGAAAAGTTGCAAATTACAAACCATTGACAAAAAAACTATCACAAGATATAGAACTGTATCTCCAAAATAAGAGTTCAATGATGGGGTACAATTAAAATTAAGATAGAACAACTTAAATAGATAACGGAAGAGATAAAAAAAAAAAAAAAAGGCAAGATATATTGCATTTCTCCAAATATTTCCTGAATTACGTTAACAGTGTGTATACATTTTTTTAATTGCTGATTCTTTGGATACAATTGAAGTTTTTTTTTAAATCATTTTCAAACACAGGGAAGTAAGGTCGACCTTTGGAAATTTTGGTTTTGTGTAGCCTATGTGGAATTTTGCAATTAGAATTATCAAGTTAACCTAGATCATCAAGTTTCCTATCATTATTAGTAGCCTATAGTGTAAGATAATATATTTGGCTTGTAATTTAATTGGTGTGTTGGAGTGTGATATGATGTAAACCTCAACTTCTTTCCAGAATATCTGTGAAAATTTACATTAAAAAAAATAGAAGCTCAGGTGTGTTTAAAGAGGAATTTTTCCGCATCTTTGTGTCTGTAATCAGGATTCTTATTTCCTGCGTACTCTGCTTACCGATATTTACACGATTGCCCTCATTTAAATATATATGTAAAAGGTAAAGACTCACAAGAACGGATCAGGAGTAAAATGGTTTAGTCCACCCTACGCGCGGTCCGTCATGGTCTCTCCCTGTATATAAAGGAGGAATCTGCTCCCCGTACAGCAAACAGACTCAGCTGTGCGCTCTTGGGTCGGTGAGCGGATAATGGCCAGAAGCTTTTGCTGTGATGGACACATAAAGTACGTTGTCTTCTCCGCTCAGTTCTCCCAAAGTGGCTCATAACTGAAGCTCTCCGATCACTTCTAGGATTTTTATAGTAACATCATTTTTTTTCTCGTCCCCAGTGTTGCTGTTGAACGGGAACAGCGGTAAAATGCTGCCGTGGAAGAAGAACAAGTTCGACCTGATCGAGGAAGACAAGCAGTCCAAGCAGAAGGGCTATGCGGTGAGCCTCAACTACTCCGCTCTCACCTCCTTCGCCAAGTCCTGCCCGGAGAGCGCTCTCAACCGGGTGGGCAGCATGTTCAAGTCCAAGCGGAAAAAGGTGAAGATTACCAGCGAGGACCCCACGTACACGGTGCTCTACCTGGGCAACGCGACCACCATCCAGTCCAAGGGGGACGGCTGCACGGACGTGGCGGTGAGCAAGATCTGGGGGAAGAGCGAGATGGGGAAAAGCGGCACCAAGATGAGGCTGACCGTCAGCTCGCAGGGCATCCGGATGGTGCATGTGGACGATAAAGCCAGGAGGCCGGGACACCTCTACCTGCTGCACCGGATCACCTACTGCGTCGCGGACCCGCGGTTCCCCAAGATCTTCGCGTGGATTTACAGACACGAGATGAAGCACAAGGCGGTGATGCTGCGCTGCCACGCAGTGCTGGTGTCCAAGCCGGAGAAAGCTAAAGCCATGGCTCTGCTGCTCTACCAGACCTCCGCCACAGCCCTGGCTGAGTTCAAAAGGCTGAAGCGGAGAGACGATGCCCGTCACCAGCAGCAGCAGCTCATCGGGGAGCAGACCATCCCTCTGGTCCCGCTCAGGAAGCTGCTGAACGGACAGTGTTACTACAAACCCCCGGTGGAGCGCAGCCGCAGCGCGCCCAAGCTGGGCTCCATCACCGAGGACCAGCTGGGGGAGGAAGAGGAGGAGAAAGCCATGCACTTTGAGTGCGAGGACATTTTAGAATCGGACTGCATCAATGAAAAACACGAGTTAACTCAGATCATTAACGATCTGGGGGAGATGAGCATAGGGAACGACGTGCAGACTCTGAAAGCTGACCTTAGGGTCACCAGACTGCTCTCTGGGGAGAGCACAGGGAGCGAGTCCTCCATAGAAAGCAACCAAGAGCCTCCCCCACTCAGCAACGGGCTGGGGGAGGTCAAGGTGCTGGAAGTAGCCTAAATGTTGATTATCTGTGCCTCACTGCAGCCTTGTTTATTTGAGCCACATTGTCTCCATGAGCAACACATGCAGAAATGCACCGACCACCTCTCCACTTTCCCGTTTTGACCATCCAGATATTATTAGGTTAATTAATCTGATTGAAACCTGGTAAAATTTAAAGTAGATATCACATATAAATAGTGAATGCCCTTGTCTGACCCAGTCAAAGAGTAAAACTGGTAGAACTTAGTTTTAAACTAGTTTGCATTCAGATTCCAGTCATGGATCACAGCCAATTACTGGTCGGTGCATGTCTAAACATTTGTGCTCTGTGTGGAGCATCTGATATGTGCCTCAACAACTAAAGGAGAGAAGCTCACTGTTGGGTTTGAAGCTACTGCCGCACACAAACTTACAATCATGCTACTGACACTTTACCAGAAACGGCAACCATGGGAAAATGCACACCTGAGAGATAAGCCCCAATGTGACTGAGGATGGCTGCAGTAAATCTGCCTCTTCTGGTTTAAGAGGATTTGTTGCAGCATCAAGGTTGTTCACTTAAGGTTTATTTCTCACTTGAAACATTGTGATCCAAAAGAAGCAGCATTCCGTTTATTTTTTTGTTGGTTTTTTGTAAAAGCACCTTTCCGTCTTCAGTGCTCCAGTGGGTCAGAATAAACCCCTCCTCATTTTCCTGAAGAGAGCTTCTGTGACATCCTGCTTTACTTTTGCACTGTTGACAATTATGTACATAATGTATGCCGCTAGGTTGTCTCAGACATAAATGTCATATCTTTGCTGTGCAAAAGAGGAAAATAAAACATTTATGTACTAAGTTGTAATATATGTTTTAGCTATAACAAAAGTTGTTTTTAAAAAAAATATAAAATGTGGTTTGATATGTGAACCTCATTGAATTCTCAATAAAATGAAAACATGAAGTTCCTACATGTGTTTTTCCTTTTGTCATAGTTGTGTAGATATGAGCCTGTTTGCAGTAAGAAGGGAGATCTGTGATGAATTAAAGTTCACATGTAGGCTTTAAAGTGTGAAGCAACATTTCTCCCTGGGATTTGTTATGGTTGTAAATATGTAGTTGGGTTAGAGGCTCTCATGAATCCTCATTTCTAGGAAAGAAAATGCCTTCCAGGGAGCAGGATGTAAGACATTTAGCTCTAGGACATCTGTTCATTCAGCAGGACTCACATGAGAATCTTAGCACAAGACTGCTGAAGCATCACATGGATCTACTAACAACTTTGGCATCCTAAATCATCTTTAGAGGTGTAATCCCGTGTAACACTGAATGCTTTGAATCATGAAAGTTAAATTTTTTCTCTTATGGTCTCAGCTAGTCTGTAGTTTTTCTTTGATCTGTTACTAAAATAATCAGCACAGTAAGTGGAAGAGCCGCCCATAATAAAAGTTCTCAGTTCCACTTTATGAGATGTCACAATGCGCTCCATGTGTGATATAACCACGGAGATGCATCTCATGCCACCTCATTAGACCTTTGGCCAGAGGAAGGCGTGACTGGGTGACTTCTGCTGCGTTAAATTTAGACAATCCTCAACTTCACTTCCTTTTTTTTTTTTTTTTTTTTTTATACAGAGAGTGCCAAGCGTCAGAATTTATGCCTTTCAGTTGTTTCGTCAGTGTTCAGTGTTGCAATGAATGACACCACTACTATATTAGCTTTTTCTACCATCTTCAGCAGAAGTATGCCTTTATTTATCACCCTTGTACCTGTTGATTGTCGCAGTAAACTCATAAACTTCAATGTATTTTATTGATTTATGTGATAAGTCAAGACAAAGTGGGATATTTTATAATAAAATAAAAGGATTCCCAATTTTCAGAACGCTTACAAGGACAGTTCTGATAAGCTTATCTCTTTTGTCCACAATCTGCTTGAAAAAATGCTTTGTTTAACCACCTTTCATAGCAGTTACAGCCGTAAGTCCTTCAGAATATATATCTCACTTTGTCTTGTCTTTCATTGCACAGTGCCTCTTAAAGAGCTATTTTCTAATTTGGCCACAGATCCATATTTTCAATTAAGGCTTTTATCTCTATGGTTTCATCACACGGACAATGATGGTTCCATCTTATCCATTTAATTAGATCTCAGGTTGTTTGTTGCCTGTATCCTTATTTTCCTCCATTTAGCTCCATCCTTCTTTCTCTTCTCTCACAAAGGCAGCCAAACACCATGATTCTACCAATACCATGTTTCACCAAAGTAGAGGTTTTGCTTTAGCCAACACTGAAGCGAGGATTTTTGCAAATTTTTAAAAAGAGGCCATTTTCAAGGAACCGCTGTGAGAAAAGTGAGCTTCAATGACTGGCTGCAACAGTAGCTCACCACAGATATACTCCTGACAGTGTGCATGCTCAGAAAAAGAAAGATAACGTGGCGAGCACGTAGGACGGCCTAATGTAATCATATCACCAGAATGATTGACAAATAGGAGGATCCAACCAGAAATAAAAGATCATCCTCTAAACCTTTAAAGTGCTTTATAATACAATAGATAAATGAAAAGAGTTTTACAACAAATTTAAATACCATGAGACGGTAGCATGATATGTTCAGCATCTCTGATTTATTCAGGGAGTTTGTTCCACAGATGAGGAGCATAAAAGCTGCCTCACCGTCATAGTATCTAACTCTGGACATGGAAAGTACTGCCGAAAAAACAACCCTTTAAGCCTGAATATATTCATTAGGTGAACATATTCTGTAACCATGACTGTCCTAATGTGAGTGGAAAATTAATGTCTGAGTCCAGCTCCGGGAGCAGTGGGTAGCATTGCTGCCTTGGAGCAAGAAGATTCCAGGTTTGATTCCCAATCTTTCTTTTTATTCTCTACATTTAACCCATCCCCTTGGGGAGCAGTGGGCTGCCACAAAGTCTTTTACACATGTATTAAAAGGTAAAGTTTATGGTGCATTCATCACAGTTTACAGCAACAGAGTGATCGAGGCAATCTAAACCTTTCCATTGTAGCCCTAGTTGTTTACAGGAGGGTAAACCTCCATCCTATAGTCTCAAGCCTCTAACAGCAACAAATTAACAAATTCAAAACTGACCTGTTAGTTATGGTGGATAGCTATTATCACTTGCATGACACTGACAAAAAGGGAAAAAGAGGAAAGAAAACAAGTTTAGTATGATCTAAAAGAAACTTCGTTAAAGTGGCTGAATTGTTTTCCCTAGATGCCATAAGCTGGTCACCAAACCAAAGACACATGGATTATAAACAAGATTGTGAAACTAGAGGGAGTTAAATGCGTATAAACCCACAGTTAATTTCTGTTCCTATTGTGGTTCATTTTTCTGCCCCAACCACAGCTTCTTGAAGTCCCAAAAACATAAAACAAAATAACTGTATGACATCATCGACACGTGCCCCTTTTAATGTGCTTAGCGCAGAAAGGACAGAAAGTGAGTGCTGGTGGCCCCGTGGAGTTCCATTCATGCCTCTTAATGCCGCTTGCTGCTATAACAGGTCAGTTTTTCCCCTGACCCACTTTCTTACAAAGGGTTAGTTGGGTCCCACCTCTGCTGCGTCATTTGGGATCTCGTTATCTCTCAGAGGTTAAATGGCTATCAAACATATAACTTAACCCTTTAAAGCCCGATCCAAGAATAAAAAAAAACAGAAAATTACTTTTTTTTTGGTTTGAAGTCTTTATTTGGCCTTTTAACAAAATATGTAAAAAGAAAGAACAGAACATTTTTTTTGATATTAATAATTTATTACTATGCGATAAGTAAAAATTATTTTTTGTGTAGTCTTCTGCCCTCTGTTATCAGGTATATCTGATTGTGTACAATAGCATTTTGAGCAAAGTTTTTACCATTAAATTATGCAAAAGGTGTCAGACGCAAAACATTTCAGAAACCGTATGTATCAAATATGATACATTTGGCATTATAGGGTTAAGTGGCAAACAATTTTGCACAACAGCTTTCAATCTGTTGAAGGAGAAACAGCTTCCGATGAAATTTACAAAAGAGAGCTTTTGAGTTTAACTTTTCACATGCAAGTTCAGACAAAACAAACACTCAGGTGTGTCCTCAGACTACTGTTGCATTTGGGGTGAGTCTGAGGTAACTGGATATGATATCTTGAAAGGAAACAGTTTGTCAATCACAAACACTAAAGGTGCAGCACCTTGGAAGATAATCCTACTGGCAAGTCTAAATATAGGCTGAGTGACTGATTACATATCTCATATTTGGAAACATTATGATTACAGGGTATTATATTAGGGTTTTATAGCACAAACCAAAACACAGTGGTTGGTCTGTCACATAGCTTGGAGGTAGAAGCATAGCCTACTTTGTTGTTGAATTATTTTATGACTTCAAATCTGTTCATTTGCAGTAAGTGATTTTTAACGAGTTAAAAATAGTGCACGTAAAAGCCCATGTCCTGACATACTTCCTGAGTCTGGTTCACACAAATTTAGAACTCACTAACACCACAGAAGCTTTAACCCCAGGGTGTGATAAACCGTGAACAGTATCTAAAACACGGCGGTGCTGGACTGCAGAGACTACAGGCTACGGTTTGCCCACAGTAACATCACAAAGGAAGGTGACACCATCTTCATGAAAAGAGACATCTTCCAGCTGCAAACTAGATTCTGCTGTCCTCAACGTTTGTGCCTCTGATTCTGTCAGCTAAATGTCAAAAAATATAAAGACTTTTGCTGTGGACCAGCTTTATTTTTTATTATGGCCTATATCAATTAGTTTGTTTTGAAAAGACAACACAGTTATCCAGATCGTTTGGTCTTTTTATTGTTTCTGACTAAACTTTGTATTGTAATTTTTTTTCATGTTATCTATACAGAAAACATATTCAGTTTTTTTTTTGTGCTTTTTTTCCCCCAAAAGCTTTTTTACATATTCTGAAATGAATCAAAATAACTTGGATTATTTCCTAACTTTTTCATGTACATTTTATTGGAGAGATTGTTCAGAAGGTTTAAAGTGTGATGAAATGTGTAATGCTCTAAATCTGGACCTTAAACCAAACTTTCACACTGTCATGTCCTGCAGGTTAAATGATGGTTCTGTTTTGGCTCTTTAGTCTGTTATATTCGCAGTTTGTTTTTTTATTATCTTGGTCCTCTTGTCTTATCTATTCATTATTGTATTTCTTCTTAGTCCTCTTAGTTGCTTCTGGTACATTTTTCCCTGCTTAAACTTATCTTAATACAAATACTGTAGCTCCTACCTCCTGTACCTATCTCCCTCCATCCTTGTGAGGTCAACAGTCCACTATCCCAGCTCAAAAAGTAGCTTCTGGGCTGAATCTATATAACCTTCAGGCTTTTAGACACCTGTGTGTGTTCATCTATGTCTCCTCAATTTCCTTAATGTTTTCACCTGTTGTCTCCATTACTTAAGCCTTCAGTTGTGAGTATTCATTGGATTCTCAGTTTTGAATCATGTCTCCATGCATAGTTCCTTGTTCTTCTGTTGCCATTATTTCATACATTTTTTTAATTGTACCATCATGCTGCTCCCAACCATCTGTCTCCACTTTGGTCCTGGACACCCAAACACAACAGTTACTATTTTGCAAGTAGCAGTCTAATATACTTTTCAAGGCTATTCTAGACATTTAAACTGATAAAGATGTCTAGGTTAATGTCAGGTATAGTGTGTTTTCTGCAATCAATTAATTCAAATACAACTCTCTTAAATTGAATTAAAATGTATCAGAGCCAACAGAATAAAACAAATCAGCAAAAATAAATAAATAAATAAATAAAATCTTACAACATGAATTTATTGTTTTCATCATAAGTATGTAAAGAATCGAGAGTGGTATGGCTGCAAAACTGCACAGTCAGGACCCAGAGCTGCATTGTAAGGTCTCCTGTGCTATTAGAACCAGAAGTTTATTCGAAGCCTTCCTAAAGCAAAGGCTAGCGTCGATAAACTCCCCGTGTAGCTAGCTTCTTTTCTCAAACAAGGGCTTGTGAAAAGAAGCGAAAGACGTGAAAGTGAAATGAAAACAAGAGAAGTGCTGGAAACTTATGTATACACACAATTTTACTCCCCATTAAACTCCTATCTGCAATAATAGATATGTGCTACATAGAAATAAGTCTCTGCATTTTGATCGCTGGATAGAAAAGGGCATTTGATCTATAAGACATTTTCTAAACCACAATAGAGGTTGGCTGTGCAATGAGAACTTTGCTTACTGTATAATTTAAACTGCTCCTTTGTACATTTTAACACTGTAATATACTCTAATCGTGCAGCAAACACACGCTGCACGATATTCTATAAACTTACAGTCCTGACAGTACAGGAGACCCCATTTTGAAGGTCTACCAGAAGGGTCCTGACAGTTCAAGTCTGGGTCCTGGCAGTGCAGGTCTGCAGCCGACTCTTTTAAAATAATCTGCAAATTAAATATTGTAAACAGAAAGTGTTACTTTCTTAAAAAAATGTGCATAGTGCATGCAAAAATATATTTTTATGAATGTTAAGTTTATTGCTTATAGAGATCAATATGAAATTCAAAGGTGCTGTCTGCAGTTTCACAAGTTCAGCACTTTGTAACTATTGATTTAATGTTACAGCACTAGAATTCTCAGAGCAAGTGGCTCTGGATGCTCAGCTACTCCCAGACAAACATTAAATAGGCCTGACAATCACACTCTCACCTCAAACAGAAGCAGAAGGGCTGAGATTTCTAATTATCTGCTCACAAAATGAAGCCATGGGCGATCTCTGTTCTAGATCACCACTACCGCCAGGTAGCCACACAGTTTAATTTTAAACCACTAAATCTTGTTGTTCATAATACATGAGAGGACCTGGGAAGGCACAAGGGCTGTCAGTGAGTGTTCCCAGCTCCGATTTCACCCGAAGCGTGAGAGACGTCAGAGTGGTTGAGTCAGAGCATGGAGGTGTGGTGACCTTTCCTTGATGATGGAAAGAGATAAATGCATCTCATGTTAGCGTAGCACAGAGGAAAATGTCCCAGCATGCCCTTGGTTTACAGGTTCATAATTAGATACTGTATGTAGTGCATACCTCAGAGCTGTGTGCAAATAAAGAGGATCTGGATGCAGAACTCTGCAATTTTTGGCTCAAAAGTATGTAATCATCTTGATCCTCAGTGATAGAAACCTCTGCAGAAGGTCATTTTTAGCTTAACCACCATTATTTGCAGCAGACTTAAGCCAAATTAAGAGTGAACTTAATTCAGGAGATGTGCTCCACTGTGGCCTGCAAGAGCAAAATGTGTCAGAGGGTATCATTGTGTTGAAAACCGGCAATAATGCCAGAGGACAGCTGAGAGAGTAAGAAAGTCAAACTGATAAACTCTTCTTTACTGTTTCAAAGTAATAGCTGTACTTAGCAAGTGTGTCCCTTAGACATAAGAACGGTCCAGATCAGGTACAATGCCACAATACAACGTCAATTACTTGTGCAATGTATAATGTCCAATTCATTATCTGATATTGTTTAATATGGAAGTTAGGTCCCCCTGAAAGCAGCTGTGCCTTGGAACTTCCCTACCGGTTCTTTACCTTGGAGCAAGTTATTTACTACTCTTAACTCAAACTGGGTAAAACCATATAAAAAATGACTATAAAACAGGAGTAAAAAAGAAACAGTGTTTATTCCAGGTCAGGTCATTACAGGATAGAGAAATTGCTTGGAGTTTGCACAGCTGTGGGCCCCAAAAAACATCAGCGAGCGTCCGGCATAGATTGAGCCATGAACAAAGTCATCTCCTCCTTCTTATACCTCATGAGTCCATGTTTTGCATCAGGTGGATGCTTAGCTGTCTGTATCAGAAACTGACATGCACATGATGTATAAAATGTAAACCTAACAATACCGTGTGCAATAACCTGTTTCTCTATATTTGACACCCATTGCAATAACTATATGTATAAATATCCATCTATATAAAAACCCATGTAAACACCCTGTGCAATAGCCCTGTATAATGATCCTACTATAAAAAATAAAAGCTATCATGGACGCACTGTATATCAGAGATGGGAAGTAACGAAGTACAAATACTTCATTACTGTACTCAAGTAGATTTTTCTGATATTTCTACTTTACTTTACTACTTATTTTTATGGCGACTTTTTACTTCTACTCCTTACATTTTTACACAAATATCTGTACTTTCTACTCCTTACATTTAAAAAAATTGGCTCGTTACTTTAGTTTTGAATCATTTCAATGGAGTTACCGTTATTATTTTTCACATCATCAATACCAAATTCAATCTAATTGGATGGGAATCTACGTTGCATTTGACGCACCACTACAAGATGAATCAACAGATTCGGCGGTATTCATTCTCGGCAAATCATTGCAGCTGGCGGTAGCGTTAGCATAGTAGCATGGACGACGAGATGATTGAAAATAAACACAACGGAGATCTAGTCCTATTGGCAGACATCCATTTAAAATGTAGGCAACGGCATGAAAAAAGTGGTTTCTACTTTCATTTTATACTTTAAGTACATTTACAAGCCTTTACTTTATTACTTTTACTTGAGTAAAGAAGTTTAATCAGTACTTCCACTTTTACCAGAGTATTTTTTAACACAAGTATCTGTACTTTTACTCAAGTACGGAAAGTGAGTACTTTTGCCATCTCTGCTGTATATACACTATATGTCCCATGCACCTTTTTCTTCCTTTGGAACCTTCTTCCTCTCCTTTGACTATTTGAGCTCATGTAACGAGTAAATTTCTCCACTGTGAGATCAATAAAGTCAATCAATTAGTCAATCACTGAGGAAACCACTTTCAATAACAAAGATTCCTAACTTTACAGATTTTTTTTTTTTTCACTTTTTGTTTTTCCTGTTTTTCCTCACCAGAGGAACACTTTCCTGCTGGCTTTGGAAAAACCCAACATGACTGAAGGAATTTTCCACTCATAGCTTACAAGATAAGACATGGTTATGTGACAACACCAAATATCTTTTTTCCAGGGGGTTTCTTAAAGTAATGCTGATTTGAGGGTCATGATATCTCCTATTTTATAAGAACTAACTGGATAAAAATGCAATCAGAATGAATAAAATAATTTTCCTACATTAAATTACAATTGATATGTGTGAATTATGTGCACTTTATCCCTGTAAAATTATGGAAATACTAAACAAGTATTAAACCAATAATGTCCTGTCATGTTACACTGCATTACAGTGAGTTGTGTTATGCTGGGCTTACCTTACGCTTCTTTTTGTTACAATATGTTAACATTGATATATCAAGTTGCTTTGTGTTAAGTGCTATGCCATTACGTTGTATTATGTATTTTTACATTGAATTGTAATCTGCTTAGTCCTGCCCTAAACCATCAAGATCAAGCAACCAATAATATTACCCTTATTTAATTTACAAGTAAGAGTTACTCGGTCAAACATCTACTCAAGTTAAAGTATTGAAGTACTCACTTTTGAAAATACTTAAGTATTCAAAAATACAATTGAAAATCTAATTTACAGAAATATCTGTAAATTTCAGTGTCATTTTGAGAGTAATTTTTTTTAATAACTGGCACTGAGGGAAGCTTAGTTAGGGCTCATATTTAAGGGGAGCTCAGATTTCTTTATAATATATTATTTATTATTTACAAATGAGAGGTGCATATTATTTGACTGTTTATGATTTAGTAAAAAAAAAAATCTAAATCCAAAATTACAAGTGTAGGGAGACGAAAAACGTTTCCACATCCATATTTTTTTACATCAAACTTATGAAACTAATCCTTAAAGTGTGTATATCTGTCTCAACAATAACAATATGTACTGTGCACTGTATATCCACTTGCATGCCAAATGGCCCAGTAAGCTCAATGTATAAGAAAAAAAAAAAGACAGAAGTTTTGTTCACGCAGAAAGAATCACTTTAGAATAAAGGTATTGCTGTGTTGCATTTTGTTTAAAACTGATCTAGTTTTTCATGTGAAGCCTCTAAAACTGGGTAAAATTGCCATTTATTCAAAAGTCTTTCATAACATGTTTCTAGCAAAAAATAAGTGCAGTGCATTTTTACATTTCCATAAAAATACTAAACAAATCCAACAAAAAACTAACAACAACAAAAGTACTAAATTACAAAATGAATCTAATTTGCTCATAATTTTATGTACTGCAATTCTTTTTCCATGTCTTTGTATGTTGTAACATAGGACCGAATTTTCAATTACAATGTTCTTACAAAGGATTCAAAAGGCCTTACCCTTAATTATCTGATTATCCTTTCCATGAGAAATGTGAAAATGTACTTTAGTTTTTTTTTCTACAATATAAATGTATTATTAAATGATAGAATCCTAGTCTTATAACTCAATAGTTTCTAGAGTCAGATCACAAGTTAACATTTTAATCTAATATTAATACAATTTAGTCATGCTTTACGCATGCATTGTCAGATGACCAGGATGCAAAAATGTGAAATACCATCAATAATTTTCCTAGTTAATTTCTTCTTGGTTAGATACCAAACGTGTTATGTGGAATGATTTAATTCCATCTGTGAATCCATCATTAAACATCAGCCTACACTGCAGCTACCGGTTTCATCTTTAGAATAGGGCTGATTGTCTCATATGACACCTTTCAGTTGGACTTGGTGCAGTCTGACCATTTAATGAGCTGTATCCCCTGACAGAGCTGCATGAGGCCTTGAAACTGGAGATCTCACAGTGTCCAATTCAGTCAGCTCTGCTCTTGTTTTTCAACTTGCTCGGATACAAAAGCTGTGCCCCTGGAGAGCCATAGATTTCAGAGGGGTTATTTTAGTTTTTCCGTTCACAAAGAGGAAATAGAATAACAGAAGTACGAGAGAAAATAATAAAGACCCCCATCCCCCAAGCCACACTGTCTGAACAGTCTGCTGAAGACAGCATGCAAATACCTTTTATTAAAGAGATGCTCATTCATCAGATATTTTTGCAAAAATCCTTCTGGTCTTTGCTAATGCAAGGAAACAGTGACTTATATATGAGTATCCTGTTTTAAAGGCAAACATTTACGGATCCCTTATCCTAATTGGCATATCAGATTTGTCCATTTAAGCTGCTAAAATATATCTTGTTGGACCTTATCTGAGTTTATGACATTTGATCATCAAAACCATCATTTCAATCTATTCTATCTTAAGTGTAATACATATAAGATTTTAGCTTTGCTAAGACTGATCATGCAATCCCATCAGAATCTGAACCTCTGGCTCATCTGGAGCCGTTTGGGTGATGGTTTAACTAACAAGTGTCTCCCAAAGGCAGACGCCAGATTGTTTTGCTGCCATAAGAGCTACCCTATTGATGGCTATTCTTCAGGAAAACAGTTTCCCTGCTTAAGCTTAATTCCTGGATACTTTCTCTGTTTATTTCCACATTACTTCTGTGGCTGTTCTGCTGACTGCTGCGCTGGTTAGCACATACCCTTGTCCAACCATTTAGTCTCTTTAGATATCCCTTTTTAGACCACTTTTTTTCATATAAAGACAACTATAAAGTTATAATGACATAGTGAAAATACCTCCACCATTCAATATTTCAACACATATCGGTTCTCTCAGCTTCAACGACTTACATATACTTGAGCTCCTCTTTATAAACACAAAAAACATACAACCCTTTAATAATAATAAACATTTAAATCTTGTCTTTGGTGACTTTAGTTGTTGCCTGCAAAAGAATCTCAGATTTAACCAAAAAGTTAATGGAAGGGAAACCATTTAGTGGCTGCAGAAAACTATTCTTTGGTGAAGATTTGCCTTCCAGCAGGACAATAGGTCTCAGACCAGAAGTCTTCTTATAGACAATTTCCTTCTTATATCGTTTGTACAAGTGATTTAGGAGAAACCTCACATTTCATCATTCACCTATTTCTAATCTTCTCTCCGGTACGAATACATTTTACGAGTGCTCCAGATTTGACGTAGGGGTCTTACACAATCAGAGAGTTGATATCCACACCTAGTTTTTCATTAAATTACCACATTTGTTATTACTTAGAAGCAATTTTCAATTTTATTAAGCTACATCATTTTATATTATGCAACTCTGCATTTATGAATTACAGTTATATTCAGTCAGTACACTTGCAACTAGCATGTAGATATTCAGGGGACATTGGTTTATTTTTTTTTTGTCAAAGAAAAGAACAGTCATCTCCTGCCCTGTCAGAACCAGAAGTTTATTCGAAGCCTTTCAAAACAAAACCACAATAAAATAAGGTTAGTATATGGGAAATATTTTTGGTTCACATGTTGATTTCCTGTGTCTTCAAAATAGAAATATTTTTTTCTTTTCATGTGTTTAATGATTTATATATAATCTCTTTCCAGTTTAACTGAATAAGGTTAAAATGTCAAAAAAATAAACTCAATTGTTTTATAAAGGCATCTCTTATGTATATTTGCAAGTATTATATTATATATTTTTATTCTTTTATTATTGTATGCTATGTTCTGACATTTGATATTGGACCAGATAGATTTGCCGCTTTGTGTTCTCACAGTGAATTACTGAATACCTAGATACATGACCAAAATAGCCAATAACTTCCTCTGTTTTTTTTCTCCCCACAACACCGGAGGGAACAGAAAACACAAAAACCGTTAAAATGTCTATTTATTTTATTTTATTGGAAGTGTTTTTACTGTCAAAACAGCAGATTTCACAGCATGATGTGCAGCGTTTAACTTTTGGCCATTTCCAGCAGTCACATTTAAGTCACATTTAAACATACGTCTGTAGAGACAGATAATGTTGTAATAAGTAAAAGAATGTTACGCAAAAATAACGATAAAACATTGTTGTCTTAGTTTTATGTGAGGAAAAGTAGGGAAAAGGCACACTTAAATGTGCACTCACCTCACAAAAAAAAGATGTCTTCTTCTAATAAAATGCGGCAGCACATACGTGCTACTACATGCTATTCCTGAAAGCTTCGGCTGTGTCTGAATGTCTGCTCTAAATACCTCAATCACTATATAGTGCCTTATATAGGGATTAGGGTGGACATTCAGGCAAGGCCTTCAATTCAAATGTCCGTAATAAACTGACAGTGCAAGAGACTGTATTTTGCAGGTCTGCAACAAAGGTACCTGACAGTACAGGTCAGCAGCCAGACCCCTCTGGAAATGTTTGGGTTTGGGTTTGGTTCGTCAAATTAGATTTTAGCCTCTAACATTGGAGAGTGTGATGAAGGAATGGCAGATTCCATTGCAGTGTACCGAGATGTGCAGTACAGGTGATGCGTGTGTATTAAATTTCTTTAACAGTGCAACCACATCATTTACAGCTCTTGTGATTTATTCCCCATTGCTTGCTTTTACTGGTACTTCAGTTCAGCTGCTCAGTTCTCAGTCAGCAGAACCTCGATCTCCAAACTGGTAAAGTCTTCTTTGTCTTCAATGCCCTTTTCTGTTATTGAACACCAACTGACAAGCGGTGGAAGTTGAAGCCTTATATGGATTTATCTTGAAGGTAATTATCCTGATTTACAATTCTCATGAACACACTCATTTATGCACAGGTGGATTGCATCATGTTTATGAGGATCATTTATGAAGTTAACTGAAGTTTGTTGAATCTGATATACCCTACTCACTAGCAGCCCACTGTAGGGGAAAAAGTGAGAGAAATTTACGACATGAATACAAAAATTTTGTTGCATGAGGCTCAATGATCAAAGTCCAGATAGAAATCCAGTTTGAGATCTTTGGTTAAACCTAAATGCTAAATGCAAACAAAGACTTTGTTAACCTCTCCCACTTCATCCCAGGCAAGGTTTTCAAAGGCTTCTCCATGTGATGTCAAAAAACCCCAAAACAATTGGAATACTATGACAAGCAACTGAAGTTTTGTTTGTTCTAACAAAGGCAGATGTTACTCTATAGTGAAGAAACCTAAGTTTGACAAACTCGTACAAGTGACAGCACTTTCATTTTGGGGTTATGTTCTTGTCAGGAGATGGTTTCTCGTTGTCTCTGACCAGTTCTCCCCGATATTCAACCTTCACCTTTTAGCACTGAATATCTCTGCTGCTGGATGACAGTTTAAACCATGGGTCTACCAATAAGGGTTAACAAAAGTTGCTGAGATGTTATTGTTCTGCCCAAGCCCACCCTCACACTCAGGCCCCGTCCACACGAAGTCAAAACGAACACGAAACGCTGATATTTTCCAAAACGTTTGCCGTAAAGACGGAGACGTAAAATAAATGTGAGCGTCCACACGAATGCATGAAAACGCTGCAAAATGTATGCCAGGCCTGTAAGTGGTGCTGTGGTGCCAAAGCAAAAAAAAGCGACGAAATGTTGGGCATGCGAACTAATATTTATACATGGTTGCCCTGCGGGTCCATTTTCGTGGTTAAGTCAAATTCAGGTGCTGAACTATGTCGTCGATATTGCTCTGTTCTTCCTGGAGATATTCCAGAAGAAGAAGATTCTGTTGTAAGCCCGACAGCAGGGTGAGTAGCATTAGCAGCAACGGCGCCATTGTTGTTGTGATACTGGTCGCGCATGCGTGTTTAGAGGCGACGCTATGACGCATGCGTGTAAAAAAAAATATGCGGTTAGGGTGTAAAGATGGAAACGCGAAAACGGCGTTTCAGAATCTTCCCACTCTGAAGGGTGAATAAAAAAAAGATCGTTTACAGACCCCCGAAACGCCGGCTGCGTGTGGATGAGAGGCTGGTTTGGTGAAAAATTTGTGCGTTTAGGCCAGGGTTCGTCTTCGTGTGGACGGGGCCTCAGATAAAATAAAAGCCAGCAGTTTTAGATACCTGGAGGACATACAGGATTATTCAGGGTTTAAGACCTTTGAATGCAACCTCTGAAGGAAAACAGATGATTGACTCATTCATTGAGTGGCAGATTGAGTGCAGGTTTTTGACTGGTACAGATATTTTTAATGAAAGAGTTTTTTTTTTTTATAAACACAACAGATGTACAGCCTTCAGGAATGAACACACCAGATCAGCGGTGTCAACATATTTGTGATTTGTGACAACATATGTAAGTGGCAACTCAGGATTTAGCCAGATGGCAGCTCATCCCTTGCAAGCCTGATAAAGCCTCTTAAGACGCAGACCATGAGCTGCAGCAGACAAGAAAGCCACCTTGCTGGACTGCTATATCCAGACAGTAATCTCACCCTGACCACCCAACCCCCCACACAATATTACCTCCATGGATTTGACATATCAGGTCCCATGAGATCACACAGTTGATGAAGCACATTATTGCTCCTTGACTGCTGGTTTCCCTACTTTGGCCACTGACTTACTTGGAAGTTAGCCTTACAGCAGTAATAAGTCATTCAATTAAAGTTTAATGGTGCTGAACTGGCTTCATTTTAGCAAATTTATGCAACAGCTTTCAAACTTTCTCTGAAATCGATTTATTTCCCCAGGAGTTGTAGTAATTTCTTATTTCAGCTGCAAAATGGTAAATTTTTTCCCCTGCTGTAGCTCCTAAGGAGTTTTTCCTGCAAAGAACCACCTTACATCATGTGCTTAGAGCAGCAAGTCTTAACTAGATGGGTGGACTTTACTTCTTTAGTAAATGAGCGTGTAAAGTTTCCTTTACTAATATAAACCAGCTGGATGTAAGAGACAGGATTTAAAATTGAGAGTTGCTCTGCAAATGTAGTGTCGTTCAGTAGAGGAGTGTAGCTAATATGCATTCTAAAATGTTCTTAGTTCAGAGAAGAATTTGCACATTTACTACACCACTTATATTCAAAAGATTATTCTAGCTGTACACATACTAAAATTGATACATTGTTATGTCATTAATTATTTTAGATAAAGTGAATGTTATTAAATACAAGCAGAGGTTTTAAAGGTATATATTCACATTATATGTTTAGGCATAACAGCCAAAACATTTGATCATAAAAAAGGCAATTTACTACAACTGAATTCCTCCACTGAGTGTGATAATGGCAGTTGGACAGAACTATCTGAAAACCAGAATGTGACAACTGACGTGGCAGCTTAATAAAACCTCACTATCCTGCAATGCTTTTTTTTTAAATCTACGTTAGCTCCAAGTCCAATTTAATCCTCCCCAGAGCAGCCTAACAGAACTAATTAAGGCAAAAGAAAATTAACATTTCTACCAAATCAAACATGGAAAAGGCATCAGGGTAAGAAATATACCAATAAAGTAAAAACATAAACATTTTATTGTTCATGAGACCTGAATGGAACCTGATCATAAACAGTTCTCTGGATTCTAACAGCTGTGACAGAACACTGGGAAACCAGCCCTCACCTATTTTTAGCTCCCGCTTCTGTATTTCGATCACGAATTGAGGCTTAATCCCATTGAGATTAAATCTTTTTACGCAGTTTCACATTAGATCTTAGATTTCTCTTCTTTCGTTTCACAACAGCAATGGGATTTGCTTACTTGCTTAGTGCAATATTTCCTTGTTTACTGATTGGGTAAATACGCAATATTGTACTGTACTTCTTGCTACATTTTGTTGTTATTAAAAATATTGAAATATTGAATGGATTTATTTAATAAAAAATTATGCAAAAACTAAATATAAAACAAAAAGATTTACCCCAAGAGGAAACAGTCGTTTTTCTGTGTGTCTAACTACGCAACAAAAAACCCCATTTACACAATCCTTTTAAAACCGTGTCCCGAGAACGGTCCAAGCACGGGTAACCGAGATAAATTTTGAGTGTAAATGGAACACAACTGAATTGGACCATGCCAAACACAACCGAATCACGCTAAATGTAATACTTGTTCAGCAGTAGGGCTTGGCATGGTTTATTTATGGCATGGTTATCTGCTAACAAAGACCGCATGAGCAGACCAAGTCATCTCCAATTTACAGTCAGCTGATTCATTTTGCTGGTTTTCCAACGTGTCCGGCTTTGCAATTCAAAGATCTCTTCACCTGTACACAACACAAACCTATAAACTCTCAGCTTTTTAACAATTAAGAGCGTGGTGCATTCTGCGATGATCCTGAGATCAAGGCTCTTATTGAAATTTGGGCGGAGGATGCTATCCAGGCACATAGGTCTCTGAATGTTGCCATTTTTGTCTCCGTAATTTCTACCTTGAGAGCAGTAGTATTGTGGACCACTGATAGGAGGCGAGGAACTGTGCTAACGTGATATGTTGGTCGTAAGAAATAAGGTCAGCACGGTTAACTGATTCAAGCTGGTCTGAACTTGGCACGGATTGGTATCAGAGGGCTAGTGAAAATGGGGCAAAAGGCTGTTCGCACTGATCTCCAGGCCCCAGTCTGAACGCACCCTGGCAGGCTCACCCAGGCCTTCTCTCAGGCTCACTCTCGGTCCCTCCTGCAGCGGCTTCAGTTGGCAATCGATCCTCCTCGACACCTGTGGATCAGTTCAAAGAATACCAGCTGTCATTGGTCTCCTTTCCTCCATGAACAAGCTTAACCACTCCACCACAACTCTTTGCTCATCTTTAGGGATTCATGGCTTCGCCACGCCTTCGCTCTCTCCGCTTTCCACACAAACCTCTGTCTTCCGTTCAACCCATTGCTTAGAAGGGATCTTGGCTCCCTCCATCTGCGTTAATCTCCAGACGGCAAACTCTGGTTGTTTACATGTGAGGCGTATCTTTTTGTTCCCCTATTACTTGCTTTAGCACTTTCTTCTCTATCGCAAACAGCATAAATTCTCAAATACATGAATCTTTAGCCTACGGCCTAACAGTGTTAATTAAATCCCCAGATCTTGCTTTCTAGAGTCCCCAGCCGGATTTTCAACAATTTTCCACTGTGCCGCGGGCCTTTATCTGCGTTAATGTGCCGCGTTAAGGCCAGACTCTTATTGTGCGATAAACAAAATATTGCTGTTAATCTATTCCCAAAGTTGGTTGTTGAGCCGGGTCTATAGCTATGAATTTGCACCGATGTATATCTTGGGGCGAGAATGAATCAGTCTTATGTGTAGGCCTAGTCTTAACACATTGAACATGACGTGCTAACATGGATGCAGTTATAAAGCTGCCGGGTTTGCTTAACGGAAAAATCAGCATGGTTGAAAATGATGGACTCGAGCTTGTTCTCCAGGTGGCCACAGGTGACACATTTTACAAATCACCTGCGAGGCGAACTGTCAAGAGGAGAATATATGAACAGCACGCCATGGAGAAAGGCGTGAAAGATGAGAAGTTGATCGAGGCGATGTGTTTAGCACTGACGGGGGACCTCTGGACATCTGTCAATAGTGATAGCTACCTCGGCATCACTGTACATCTCAAGAGACTTTCCAAACCCAGATTCTAGTATTATCCTCAAACGCTGTTCCCCCAAAGTTTGGCCCCAAAGCTGGTCTGCCTGAGTGACTGGTGGGAAAAGGAGAAATAGAGCTTGGACTGGCTGACACAAAGCTACTGACTATAGACAGGTCATCATGACTATTATGTAGGCCTACAGTTTGGAATTCATGTTTATCTGGATTATGAGTTATTAAACAGAAATACATCTTATTGAATATTATTTATTTTCATCAGCAGTTATCACAGTAGAAAAGCTTTCTCAACTAGTTTGTGGTGCATTTTGAAGACAGGAGTTAAGCCTCTGGTCTAACGGGCCACCTGGCTTGAGAAACCTTTTCAAAGACTTACTCTTACTCAATTTTTAGGCAGCAGACACATTTTATCCTTATCTTATTTGCACTTAGAATCTTATTTTTCCATCTTCTGTATGGTTTAAGAAAAAATATTTCCTGCAAGGGATTAATAAAGTAATTCTCATTCATTCCCTTTGGCAGAATTCAAATAAGAAATTTTAATCTAGATTAATCTAGATTGTTGACGGAACTTTAACACATTATAAAAAAGAAGAACTAAGATACATCCAACTCATAACCAAATGTGAAGAATGGCTCATTTAAAATCTCTGACATAAACATGATCAGATGAAAGAATATCACCTATTTAGGTAAGTATGATCTTGGAATTGGAAGAAGAATCAACATCAAACCAAATCCACAATGGTACAAGGATTAACCCACTGTTAGCTGGGAAATGACCTTAATGTTGAGGATACTTTCCTTCAGCTTGACAAAGAATAAAACAGGAATCAAACCTGTTACACTGCTTTAAGACTTTAGGCTTGTATGGTGGATTCCTTCCAGCATGTTGAAGGTGCATAGTCATACAGTCAGACCTACAATCCAATGTTTTAGATTAAAGGACATACATATGTTAGAATGGTGCGATTAAAGCATTGAGACTTAAGATTGTATCTTCCCTATCTACCCATGTGGTGCTGATAAAAAAAAAAGAAAACAAAACAGACATAAAGGTCAGACCTGAAAATGCTTAGTGCTTTAAGTTAATTGGTCATAATTTTCTCTTGTCAGATCTCTTGTTGTATTGCGGCAGAGAACACAGAGCTTGTTTTTGACACACTCCAAACACTTTCTCTGAATCAGTTGCTGTCATTCAGGGGCACATGAAAAGCCTTGGGCTTGATTTAAACAGAAGGAACATCTGGTTCTCTTGCTTAATGTAGGAATAAGGAAAACTCCCTCTGTAGGTTGAGAAATCAATAAATGGTATTGTTGAATAGGTGATTACATACTCACGTGTACACAAAGCTATGCGCATTCATATAAGGGTTTGCAATAACAACCGTGCCTATGACATTCTTTCAGTGACCTTTGACCTTCCCTTGGCATTCCTTTCTTGTTTTTGTCCAGACATTTTGGATGAATCACGCTTTGTCAAATGGAAGTTTTGTTGAATCGCCAGAGCGGCCGATCGGGTGTTACTAGCTTGTTAAAGCAAACATTAGCAAATATGCCAAGGCTGTATCTGATTCTGTGTTTCTGCTGTCACTGTGTTTTTGCTGATCTCTGGGTTATCAGAATGAAATAACTTACTTCCTAAAGTGACTCACACTGAAGTTTAAGGAGGAATTGTTTATTTGGCCTCAGTTCAGCTGTAACATTTTTTTTATTGTTTCACTGAAGCGGCCGTGCTGAGATATGTCCTCAAGAACAAGCTTTTAAATGTTTTTGATGGGTGTTTATGTGGGTGTGAATGTTCAAGTGACTCCTGGATGAATGGAAGGCTTTACACCATACTTGTGAGGAAGCATACTACTGCTGACAACCTAAACATCATTTAACATTTCTTCTTTCACCTTCCTTCTATGTCTGCTGAGCCGATTCTCAATCTTCCGTCTCTTTTTCAGTTCCTTATCCCCTCTACATGCGTTTCAACTTTTTGCCCTAATATCAAAATCTTAGCATTATTCATCTAGTGTCTCAGATTGTGTTCCTTGCTTTCAAAACTAATATAAATAAAAATTGTCTGTATGTGTGTATTTTTAAGCTGAAGGTTCCACTGAGGACTGTGAAGAGAAGGCAGCAGTTTGCAGACTCAGAGAGCAAACGTTTGTCATTTCCTTCCCGTTTCCTTCATTTCATTCTGCTGCCTCCTGCTGCAAACTGCCCCCTCTTTCCTCCTCCTGGAAACACACAAACACAGAGACACAATATCAGACAAAGCAAAAACAACCTCACACAGTCTCCATCTCAGAGGCAAATCATTCTGAAAACAGCCAAAGACAAAAAACAAAGTTGCAGCTTTAGATTTGTGTCTCAACCATGTTGGACCAGTCTGAGTTCAAATGCCAAATGTTGATAGAGTTTTATTTTTTACAATTTTTTTTTTTTTTTAGGGTGCCTTTGCTCTTACTTGTCAACAAAAAATATGTTGTAAAAACAGTATTTTTACTTTTTTGGGGGGATTCAGGTTTCAGTTTTTTTTAAAGACTGAAGAATCTAAAAAGACTGAAAAAACTGAGATTGAGTCAGAAAATACTGAATATGTTTTCCTCATGGGTGTGTTTTACCTACTGTCATGATCTTAAAGCAATCTATTGATTTTAAGGTGTTTTTTAAAACCTGTTGTTGAAAACAAAGCTTTTGTGGTTTTATCATTTTCTGTTCTCATGGAAAAAAAATGCCATAAATTCCAACTAAAGTTCTGTGAAAGCGCTCTGTAGTTTCAGTAAAAAATATAGATTGTTCTTAAGAGGGGCTCTTGGCTTTAGCAGATTAATGGTAAAATAATGTTTTCTACAGTTCTGGATTATTATGGCTCTATAAACATAAATCATAAACAATTTGATATTGATTTGCATGTAGGATCAGGAATAGCGTCTAAATACTGATCTATTTCAGCTGGCTTCTTGGCTTTCTATGCTTTTTAACACACCTATTTCTTCACGCACTAATGCATTTCTCCAGTTTCCATAAAACATCTACTCATGACTTCATTTTATGTCAATTGCTTTCATGTCTTTGCATGTGTTAATTACCTAGGTTGTTAAATCTTTTGTGAGATATAGCCAGTGGCCTCGTTAGAGATATTTTGCAACTAAGAAAAACACAGATGCATTGGATAACTGTGTGCCTGTCTTCTGTTTTGAAGTTAGTCTGATTTCATGACCATGACTCAACAGTCATGTAAAGATGACAGAGCAGAGAAGATTTTCAGGTGCAGTGAGTAATCAAAGCTGGTCTGAGCAGAGGCACATTAGTATTAAAACCAGCAAGGGTGGTTACATCATGTGAACTCCGGCACCAGTGGTGTTTATGGTTCACAAGAGATTTCTTTCACATCCTCTCTGCCCTTGAACAGTCCCATGAACCCTCTTGTGTATTTGGCTATGTTCAGTTTTTTTCTGTGTGGCAGAAAACAGTTTGGGTTAAAAGTCCATAAAACATCTGTGGCTCTGCTGGCGAGAGAATCGAAGCTTGAAGGAATCAAGCAGCTCTTCCTCATGTGTCACATGCATCACTGTCCCTGCTGGATGTGGGAAATCAGACAGAATGTGACACGTTGGACCGGATACACAGCATAAGCTCTATAATCATTCTGCTTATGAAAATGAGATTGACAGCCACCATTGTTTGCTCTAATAAGCAAATGGTTTTGTGTGACAGGAATGCTCCCAGCCAGGATTCCTCTGATTAAAGGAGACTGCTTCTCCGTGTGCCAGTCTGTGTTTAAAAAGATATATTGTGAAGTTGTTTCTGTGCAAACCTATGAAAAAAGGGCAAAATCACTAAACTACTTGTTTCCTGCTTTAATGAAGAATTCAGCTCTCTTGCTGAATGGATTTTTTAGAATGTGACAACTTCCCTAAGTGTCTTCATAGACAAGTTTTAAAGTTGTTTTGAAGAAACAAACGCCCTTTTACATATTCCAAAGGCTTAAGTTCAGCTTCGTTAATGTTGTACGCAATTCGTAATTTTTTTTTTCAGTCATGGATTTTTTTTCTAAAAGAAAAAACATCTTTTACACATTTACAAAATATCAGTAGTCATTACAACTGTATTTAAAACTGCCATGCATTAAGGATTTTTTACTTTTCTTGACCCAATTCTGTCTTATGAAACTAGTTTACTAGGGATTTGTTACACTGGGACCCATTCCCATCTGTTACCAGAAAAGTCACGAGCCTCCAGCAGCCTATCTAACCTGCTGCCCTTCACACAGACATCCAGGCTGGAATGCAGAGGTGCTCATAGCTTTTTACATTCCTCTATAACTTAAAAAGAACAGAGATGAAAGGAAAAAAAGGGTAGGATCAGAAAAAGAAAAGCTCAAAAAGTGTGGAGAGAATTTCTGACAAGCAGCTGACTCTAAGGTATAACAGGAAATGGTTCAAAGCTTAGAAGCAAAATTAAGCTGTTCTGGCTATCTTTCCTTTATAGATTCATATTAATTGTGGAGCAATGTCTAATGCATCAAGTAGGATATTCTTTGGAATATTTTAGGCCTTGTTAAAATCTTACCTACTGCATCTCCTATTAGTCATATATTGATGTCACCACTTCGTTAACTAAGTAGAGACAGTGTAATTGTAATGGCCGTTCCAATCAGAGGGAAAGCAAGATCGATTTATTTGTATAACATTTTACATTTTCAGGGTAATAAGATGGGATTTACTGGAAAAAACAAAATAATTTATCTAAATACTACCACAAAGATCAAAAGAAGTATAACAGATAAAAAAATCTTTAAAAAATTCAGTTAATAGAAAGACACAGTAAAATGACTACACTTTAGGAAATGAAAAACTACAACAAAATTGAAATGAAAACATCCAATACAGTGTATTATTTTGATGCAGTTATCATTGTTATAAATACAACACTTGCATTAAAATCAGCCTGAGAGATCGTCATAGATTTACAATTTATTTTTGTGTGTCTGGGGTTAAACTAAAACATTTGTACTTCTGAACACAGCTTTTGGAAAGACCCATGAAAGCCCCCCACTGGCTGTTAAAAACAAGTAGGGATCAGACATTGTTTCTTGTGACAGTCTACAAAAATCTCTAATAGGGTGCAGAAAAGTTATTGAATTCATCATTACTTGTAGTTGGATTTAATGAAATCAAAACAAGTTTTTTTTGTTTTTTAATTGCATAATATACTAGAAATTAACAATAATGGTCAGACTCATTCATGCAGAGCTGAAAAAAAAACTGCTTCTTAACTTCTTTCTAAATTGCTTATTAAAACTGTTTGGGTTCTCTGACATAACTGATACTGAAAAAGACTAACCCTGGGTCTTCTTTATCTTTATTCTGTATCAGTTGTTAATTTGACGATTGTTCTGAGATTAGAAACATACTGGAGTTTTGAAGACGGTTGGTTCATAGACTCATTTTTATGAGCATTTATAAAAAAAATCTTATTGTAGATGTAAAAGATGATCTCAAACAGTAATATATAGCAGTCAAAATCTTATACAGTGCATATCTTATACAGTCTGTGTTTGAAAGCAACATAAATCTGAGGAAACTCAACCCTTACTTCACTAGTTTTAAGAGCCAGTTTTAAGAGTCCCATCTAGACTTCGATTAGGCCTTTTATTTCATTCACAGTCAAAGATACCTAAACAACCACTATTCCACTGCTTCCAGTCTTTTTATCAGAAAATTAAAGATGGTCCCAGATGAGTAAAAAGATTTTTTGTTGTTTGTTTTTTTTATTTTGTACATTACATGCAGGAAATATTAAAAGTTTAGATCACAACAGAAACCAAAGCAGGGCAGTCTCTCCAGTTCATAGGAAAGCCCCACCCTTTTAAAGCATCTTTTAAGTTGTTGTCATTAGTCAGGTGTTATTCATCACTCTTTTAGTATTTTTCCTGCCTCTTTGCAAATATCAATTATACAGGCTTAGAAGCTCATTCATAGCTGCATTGATGGTTGTAATACCTAGTTATCTTTGACAACAATTTTGTTTAAAAAAATTTTAGGAGACAAAAAAGGAATAAATAGATGCAACATTAAATAAACCCAGTGTTAAAAAGTATTTCCTCCAATTTTTTGTGAAAATTTTTTAAATAACATTTCAGATAATTGCACAGAATTTATTATCAGACATAAATAAGAGAGAATAAATTTGACCTTGGTTTACCATCAGATATAATCAACAGTGCAGTAGTCTCATACATAAAATGGACGCTTAAAGGGGGATAAGGACATGGTAAAAATAGGATAATACTTTTGTATAGAAATAACAGAGGAAGGCTGGTTGTAATAGAGCAAAATATATATTTTTTTACCAGTCTGTATAGTAGATGTGATATCTTCATTGTGTGGGCCTGAGGAAAGAAGCCGTCTCTGGGTCAATTCATTGTTGCCACCAGTGCTCTATTGCACCTACATACCTGAAGGTAAAGGTCCGTACAGTTTCTAACCAGGGCCTGTGAGGTCGAGAGAGTTCTTGGTGGATCTTTTCTTGCCCCTAGAATTATGTAGGTCTCGGATGGAGTGAAAGTCAGCCCCCATGATCATCTGTGTAGTTTGTACTTGTCCTGTTTTGTAGATGACACAAACCACACAGACATGGATGCTGGAAGTACAGTCTCATCTTGGCCATCCTCTCTAGGGTCTACTGCATGTGTGAGGACCACCTTAGATTAGTGGAGCGGATTGTTCCTATCAGTAGAGCTTCTAGGCCAACTTTACCAGGAGAGGCAGTTGAGGATAAGTTCTCTTTTCATTAGGGAAACAGCAAAAAAAAATAAATTAAATGAAAAAGAAAAAAAGCAGCGGTTTATTATTTATCATTCTAAAGTGCCAAAGAGCCACTCATGGCTCTGGAGAATCTAGCAGAGATTGTGATCCTATGTCAGCTATAATCCTATTCAGCTGAAGCTGAAGGTGCAACACCTTGATTTTTAAATCACTGTTAAAGTACACATGTAAATTTAAAAAAATGTATGTTATTTAAAGGTACCGGTCAGTTACAGCTTCTAGACTATCTTCATACAACATTGATTTGGTATTACAGCTTCAGTAGAGGGGCCATAACAGGGGCCACAACAAATTCTACAAGAGCACTGGCCCCTGTTGGCCCCATCTAGAACTGCCGATGGTTCCTAGGAGCTGAAAGTATCAACTGTCATCTCAGTGTTATTGAGGATGGTGAGGTGAGGCAGTGTGGGGAATGTTTTCTTGAAGTCTACTCTCACCTCCACCATTTTTAGAAGATATAGCTCCAGGATGTTCTGAAGGCACCAACAGTTCAGCCACTCGACTAGTACGTATATATAAATGGGAAAAGAAATTTTAGCAGTTAAAACTAATAGCTGGTTATGTCATTCTTGGCATCAACAACTTTCATTAATGGTTATCTGACACTGTGTTTTGCACAGCTTGAGAGAAATTTGACCCCCTCTTCTTTGCATAACTGGATAAATTTAACCATTGTTGTTCCATCTTTATCAGTAAACTGCCTGTGAAGGGAGTTACCACAGTATCTTAGTCTCTGTACCTCAACTAGGTAACTCCTTAACCTTCATGGCGCAAGTGCTGAAGAAAAACAAAAACACATTCACTTGAAAAACATAGGATACTTCAAACCTTTTTCCTGTTTCCTGTTTACGGTGTCCAGGTCACTATTTTTATCTGCAAGATGTTCGACGGGAGGCCTTCAAAATTAACAATAGGGCAGTTCAGAGTGACAAAGCTAAAACCAGCCATTCACGTTGGCTCTTTCTTTTCTGGTTCCAGCCTCCAAGCAAAAGGGGAAAAAAATGGCTTAACATTAATCCATTCTTTAAAACACTGGTGTGCATGTTTTAAGTGTCTTTGGATGTTAAATAGTTTTTTTATAACTACCATTAAGTTCTATTGTTCTTCCGTGGAATTCTTGATGTCCTATAAATTTCTCTACACTATTCATTTTTATGAAGAACTCAGGAAATATGGCTGAGGGTCAGTGTTTCCTTCTTGTCCTTTTTGAGAAAAGTTTTGAAAACAGAAGAAAGGAAAATGACCTGTCTCTATATTTGGATGAAGGTCAGTCATCACGCCCCAGTTTGAAGAACCTAGGTCACTAAATAAAGAAAAACATCTCTGTGTGGCAGTCTGCTGAGGCCCCACTGCCATCCGCCACAATGCCTGTTTATCCATCAGACTTCCTGTCCTTGTAAGCCAGAGTGCGCGTCTTTAGCCTGTGTGCTCAAGTGTTAATGGGTTTGTGACCGCATTGCTTTGTCTCCTTGTTATAGAGTTATTTAATGCACCTGCATATTATCAGGCACAAGGGAACAGTTAAAGTATACAGTGCTTTTTTACAGACAGTTGTTAAATATGTCTTCTTATAGATATTTTAGCAATTGAATATATGTAACTATTCTTAGAGATCAGGAAGTAGGGGGAAAAACTATTAACAACCAAAGTTAAGTGAGACTAAAAAGAGGTAGAACAGCGGTGTTAACAGTTATATTGTGTGAAGTTATGCCTGTATCAACTGTAATATTTGTAAATGTGGTTGTGAACAGATTTAGCATAAGAGGCAGGGTGGTTGATAGTACTAGTAAGGATGGACATGTAAAGGCCATTGCTTTGCAAAAATTTTGAATAAAGAAACAAAAGACTGACCCAAGTGGGGGAGTTTTTGCAACTGTGAACAACTATGAAAACTTGCAGTATTAATTGGAGCATCAGTCACTATCCATCTTTTCAACTTATCCTCAGTGGGGCTGCTGTCCATCTCCAGCAGTTTACAGGTGAAAAGGAGGGTACACCCTGGATAATTCACTAGTGTGTTTCAGGACATAAATCCATGCAAAAATACTCATATCTAAGGACAATTTAGTGACATCAATTGATCCAACATGATTTTTGGCGTGCAATGAAGGATTTTGCTCTGCAAGCAGATATTCGGTTCAAGCTTTCAGCGGTTGTGTCCTTGGGAAAGACACTTCACCTGCATTGCTTGCAGATGGTGGTCGGAGGGACTGGTGGCGCCAGTGTAAGGCAGCCTCGCTTCTGTCAGTCCAACTGAAACAGCGGGACAGCTGTGGCAACAGTGTAGTTTGCCACCATCCGTGTGTGATTGAATGGGTGAATGACTGAATGTACTGTAAAGCACTTTGGTCAAGTCTCCTGACTTAAAAAAAGCACTATATAATTACAGGCCATTTTCACTGTCAATTCCCTTGGCTGGGAATTTAACCCACAGCCTTCTTTCTGTAAGGCAAAAGTGCTAATAACTGAGCAATCGTACGAGCTGGCATCAGTCAGAAGAAGAAGATCATATTTCTTCCAATTATCACATTTTATCCAGTCTCTTTCCTCCCCTAACCATCTGGCACAGAAATGGGAAATACTTTAGATTTATATTTAACTTATGAAGTTGATCTGCCTAAAATGAAAAAAAAAAAAAAGAAGATTTATATTATTCAGACCGGAATCATATTACGTTCATTCTTAGCTTCACAGTGGTCATTAACAAAACAACTGTTTTTGATAAAAGGCAAAGAAAACAGCATCTGTAAACGCTTTTCTTTTAACAAAAAGAAGAGTAATTCTGTCAAAACCAAAATATAGTCTTTAATGACACTTAAACACCTGAAAGTGAAAGAAAGAAAGAAAGAAAGAAAGAAAGAAAGAAAGAAAGAAAGAACAAACGGAAGCTTTTGAATCCCCTTGAAAATCAAGCATTTACTAAATACTATCAAATATACTGTAAATAGTTCATATAATACTTACTAAAATTGTTAATAAGTGAAATAAAATGCAATTAATACATACATAAATTTTTGGTTGAACTACAATTCAAATTGAACAGATGCTTGAAAAGCAAGTAGAGCTGTGTGTTGTTGTTTTTCATGCCTGGGAGGCTTTAAACTGAGCTTGGACATCTCCTCTGAGTTCCAGAGAAGAATGGAAAACAAAAGCGCGTAAAGGACACATACATATTGTTAGATAACTTCAAACTAAACATAACAACAAACACAAGCTCTCTACCAGGTATTGAAGCTGAAAAACAGGAAAAAAGAAACTCAGGCCTCACACATGACAATAAACAAGAGGTGCACACTACGTACAAGCTCTCGTGAGAATAGTTGACTTAATATTTACATGCAAAACTTCATTTAATTACATAACAAATTTTAACAAACATACCCTACCACCCTGCCTCATAACAAACATTTAGTCTCTAACACCATCAAACATAAATCTTTTTCTTGCTCTTGTTGCGTAAAATCCTGCTTCTCATTCTGATTTTATATTTCTAAAAAAGGTCAGCCAGTTGCTTTTGTTTATATACTCCTCTGAACAATTTTATAGTTTTCCCTGTCATGTTTTAGGTGGTCAGCAGCAGAAAACTGTTTGTGGCGGCGTAATTTTAAAAGGAATAGAGAGAAAATCCGATTTCCTATATAAAGGTATATTGGTTACACTGTATTTCCTCCAAAATAGGCTATTTAATATTTAAAAATTTTTGCAGAAACATTTTTGGGCCAGTTTATTGTACCGTGCAAGCAAAAATATGAATGGAGAACATGGGCTTAAAGTAAATGTTGTAGCTAAATGAAATCTGAGCATCATGCAGGGCATGAACACATTTAGTCTGACATGCTGACTAAACCCTCATTTACAAGTTTTAGATCAGGGAACAATAATTCATTAAAAGTAATGAGCAAATATATGTGTAGAGTACCTGTCTACTAACCACTGAAAAAATGAAATCAAAATATTTAAACCATAAGAAGGCTGTTATCATTCAGTTTACAGAGCAGGTATTGTGTGCTTTGTCATATCTCTCCCTCTAATCACTGTTAATCATTATATAAAGATAAATTCCACACAGAAATAATGTTTTTACATAAGTAATAGATCCAAGAAATCACTCAAGTAAGAACAAAAAGCTACTTTGTAAATCGACTGATTTCATGTTTAAAATCATGCAGACAGACAGTTATGTAGAAAACTGGTGATTTAAAGCACAAAATAAAAAAAAACCCGCAATCAAATAGATCACAAGACCACAAATTCAGAGATTCCTACACTTTTCCAAATCAAATTGTTTTTAACATAAACTTATAAAATCAGTTTTTACAGCAGGTAATGCATATTTTGTCAAGGAAGGATAACTTACAATATCAACTATTTACTGTATTTTGCTCTGATTTCTGAAAAGCTTAAATTCATCATGGTGGAGAGAATAACCAGGACAGTTACTTAAGTTAGAGCACCCATAGACTCAAAAGAATACTACTTAAAAGGTGTACTAAAGTAAGATTACTCCTATAATTACATTTTTTCCCAAACATTAATCAAGTAAATGTAACTGAGTTACTGTAATAAAGCTCTGGTTGGCCTTACCAACTTTTTCATTAAAAATGAAAAGTAATTTATGTTTTTTTTTTTTTAGGACCAGATGCTTGTAACAAGCTGCCTAAAGAAGCAATTGTATGTTCTCTGTAAAGCTGCCTGTTTGTGTGTAAACACAAAATACTGGTTCATGCCGGTGATTTCTATCTGTTTCGAGGAAGGCTTGGGGGGGTGGAAAAAAAGTGTTTTTGATGACCTGTATCTGACCCTGCAGGATGAGGATGGACACACCAGTTGTTTCTGGTCTCAGCAACTCTCATGAACCAAGAAACATCTTTCGATCTGAACCCTTGACCCAGAAATCGCAAGGCAGGAAGGCAATCTACAAAAAAGTGTTTCCTTAACCCTTTTAAAGTATAGTAATTTTGGACAACTGAGAGAAAGTAATATCTTAGTTGTGTTTAGGCTTGTGAAAAAGAATAAACTTTGTGATGACAAGACAGGGATCTGGATCAGAACTCCCAAACTACATGTAGCAGGGGGCAGCAGTCTCAGCAGAGACTCCCAGACTTCCCTCTCCTCAGATACCTCGTCCTGCTCTCCTGGGGGAGCCAAAGGCGCTCCCAGGAGAGCCAAGAAACATAAGCCCCATTTACACTACCCTTGAAAAACCGATCCAGGCCGAGACCGGTCCGAGCTTGGATCGGTAACCAGGCCAAGCTCAGTTTTGACGACCGTTCACACGTCACACTTATCTCGGTTATCTCGACTCCTCGCCTCCTAGTGACGATGTGCGGTATTACTGCTAGGATTGAAGGAGGGACTCAAGCAGCTGGTGGCGGTAATGCACCAAACGCTGTTTGTCAACCGCCGTAAAACCCAAGAAGAAGAAGACGAAGGAGGAGGGAATCAAGCAAATCAAAATGGCGGCGCCCGTCACATTCAGAAAGTTATGCTTGATTATTATTGCTGTACTTCGGTGTTTGCGGTGGGTCAGGCGAAGACAGCAACCTTGCGCGGATGTACTTGAGAAAGTCGGCTTTTGGGAAGCCGACTTTCTGGAATGGAGTGTGAATCGGCATGTTCAGCCAGTCGGCGATGACGCGTTCTGCTCATGCGCTCTTGTTATCAGAGAACCGAGCCAGGAAAAAACCGAGCCGAACCCACCTCGGGAACTGGTCTGCAGTTAGCGCGGTCCGGTTATGTCTATCTCGGTTCAGTTCAGGTTGTTTCCGTTCACACACGACAAGTTATCTCAGTTACTGAGCTCGGACCGGTCTCGGCTCAGTTTTTTAAGGGTAGTGTAAACGGGGTAATAGTCCCTCCAGTGTGTCCTGGGTCGTCCTCTGGGCCTCCCCGGAGGGACGTCCCTGGAACACCTCATGGTTTCACTGAGATAGGCATCCAGGGAGGTATCTGAAAAAAATGTCAGAGAGTCCTCAGCTCACTCCTTTCAATGTGGAGGAGAAGTGTCTCTGCTCTGAGCCCCTCCCGAATGACTGAGCTCAGCACCCTATCTCTAAGGGAGAGCCCAGTCACCCTAAGGAGAAAGCTCATTTCAGCCACTTGTATGCGGGACCTCTCTTTCTGTCATGCTCCTGATTTCATGACCATAGATAAGGGTGGTAGCATATATCAACCAGTAAATTGAGAGCTTTGCTATTTTACTCAGCTCTCTCTTCATCACGACAGACTGGTGCAACATCTGCATTATAGCAGCAGCTACACTGATCTCACACTCTATTCTGCCATCACTCATGAAAAGGACACCCAGATACTTGAACTCCTCCACTTGAGGCAGGAATTATCCTCCAACCTGAAGTGGACAGAAAAGTCACCTTTTTCCAGTCAGGAACCATGGCCTTTGACTTGGAGGTGCTGATTCTCATCTTGCCTACTTCACACTTGGCTGCGAATCGCCCCAGTGCATGGTGTAGGTCTTGGCAGGAGGGAGCCAGCAGAGCAGCTTCATCAGCTAAAAGCAGAGATAAGATCCGCTGGTACTCAAACCAGATCCTCTCCGGTTCTTGGCTGCGCCCAGAAATCCTGTCTATAAAGGATATGAAAAAGACCTTTGACAGAGGGCAGCCCTGTCCAAAATACATGGGGAACAGGTCCAGGCAATGTAGACCAGACTCCACGCCACTACGTGGCTGTGTGTTGGAAACTACATAAATTGGTTCTATGAAACAAAACTAGAAAGAGCTTAGTTTTAGAGAAATGTGTGGATGCTTCCTAAACAAACCTACATTCTGTGATTATAACATGACTGCTCTAGGGGAAATTTCTAAATCAAATATATTTCTTAAAAAAGTTTTTTGTGCTAACAAACAAGTTGTCTCACTTGTATCTTGAGAAAAGAGTCATACAAATGTAAAACCTTAACTTTTTCTTAAGTATAGTAGTATTTGTGGATAGCTTTTACTTTGAAGGAATAAGTGAGGGTCTGTTGCAAAAAAAATTTAGTGGAACAGATATCAAATGCTGTATATGAATAAATAAAGTGGGATGGAGTTTATTTCAGTATATTAAAGGGTTTTGAGGAAGACAGGATAAACGTTGAGTGCCACGCCCTTTTCTTGTTTTCACACACAGAAGCACACAAAATTGCAAAATTGTGTTAAGACACAGAGATGACTAAAGCTACATACTAATAACACACACACATATGTACACACACACCCACACACACACACCCATACACACACACACACACACACACACACACACAAGTCTGTCGCATGCCCCTCCCTGCAGGGTTTGATCTGTGTCTGGCTTCTGCACCCTCCTTTGTCTTTTTTGATTAGGAGCACAGATGAGGAAGTCTTGTGGGAGACGGCTGCGCAGGCGCTTAGCACCGATTTGGCCTGTGTGTCTGGGCTATTTCCAGCCTGCCGTCTGCTCAGCTTAAGGTTGCAGCTCATAGAGACAGAAAACAGAGAGCAGAAGATCTTGACTCTTGGTCTACCACAGGTTTTGGCTGGTGTCCTCAGTGACTCCGGAAAAGACTCCTTTGAGGTATTTAAAGCTGACGTCAACAACCTGGTGTTGAACTTCAGTCTTGTTTGAAAGGGGACTGTAATGGATTGCTCTTTTTGATGAAATTTAACACAAAGGTCCATTCTTGTTACAGGATGTTCTTCCAAGGTGATTTTTTTCACAGTTTAGCTGAATCTGTGCTTTTCTTCCCCTTTCCAGTTATATTGATATCACAGCAGAATAAAAAAGAAATGCTTTTAAAATTAAGGAAAAAAAAAAAAAAAAAAATAAATAAATAAATATATATATATATATATATATATATAGATATAGATATAGATATATGTGCATTATGCCTAACCTATGCATAATGCACAACAGCGTAATGCCAATGATAATTTGCAAGGCAGTGTCCTGAGGGGGGCAGCAATGCGTCCGGAGGCGAAACTAGCTGCTGTTTAATGCTCAACAAAAAATTAATGAATAAAATAGAAAAAACAAAAGAAAAAAAAGAAGGGTTGCAGCCACAGCCGATTTAGCATCATGTCTGCTAGGAAGTTTGTTTATTGTGGCCGTGGGTGTGAACTAAGGGAGGATCCATCACACTCTCCTTTTTGCTCACCCTATGATGGGGATGAAGTCTGGAGGAGTAAAGACGGTTCCTCCTGTAAACCCCCTTTTATACCAAAACGCTGCCAATATGCCATTATACCGTAGCTGTAAGTTTGAAAAACTTTCAACGGTCGTCTGGAACACATCAAATACGGTGATATGCATTGGAGATAAGTTCTTGATAAGTTACCCAAGTTATGCACACGGTACTCATAGGTTTTGGATAAGTTAGACACCACGACTTATGAGTAACTTGCACTTAATGTATGTCAACCATCAGATAACTTACCGGTAAATTATGACCCACACATAGCATACACTGGCATGCATACTTGTTGTATGTCGACATGTCCCAGCGTGCTTCAGCGTGCTCATAACTTATACAAAACATACCCATAATGTATCCAACATATGCCAGATTTTTCGTATGTCAGGCATACGCTGTCTAAATTGTCAAGGTGTGACAGGGGCTTTAGTGATCGCCAGGCTCAGACAGGGAACTATAACTTGCATGTGAAACACTAACCTGGTTAAAAGTTCAGTTTGTGTCCAGAAGAAGGAGTGGGAGTAAGTCGGATGACTTCACCACAACACGTGGCGGGAGCCGCCTAGAGATTTCCAGGCGCAGAGCAGAGCAGCTAGCAGACACTGAAGTGCAGAAGGGTCCAGAGGCCGAATCCACAGAATCCAAACCAAAAGATAAGAGGGATGCAGAGGTACCATGGGGATAATCCAAACCAGACTCAGAAGACAGGTTCAAGTTAATTTATAGGCAGAATACAGGTAACAGTCCAAAAACAGATCAGGCAACAGAGCAGAACAGGGCCAACCGAAACTCAGAGGTCCTAGGATATAAACTAGTCAGGATAAGGAAATCAGAAAGTTACAAATTGCTAGAATACTTTAACACACAGCTCGAATAATCTGGCGCCAATGGCAGGATTACAGGCAGCATAAATTGCAGTTGGAAATAGAGAACGGTAATGAGCAACCGGGAAGATTATACAGGTGAATGGAATGAACAATTAAGCCAGCCATCGGCGCCAAGACCATGACAGGAAAAGGTTAATATCCCTAAAATTGTCCTACAATGATATAATAATATATTATCAGGGAAGCTTTTCACTGCAGTCGAGCTCTTGAGAACTCCTCCAGTTTTCCAGTTATAAGTAAACAATCTGCTTTAGCATTTGTTTGCCTGAGTAAAAACTATTTCAGTTTTAATGCCCAAACCCATATTTTCTCTGAGGAACTAGGCCGTGTCATTATGCTCATCTGAGGGATTATATCACAGCTGTGTCATTTAAACATTCCCTCTCCTACTCTTTGTGGTTTTGTTTTCAGTTACCAACCAGTTAGCAAGAATTCTCTATTATTTCAAGGAAATGTGTGTGTATGTGGTAGCTCTGAGGTTGTGTCTCCTAAATATAGGATTCTAAGGAGCAGCTCAGGTTAATAAGAGCACTTAAGAGTCAATGATAAGCAGACAGGTTCTGACTTCTCAAACCTTATTCCCACAAACATACTTTATAAATTCCCTGAAGAGAAATTTAATTTAAAAGCTTGCTCATGTTTTGACTTGTAAAATTAACTTCACTCTCTGGATGACTGATTATTTCCACTCTGCTGCAGGCATTTTTCAACCTAGCATATTTTAGGAGCATAGCTGGTGTTGTACAGGTGGTGGTGGGAGATCCCTGGGAGATTTTGGCAAATGATCCTTTCCTCCCTTTTACTTATAAGGAACATTGCTCAAGTTTTAAAGAATCTCTTGCTTACATAAGAAGAGTGATGATGTAATACCGTAAGAATGAAACGTTGTTATCAAGAACTGTGACTCCTTCATATTCTTTCTCCCATAAATCAGATGTGGCACATTCCAGTCATTAATGACCAGTATTCTGAATGACGTAAATGTTTTCCTGCTTAAACTCATCTCAGTTTATAAATCGGTGAATTAATAGGTTCCTGCTAGAAGTTTCAGCCATGCTTAAAGAGTAAGTCAGTTAATTGAATCAGTGCTGGACGACCAAGGCTTGTTAAACATGTAGGACACCAGCCCTGGAAGACAGGAGATCAGCTAACTCTGCCACAAAGTGAATCTCTTCCACCATCACACTCCCTACAGGATTCAGTGATAAATATTTAATACTGTCAAGAGGATTATGGAATAAATGTCTTCCTCTTGTGTCTCTATAATCATCATCATTAACATTGCTGCATTTCCTCAGCCCTACAAACCAGCATCACATCTCACCTCTATCGACACATTTCTTTCTATCTTTTTCTCATTTTTAATCTGATTTAGCCCATTATTTATTTCATTTTTTTTGTTGTTTTTACAGCTTCCTTTTTTTTTAGCGGCTGTAGATCTCTATGCTGTCTACATGAAAAAAGTGTTTTAAAATTGCCTTATGAAAATAGTCAAACTAATGAAAACTCCCAGATTAATCAGTTTAGCTTGTAAACCACTTGGGTCATAATCTTCAAAGATTCATAATAAGGAGTACTAAATTGTGTGTGTAAAAAAAAAAAAAAAAAAAAAAAAAGGTTTTGCAATGAGTTGGCATGTTGCAGGTGCTCTGCAAAGACTGTTCACACAAATAATATGTAAAAACTGGTTTGGTTTTTCCTCATTAAGAAGAGCAAATTACATGTGCTACCGGCAGTTTGAGTGTGGTTGTAAAACAAAGGTGAAGCTCTTAGCCTTGAAGATGGAGGTAATAATGATTATTAATTATAATAAATAATAATAATCATGAACATAACTTTTAGGCAATAATAAAAATGTGGGTATTATTACTAAATTGGTAAAGGACGTGCAGGACTGTCAATTTACATGGCTTAACATAAAACTGGAGAAAAAAAGAGATGGTGTGACTTCACACCAAATTCCATCAAAAAATATATCTTTAGTTTATCATCACTATCTTAAAGTTATTTATGTAGAACAAAGAAATTATTCCTTAAAGCTAATTTAAAAAGGCTGTAACAGTTCTTGTTACTCTATGATCTGTGCACAGTACCACAAACAGGGAGTAGCCCTTGTTTTCAACCGGCCCAGCTTCCGTTAGTGCATATGCTGATGCTTGCTGCTGTCAGCATGGATGTGTTGGAACATGATGCAAGGAAAGGAATTTCAGAAAGCCTATTACCAGAATTCTGCAGGCAAAGGAGGAAGTTAGTTAGAGTTGGGGTTTGAGCAAGTCCTTTAACCAAGCTCAATGGAGAGAAAAACAAAGATAATTTGGATTGGCTTCCAAGAAGAATGGGGACAGGAAAACTATGTTTTGCAAAACAACCAAGTGCCCCAGTCCAATAGTATTTTTATATGATCTTTACAAGCAAGAAAAAAGTGCTACAACTTAATTTTCCACCTTAACTGCAACTTTAAAATTGGCATTTGAATTCTTCTTGGTCAGCAGTGGTCTTGACCTTTGTTGTCTCCCATAGATGCAATGTTTCCCATTTATTTATATATCATTTTCATGAATTAATTAACTGAGAAAAAGGAGCTCTGTGAGTATTCAGATGTTCTGGATTATTTGTGATCTGCTGCAATGAGCTTGTAGAGTCATTTTGGAAGGTTAGCCGCTCCTAAGAAGGTTTATTGCAAATTCATGTTTTATCCATTGTTGACAATGGAATCTAAAAAACCTTAGAGATAGCTTTGTTACGGTTTTAAGACAAGTAGACTCAAATTATGTTGCTTCTTATCTGTTCTTAAATGTACCTATAATGAGACATGATGTGATGCTTTTGTAGATTAATTCATGTTACTAGAATTGTTCTATATATATGTTTTAGGGATTATTTTAATCTATATCTGATAAGATCTAATAATCAGAAATAGGTAAGGCCTTTCACATTGTTGTGTGTTTGCTGTGGAACTCTCTGTACTGCAACGTAACAGAGCAATGTTTGATTTACTCAACACATTTAACTTAAAACAAGAAGCAAAGTAAAAACGCTACAGGTAGATTTTATGTTTGTTTTAAAGCTTCATCCTCTTCTGTTTTTTTAGCACTTCTCTACTACAGGAGCCAACTACACTTTTCATGTCTGCAGCAAGCCAACAGTTTGATAATCAGAGTGAGTGGAACGTAGCACTGTTTAATAAACCTCTAAAGCACATAAAAACTGACTTTATTTAAATTTAAATTGGATATTTGTCTTATGATGTCAGGGTAAAAATTTGGTGATCAGTGATGCACTGTTTGCCTTTTTGTGCGTGAGAATAAGAATATCTGGGTTGTAATCAATACTTCCATTTTTAACAGCTGTTATAAAAAAATATAAGAAAGATTTTTTTTTCCCATGGATGATGACAAAAAAATTAACACTTCATAAGTTGGGAATTAAACAAGCTTGGCACTGCCGAAGCTCCTCTTGCAGTAATGAAGTAAAGCACCCAACAGATGTTCAAGTCTTATACCAGGTACAAGCGTCATGTGGCTGGGAGTGCAAGTATTATCTTGGAAGTTAAAAAGGAAGTAGCGAAAGAAATAGGTTTTATTTTTGTTCAAACCGCTGAAAACTACCATGACACATCCTTACGGTCAGGCCTAAAATATTCTTGCCAGCAGCAGTCTTATATCTCCTAGTTCTATTCCAATAAAAATAGCCTTAGATGAATGTCTTGGAAAAATAAAGATTGGACAGAGAAATATTTTGGTGACTGCTATTTTTTTTTTTTACTTTTCTTTCTTTTTTTCAAAAAAGCTTTGAACAAACTTTAATTGTATTACAACTGAAAGCCTTGTTGGGCATGCCTGTAACCATTTTAAATGCTCAGTTTTTTTTTTTTCTTAACTCAGAACAACAAATGCCTAGTCACCAAAGCTAGAGAAACCCAGTTAACCCATGTTTTCAAGTTCTGGGAACAATCCAGCAGAAAAATAATCACATCGGAACTTAGAAAGATTTGGAAAATGGTTCTCACTGAGTAAATTGCTTCTCTGACAAAACACAAAGTAATGCAATTCAAAGCTGATGGTGAAATTTTTTTTTCTTTTACAACTTGAGAAATTAAGTTTCTCATAGTAGCTTCATTTGGTCTGTTCCTGTTTGGCTGTGACACCATCCGGGAGAGAAATATCCGCTGTGCCGCTGCCATCCACACCTTTGTTTATAGATGTTGGAGCTCGGCCTGTTTTTCAGTGTAGTCCTGTTCCTCTGACATGGCTGGCTTGGAGCTTGTCTGGCTGGCTGTGTGTTTCCTGCACGGGAACGTCTATGGAGCTGGTTGACAGATGCCTTTTGTATCTCTGCTTCTTTTTTTACGTCTGCTTCTGTCTCCTTGAACCCCAGTCGGCCTCAGCAGATGGCCGCTCACACTGAGCCTGGTTCTGCTGGAGGTTTCTTCCTGTTAAAAAGGGAGTTTTCCCTCTCCACTGTTGCTACAAGCATGCTTGCTGTGGGGGACTGCCTTCGAGGCAATGAGTTGCTGCAATCAGCAGTTTCCCTTAGATAGAAAACTTTGAATCAATTTCACAGCATGATCTTGTTTAATTTTACAGTGCCTTGAGATGACATGTGTTCTGAATTGGTGCTATATAAATAAACTAAATTGAATTGAATAAAGGTTCAATTGACACTTTCATTTGTTGTTCTAACATACAACCAGTAATGCATGTTCACAAACAAAATATGACAGTAGTAAATGACATATCTATTTTATTTAATCAGTAGGGGTGGACAATAAATATATTAAAACTGCATAACAACCGAAACCTTATGTATAATCCATTGTTGATAGGGCTGGTCCCCATCTCCACCAGTGGGTCAAGACAGAGTTTTGACTTAGAATGATTAAACAGCTACTTTTTTTATTAGATAGTTGCACAAATATGAAACACCTCACAGTTTAGTGAAGACCATGATCATCGTCCTACAGTCAGTTTTACTGTAATGCACTTAGGTTTATATCAAATTTAAGCAATTAATAAATTAATAAAATACAGAGGACGTGACCTTGGTGTCCTCAATGGTAGCTATGGTCCTGTACATTTAATAAACATTTTTTAATGCTATTTTTATCCCACTCATTTTTGGATCCATAAAAATTAAAGAGTGATAAAAAAAAAAAAAGAGTAACATGATGAACACTGGTGGATTGGTCTATGCCAGGTGTGCTCAAGTTCCCTTCTCCTACACCCCTGAAACAAATGATAGGCTAGTTATCAGGTCTCTACTGAGCTGAATGACTTGCTGAGGTAATTCACCTATTAGATTTATGTGTGTTGGAGAAGAGATGTAGAAGTTGTAGGATGGTAGCTCTAGAGGATTACAGTAGACTTTGACACCCTGCTCTATGAAAAGCATCTATACTGATGAATGTTTCCACCACAATATGTTCCATAGGGAGAAGGTTCTCAGCATAATGTCACATTGGTTAAGTATCAAGATCAAATAATATGTATTTTTGCTGTAATCTTACCATAGCATATTGCAGCCATGGATGGGCAGGCTGAGTTGCAACAATAAGAGTTGTATTGTTCACTTATCTCTTGTCTTATATTTCTTTCTCAGTACAGGTATGTATCCATATTGGCTTCTTTTTACATATCTAATCTACAAATGGAAGCACGTGTTTCGCAGATTTTTAAATCAATATCGCTCTCACAATCTAATCCGCACTTCCACAGACATTGCAAAACAGATTCGTTTTTCCACTGCCAGTCACTAAATAACAATGCTGATCCACTGTGCAGTAGGAGCTTGTCTCACACTTTAACCTTTTCTTAGTCTTTTAATAATAGTTTTCTCTGAATCATTCCTTCAGGAGTGTCTCAAAAGAGACTAAATACCAATGCAAGCTGCACTTTTTTAATTGTTTTCTATAAAAAACTTTAAGACAAAATGTGAAAACGTTCAGTTGATGACTGCTAAGGGTTATGTTTTGCAAGACTACAAAAAACATGTTTTCAAAATCAGTGTTACTGTTCAGTGGACTATTCTTCAGCCATGAAACTGTTGCTGAACTTCATGGGAGATTGACCTGCTTCCTCTATAAGACACAGATCTACAGCCACACACTCTGACTCTTTCTGATGTAATCTTGTGAAATGGACCAGCCTTCCCCAAGGTACCCTGGCTGGTCAAAATGTAAAAAGAGAGGAAATGTCCACATTTTAAAGAAGACTTTGCAGCATGTTTTATTTATAGCACTTTTTATTGTAAAACAAAAATATTAATAGATCTGTCTGAGATAGTCTGGATACATTTGTTCTGTTTTCTTATGTTTCTTCATAGAAACAAAAAGAAACCCAGTCACAGCTTTTATTAATTAGTCAAGCAGCAACCTAAGCAAGCAATGACGCTTTGCAAACTGACATGTTGCTGTTGAGTGAATAGCCGTCTAATGCAGCCCTTCGCTCTAAAGAAGTAGTCTGACTTGGGTAATGCATCTATGAAAACCTAAATGATGAAAACCCAGTGGAGTGGTTGTTAGTGCTATTGCCACGGCAGCACGGTGGACTGTGGTTTGACAAAAGCTATGAAACTCATTCCATAGTTTGCTCAACCCTTCATGCAAATTTGCTTTCTAAATCATGCAAGTTTGGTTAGCTGTTATTTTAAAATTAATTGAAGATTTGGTTTTTTATGGTTCCTTATGTGCTGCTGGATTTGTGCTCTCCGTAAAGGGATCCACTTATAGTTGTAAAAATTGACTTTTTTTGAGAAACATATATTTGAAATGCAAAAACAAGAATTCAAGAGTACTGTAAGCCATTTAGTTTTTAATGAATTTAAATAGACTAATGTCACATAAATGCAGTGTTGTTTACAGTGCAATGCATTTTGGGTATATGCCGCATGCTAATTCCTGCAGAACTAGTTCCATCCAAAGTAACATTAAAACATTTTAAATTTTGAACTTGTAGAACACTGAATTAGCTCTAGTTAATATTTTAGACATACGCTCACAAGCTTATCAAATTTGTTTTTTTCAGGAGATAAGCTAAGCATTACAGCTCATGAAAACTTAGTAGTTTATATAGCACTGAAAAAAAAAAGTAGTACAATAAACAACTTCGGCCTCCAACCTGCTCTGGGACTCGGCCATCTGAGAAAACATTGTGGTGAAGTTAAGGCAAAAGCAAAAACTGTGTTTGCTTTCCAACTTCGAGTATATTAGTCAAAGAGATGAATCACTGCATTACTGTTTATGTTTTTTCCCAAATGCTAAGATAATCTATTAATGATGTTGAGGAATGGATTATTGGATTATCTCAATGATAATGGTTTCTAAACTCCAAAATTGACTTTAATTAGCAGTTGGTAACAGTGACCAACTGAATTCAGCAAATCATATTGACAGCTGAAACTTTATCATCAGTTATTGTCATTTTTTTCTGAAACAAATACAGCCTGACTATGCCACTGGTATCTCAATATTTACATAAACTGGAAGGATCATACTACACACAATTCTGCTTTTAAATAGTTATCAATATTGTAGCTGTGTACACTCTTACTATAATAAAATGTTATTTGTTTCAGTATCTTTATTGCATGTGTTGTATGTTGGCTATTGTAAGTCTGTGAAATTTTGATTTAACCTTTAACCCTACAGAAAAACAACAGCTATTGTTTTTAAAACAAAAACTGTTTTGATCAGGTTAAAGCACCTGATGGATGGATGTTTATGTTTACCATTTTCAGTAGGACAATGGATTGTCTGACAACAGGCTAGACTAGCTAATCTGCCTAAGGACAAATATGTTTGGTTATTTTTCCATAAGCTACCTGTAATTTGCTTCATTAAGGTCCATTTCACGATAGAAAAGTGTATAACCATTTGCTTCAAACATCCTGACATCTGATTTCTGGGAAACGGTAAGAGAAAAAGATGACCGAACAACATAACGGAAGGATACTATATAACTATAAAAAAAATAATCAGGTATTGGATACTCTTTGTAAACACTGTAGCAGTGAGACATTTGTAACAGTAGTTCCTGTAATAATAAATTATCTCTTCAAGCTTACAGCTGCTTCCGCCTTTCTGCTTAGGCAGGTTATATTCAGCATGGAGGAAGTTCAGCTGCATGAACATGAATCTGTCTAATGCTATCTGTCACCACCGTTCAGAACGCAAAGAGTCGCACACTGTGCCGCTTGCTGGATATCCTCAGTGGATCTGATCTGTGTCAGACGGACCTGAGGCCATGTTCTGCTAAATACCACGGTTATATAATCTGTAGTTACACAGAACCAGATACTCAGACAGACAGAACTTTTAGGTGTGTTTCTGATATATCAAAAGACATTTTTTTTTTTGCAAAAGAAATCATTTTATATATTAACAAATGCGATGTCCTCAATCTCAGCTGTGAAATGGTTAAGGGGTCATTTGCATGTGCATCCAGTTTCCAGTCACACCACAGCATCTCAATGTGATCACAATCTGAGTTGTGACTCTGCCAAGATCTTGGAGGGACCCAGTTCTGCTCTGGCTTTCTTCACTCCTTTGCAGAAAGTTTAAAATTTTCCTCAAGCATTCGCATCATGCATAATAGAATTAAATGGATTAAATTGAGCTGGCCAATTCCTCCTGCAGAACATCTCCAAATCCAACTTTATGCTTCAAAGCTACTTTTAGAATTTTTTTGTTCTGTTTTTTTAGGAAAGGCCCCATTTTGATAGGGTAAAAAAGTTATTTTATCCAACAATTTTAGTTTAAGTTCAAATTGCATCACTTCACATAATCCAGGTTTTTGTTGTAACAACAAATATAGTCCCTTGAACCTTTTCGTATTTTTTCTTTAAATCATTTACACCCTAGATAATCCTGAGGCTGCCCTTTGTGTTTTTGGATCTTTTAAATAATTCCTTTATGCACACTTCCATCAAATTTAGACATGGTCTTTATTCAAAGTGAAAGGGATGTACAATCATATCCAAATCTGCCCTGGGTTGTATGAAAACATGTGAGAGTGTTTTAAGAAAAATTTTAGCTTAATGCAGTCTACTTTATGGTGAAGTTGTACAGCCAGATCTGGGCATGCTGACAATGGTTGTGTTTGTTCTCCATGAGTAGATTGTTTTCCTTTCAGCCGAATAGTTGATTCTCTTGAGACCTCTTTAAAACCTTTAGCTGGACTATAAACTGTCCCAGTCTACTTTCTGAAGGGCTCAGACTGTGGTTTTATTTTCTGCATGACTTTCCCACTCAGTGCTACATAAAACTGAATATGGAAATTAAACAGGATAGAACACCTGAAAAATGATACCCTTATTACATACAATTAATGTCTGTCTAAGTAAAAGTAAATATGAGTTGCTCACCAAGGTTCTTTTGCATTTTTTAAATAGATTTTACAAAGGTTGTGTAAAATAAATTTTAAATTATTTTTATGTTTTATATCTCCAATTCCACATATGTTAGAGAGGCACAAGCTTAAACTATACTACTTTTACTGTATATGCTGAATTATCTCCCAGGGTTTTAAGAATATGGCATTCTAACCAAATGGGAGTTATACCATGATTATTTTTTAAAAACTGTATTTTTATTCATGCGATTTTTTTCAGTTGTTACAAGTTTTTATGACACCTTTTGGGTTAAGATCCAACAGACTACAGTATATGGATCAACAACTTTTAGCTTAGCTAAAGCTTTGACATAATTAATAAAGCTCATGAAAATAGACTCATATTTTTCTTTTCTATTTTGCAGACAGTATTGAAAAGTACTGGAGGAAGAGCAATGGGGTGTGTAGCCTATATTCCATTCAGTCTCACACTGATAATAACTAATATTATATCCATTTAACGGCATGTAATTCTGTGCTTCCTTTGTATTCGAAAATATTTCTCAAAAAACAATATTGTTGCCTATCATTCTGAATGTGAACAAACTGTGTCTCCTCTTTGAGCAAAATGTCATCCGAAAATGTTTTGTACTGCATGAGTCAGAGATCTTGGAGGTCTGTAGATGAGATTTGTATTGATCTGCTCACCCCTGCATGTCTTCAATGACTAGCGCATTCAAAGAAGCAAAGAGCGAAAAAACACAAATTACAAAATTGAAAGCTATGTGTGCATGTATATACACACACACACACACACACACATATATATATATATATATATATATATATATATATATATATATATATATATATATATATATATATATATATATATATATTGTCATGGTCTTGGTTCTGTTGTTCTTTACTTTGCTCCTTGTTTTCTAGTTTTATTGGTTTAATTCCAGCTTGGTTGTAATTTCTAGATTTATGTTAATCATGTTTTTCTGTTCTCTGTTGCCCTCTTGTGTGTGTGTGTTCCTTTCCCCTTGGCTCCCTCGTTGTCTCCTCTGACACCTGCTCCTTGTCAGCTCGTTAGCCCTCCCTTTGTCTCTGTCAGCTATATACTGTATGTTCTCCCTCTGCTCTCACTCTTTGTTGGTTCCTTGTCTTTGCTGTGTTCCCATGCTGTGGTCTACGTTCCTCATCTCTCCCTGGCTCCTCGTGTTTGGTTTTTCCTTGATGTCTCCACAGTTCTGGTTTGCTTTTCTTTAGTGATGGGCAAGTGAAGCCTCATGAAGCAATGAAGCTTTCCAACGCAAAGTGTTGAAAAAAGTTCATTACTCGATGCTTCATTCATCACTCACTAGTGACATCTGCTGGTGAAACTGTAACAGCCTTGTTACTCAGTTGGATCATACTTCCAAATATTAGGAAATGCAATATTGTCACAAAGTTTTCATCAAACTCATGTTTAGTAAGAGGAGAATCCTATTTAATTGTCATGTTTTAATGATTAAAATGATTTGTAGCCAATCTAATCCTTGACCATCAGTGGTGGTGTTAGGTTTTCTTTTATGTCATGGACTTATTAGACAATGAAGATATGTGTTACTTTAATGTATTGAGAACTGAGTGACTGTTGCTGCAGACTCTGTATACTTTGAGCTTGAAACTTGCTTCCTTATAGACAGAATTTGTTTAAAATCATCTCTTCCTAGGAGTTCTAGTTCTGATTCTTAATATTAAGTTACACATAGAGTTTGCCTCTTCTAATGGCTTTTAGTCTGGTTTTGATGTGTGATTCTGATGCATCTCCTGATTAAACAAAAGAAAATATAGAAATTTCTGGATTTTAGGTTTAATTGTTTTTATTTAGGAATAGGACTTTTTTCACTGTTTCAGGTTGTGATTGTGATCTGTCATCTCATAATACTCCCACATATGAGAGGTTTTTCTCTTTTTTGACGGCTCCATTTCAACCACTGCTGATGAAAACTGTTCTGCAGATACCAAACCACCTACTACAACCCACGAAGCAACAGGATTCATCGCGCTTTTATTTTGAAAACCGACACGCAAAATGAAGCAGTCACGTGACCAATGCAATGCGAGGCCTCGTTTGTTGCCAGTCACGTGGTTTTCAACAAGACAACACAGGCCTCGAAGCGGGGCTTCATTGACACGCCCCCTTATTACTTGGTACAAGCCACGAAGCCTGGCTTCAGATAGCCCATCACTACTTTTCTTTATTAGTTAGATTTTTTGGATTCCTGCCTCTGTTACCTGTGTTTATTTCATTAAAGCTGCAAGAAATCTCCTCAGCCTCTCTGCCTCTGCATTTGGGTCCTACTAAACCGCAACCAACCCTGACATACCGGTGTATATATATATATATATATATATATATATATATATGCTCACCAAAAACCCCCACCAAAACTGAAAGAGTAAAAAGCGAGAGGGAATGAAAAGGAAAATGTGAGAAGTGAAAGTGGTTGCAGCTTTCAAATGTGAACAGAGTGTGAAATTATCTAACTTGGCTGACTGGTAGAGCAGTCTTTCACAGACCATAACCACAGAAAGATGGTCAACATATAGTTTAAATTGTACAATAGAATATCAGCTCAAGAAAGTTCCTTCTAGAGCATTTTAACCTATCTCCACTCAAGCCTGCCCAGGCATGGTTGAAAGTAGCAAAGGTTTCACTTGTCGCTTCCCTTGGGAAGGTGTGCTTTGGCTGCAGCTTGTCCAGGACAGAGAAGGCAAAGCCAACTACTGTGATTCTTGGCTCACCTTTGGTGGTTGCAGCTTTAAAAGGGGAATAGCAGGCTGCTACAGTTCTCTTCAGGAGACAGGTGGTGTCCTTCTCGGCTGTGGCTTAGTTCTTTACTTGCTTTGCCACCAAAATTAGATGAGGCAGGCTGCGCAGTGGGTCAGCTCGGTCGGCAGTAGCAAAGGCACAAGCAGGCTGCTATATGAATAGGAAGTGATAAGCAAGTGGCTTTAATACGGAAAGCACAGTACCACAAGTTTCGCCACATTTCCAAACAAGTTCTTGGCTGAGGTGGGGGCGTCTCTTCAACACAGGAGCTGAAGAGATCATAATACTGAGCACAAATTGGTTTTGTTACTTCTGGTGTGGTGTGAGCTGCAAGGCATGCTGGTAGCTGTACTTACGTTAATGATAATCTCAACACAACGCCGGGTTAAGTACTTCAAGTAACAATATACAGAACACTGTTTACTTTTCACTTGATTTCTGTTGTACTTCAAGGCCATGAGAAAAATATTTATGTGGATGGATTATTGAACATTGGCAGAATACTCACTTGTAAACAGAGCCACATGAGGGTAGCTGTTTGAATCCTTGTCCCTGCTGACACATTCTTCAAAGCGATCAACGGTTGGGTACAGCTACTTCTAAGAGCCACAGAGCAGAACACAATAAGCCATCTAGTCTCCTCTAAACCTTTAGTTGAATTATTTTCCTTATTGAATTCTTATATTCTGATTGGAAGTTGTTGGAAATCAATTCCATTTGAACCATCTTCTGTTTGAACATGATTTGAACTTGAATCGCACTTTTACACAAATCCAGTTGGATGCACATTCATAGAAAAACACCCGACAGTCCAAAAGTTATTTAATTAAATAACATAAATGCATACAATTACACACCAATCTTCAAATGAAACAGAAGGTTCAGCAGACAGAAAATGAAATGAAAGGAAATTCTAGGCGTGTCTGATGTATTTTGTTCAAAACAAGCTTTTTCTTTATCCAGTGGAGCTACACACATTAGGTAATATAGAGAGATACTTCATATTAATCTTTTTCAATCAAAATTAGCATGCAAAGCATTAACATGTATGTTTGTACAGTAAAACTACTCAATTAACAGAGTGATTAGCCGCAGTGCAGACATGCATGAAATAACATGGCAATAACTCCTAGAAGCCATAAGCAAATCCAGGTAAAATATGTGAGTCAGAGAACCAGGAGAGCATACAGGAAATATGGATGTCTCATTGAGAATCAAAGCTATTGTTTGTTGGCCGTGATTGCAGAAATAGGTGCAGCATCCAGAGATGGCAAAAGTACTCACTTTCCGTACTTGAGTAAAAGTACAGATACTTGTGTTAAAAAATACTCTGGTAAAAGTGGAAGTACTGATTAAACTTCTTTACTCAAGTAAAAGTAACAAAGTACATGCTTGTAAATTTACTTAAAGTATAAAAGTAAAAGTAGAAACCCCTTTTTTCCTGCCGTTGCCTACATTTTAAATGGATGTCTGCCAATAGGACTAGATCTCCGTTGTGCTCATTTTCAATCATCTCGTCGTCCATGCTACTATGCTAACGCCACCGCCACCAAGCTGCAATGATTTGCCGCTAATGGATACCGCCGAATCTGTCGATTCATCTTGTAGTGGTGCGTCAAATGCAAAATAGATTCCCATCCAATTAGATTGAATTTGGTATTGATGACGTGAAAAATAATAACGGTAACTCCATTGAAATGATTCAAAACTAAAGTAACGAGCCAATTTTTTAAAATGTAAGGAATAGAAAGTACAGATATTTGTGTAAAAATGTAACGAGTAGAAGTAAAAAGTCACCATAAAAATAAGTAGTAAAGTAAAGTAAAAATATCAGAAAAATCTACTTGAGTACAGTAACGAAGTATTTGTACTTGTTACTTCCCATCTCTGGCAGCATCAGAATATTAGATTCAAAATAATCTTTATTGGACAGTTTTTTTCCTGCGCAGACCTGTCCAGTTCTCACATTTTATCAGAACTTGTTGAATATGTCAGATTTACGAGGAAATAAAGCAATTTTAGATTCTCATCTGACTCAAAGACTTTTGTTAAATGTGGGATAAAAAATGAATAATTAAATAAAGCTCTTTATCAGTTTATGGTTTTTCAGGGTGTTTTTTTTCCTCTACCTTGTCTTTATTACTTGGAGTAAGACGTTAAATAATGAACAACAAACTCTTGTATAAGACACAGTTATGGCCTCAGTGTCCCTGTTTCCTATGTGGGTGAAAAACCAGGCCACCTTGTTACACACAGCTGGAGGAGCCTATATTTAGCACTACCTCCTGATGCAATCCAAGTGCTGCAGAAGAAAATCCTTCATGGCTCCTATAAATACTTTAAGGAGGTGTATATTTTCCTCAACAGGGCCAGGTGTGGATTCTTTCAATAAAAAACGACTCTTGTTGAGGCTGTAGCCCAGTTTGCAAGAGAGCATCCTCCTTTTGCATGCTTCATCCACGTGATGAGGGAGAAAAAAGGCATCATGTCCTCTTTACAAGCATACAACAGGTAAAAAAAACACACATTTGTTGACAGAGCTGCTCATGTGCAGTAAAATCACAATAGGGTTTTTGTAGATATATCATTGGTGATCAAAGATGACGCTAAGGTATAGATCAGAGGCTCATTGGGATTGTCTGTGAGGAAAAATAATCTAAGATCATATAAAAAACAAAAGATAACAGTTACTGAATTTGAAAATGCATGAAGCTATTTACAGTACTGTGACAAAATATACACACAGATATACTCTGGTTTTGGATATGATTTCAAAGACATTTCCAAGGCTTATGGAATCCAGAGAACACAGTGAGAACCATAATACAAAGATGGAGAAAACAAGTGATGATGGCAAACCTCCCCAGAAGTGACTGCCAAACTACAATTACCCACACAGGATCTACACCCAAACTGAGAACATCATTTTAAAGTACTGCACGCATCAGAAACTTCACTTAATGTCCGGATTTATAAACTAAGGCAAAAAAAGAAACACTTTACAAAATTGACATTAGAGAATTATCAAGTGAAAATCCCATCTTAAAAAAAAAAAACGTTAACAGTGGTAGTTTGATGATCCGTGACTTACCATGTTAAATAGGAATATAAAAGTAAATCAATAAATATAGTAGTATGTGCTGAAAGAGAATGCCTTAAATTCACAGGCTTGAGCTCAAACTCACTTGGTTCATAAAACACGGCCATTATATATATAAAACACAGCAAGTCAGACTGTAAGTAACATTGTGCAGTGTCCTGGTTAAAATTCGGACTGAAATCTTACTGAGATTCTACAGTAATTCAGGCTGTAATAATAAAAAACTCACTAATGTGACTGATTTAAAAGAATTAAGCTAAATTAATTCAGTCATCACAGGAACTTGATGTTATTAGTTGCCTCCAAGGGTGGCAATTACTTTTTAAAATAGGGCTAAGTTAGGTTGGTTAGATTTATTTATTAATATATGAAGCTATTAGAAAACTACTACTTGATTATCTTTCTAGAGTGTCAAGAAAAGCAGTAAAAACAAATCAGTAGAAATCCATTACTTTAATGACTGCAAAAGCTTTACTCAATGAAACTTTTCCGATTGTGCCTTAAAGCAGCAAGTTATTCTTGTTTTTTACAGAGATTTTAAGTACTCACGACTTTGAGAGTACTTTATCTTCTGCTTTTTCACCTTACTCAGAGAGAACAATGACTGCAATGTGTCATATGTGCAAATAAACGGAAGGATTTTTGTGTCAAAAGGAGTCAAGGTTGAGTGGAACTTTTGGAGGGCCTAAATGCAGAGACGAGGAGGCAGATTTCACAAAATTCAGGAAAAAATAAGAAATAAAAAAACAGGAGACGACAGGGAGAAAGAACACACAGGGAGAAAGCAATGAAGCAGCAAGAAACCAGCAAAGAGAAACTGCAGAGGTGATGTATATATGTGAAACAGAACAAAGAAAGGGCTAATGAATATGGAGCAGATGTGGATAGAAGTAACTAGAAGGGAGCCAAGGGGAAAGGAAACAGGCACAAGCAGGCAACAGCGAGTAACACAAAATCACAACACTGCTTAAAAAGGACTGGAAAACAACTGCAACACAAAAGGAAAAAGAAACAACTACCAAGAGAACGGAATGACATAAACTAAAATGTAAATGAAAACTCAAGATGTCTACAAAGGGCAGGATCATGTTTACAAATCAAAGTGGCTTAACAGCCATACAAAAAAAATTAACTCTCACATGCTTTATAATAAAAATCAGTCAAAAAGAAAACAAAAGCAAAAATAATGACACATTGTAATTTTTTTACAATATGTTCAATAGAATCTTTATTCTTCATATAATTTTGTAAAAGACCGTTTTTATCTGTCACCTGTAAATTACACCTCTCAAAAAACTTCCCACCAAAACCGGGAAACATTGTTTTTACAAAAACACTCTTACTATAATATAAAACAGGAAAAGTTGGTAGAAGATTTTATGAAACCATCAGTGAGTGGAACTTGTAACTTCCTGTACAGCAAAAGGAGATTACCCAATAAGGCATCAGGAAACTACCATATATGTTTATATGATTTGTCATAGCCACCTGTGTTCCTTTAAAAAACATTGGTTTGGCCAGACGCTGCAGTGCAGGGACCCCTGTGTGTTGAGGGAGAACAATAACAACAACTGAAAGAGGAAACATCTGCAGAGGGGGTCAGCAGAACAAAGTTGAATTTCCGCACACGGAGAACGACTTGTGCTTAATTTCCCCCTCGCGGTCAGACAACCGAATCACAGCATAAACCCTTTGAAATGTACTGAGGAAGTCTGATAAATATAAAACGTGATATTCATATTTTGAAATACCAATGTTTTCTTTTGAGAATTGGTTTAGTGAACAAAAACAAAATAAAATAATATTATATTTAAAAAAAAGTTTCCTTTTTTAGTATTCATCTTCCATAAATGTTAATTTTGTTCTACTCGACAGATCAAGGAAATCAGAATTGTGAAATTTGTACGAGAAAACGGGAAAAAGGAATTGCTATGACTTTTTCGTTTCCCCACAACAGATTTTAACCAAGTGCCAGCTAATCTGTTTGTTAATCAGAATAAAGCAGCATTTGTTTTTCTACGAAGCATAATGAGGTTTTCCCCCATCTTTAAAGTGGACCCATAGCATCAGCCTGAGTGCAACCAGACGGACGTCACCAAATCGGTCAGCCTTGGGTCAGTCACTACGTCTGCTGAGCTAATGTCAGGATGACCCATTTTAGCAGCAACAATCATTTGCTGACTGTGGTATGGGCTCAGCCTGAGTGCCGAAGGGATAAACATCTTGTCTGAGGTTAAATGTTATTAAATTTATGGAGCACAAAGCGCCAAAAGAATCATTAAGGGCTTAAAACTGGCAAGCAAATTTGCTTTGATAGAATGACCTGGAGGACAAAATCTCATTTATCACAGGTGGGTTGATATAAAGTTACTCGTATGTATATAACGATAGTCTGATTTTTATGTTTATATTCATACCACAGTTAAATCAATATTTAATGCCAGTCATCTTATCAGCAAAGGTTAAGAGTTAAAATGCTGTCCATCCTCATATAAATTAAGTTTGTATTCAAATAATATAAAATCTTACATACCATGTGAGGTAATGAAATATAATGTCCTGAACAGTTACTCATAATATTAATGTTAATTTAATGAGCATCTAGGTTACCATTTCATGTTTCCAAGCAATACAAGGCCTTGTCTATATAGACTCAAACTCACTGCGGATTCAGACATTTGAATTGAGAAAGCTTCCTGGAGAGGTGGCGAAACGTCTTCAAATCTTGAAAACCAAGTCCAGTGGATATTTTTTGATATTTCTATATTGTCCTTTACTGTTGGATCCAAAAACACTCATACACGTCCAAAGCCTTCCTTAGGAACAACAAATGTGTTCATCTCGCCTCAAAACTTACTAAACACCAACCTGATCTAATTGTGTCTGTGTGAAAAAAAAGCTAAATCCAAAGAAACCCTATTACACAGTTATAGAGCTTAAATGATCTGTTTTCCTGGAAGCAGAAATCTTCCAGTGGTTGAAAACAACAATAAAGAGGTTTTATAAATGATGTCTGGATAGCCTCTTAGCAGTCAGGGTAATTTCTAACACCATTACATTTGTGAAAACACTTACACACATTAATAGCTATTGATATATTTAGAAAATCATCCCATATTTGTAAAAATAAGACAAATATCAGGAATAACAGTTATGTTAATATTTGATAACTCCTGTGTAATATTAATGTAAAAATTGTATAAATGTTAGTAGCAGTGTATCTCAAGGTTAGACCGCCCATGTCTCAAAATATTTTGACATGTCACAAATTCTGGCTTTGTAGTTTAACTAGAAATCAAAATAAGTTTGCAGAAATGTCAGGTATGTAGAAAGATAACGACTAATTGTTGCTTAAAGGTCATATTAAACTAAGAGATTTATAGTGCAAAACACTAATTCAACTCAGGTTTAAACTAGAACCCATCATGGGGCCATTAGCGTTTTTAAGATGACATTCAAATAAATGGTTCATACAACATGAATGCTCCTGTGGGAAAAACGGAGCAATGAAGAAGAAATTATAGTAGACAGCCATCTATTAAATATGACTGGGGGGAAGGCATCATGACACAAACCTAAAATATTGCATAGATAGTTATGACAGAAGTGAATATTCTGATATAGTAGGAAATAAATAAATAAATATAGAAAGAATATCCTATTATGTTTGTTTTTGGTGTTTATAAGAGTGGATTTGAACAGAGGTGTGCATGGGCACCACATCCCATTCTTTCACAGCCGTTCCCACGCACTTTGCCTTCTGTGACCCACATTTGTTTCCCTTTCAGAGGATGAGAATAACACAAGTTCAGACCACTGTCGTGCCAATGCTGTGAAAATCCACTTCATACTTTCTCCTGACATCAGCTAGTCTGCAGTATTAGTGCTAGAGAGATAGAAATTTCAAAATCAGAACCACCTTTAGGGCTTTTTTGCAATGCTGTGTCCTCTTTTAGGAGACAGATGGAATCCGATGCATTTAAATGAGCAGAGGTTTGACTGTAAAAGCTCTGTGGATAACTGTTGGCTATTTATCCTTACAAAATAATAGGATAGAGGCAACAAAAGAGAATGAATCAACTAAATGTGGTTGAAATTCCTTGCATTAAGCTTTGTTGTGTCCCAGTTGTCTTTTAAGGACTTGCTTTAGGAAACAAAACAGACATTTTCACACAACTTAGCTACCAGCTCTAAGCCAGTCTTTTTGAACTTCGACATAAAGCCACACAGACCTATTCTGCAATCATTTCACATGTTTATGTTTACATTTGATCGCAGCATCATGCTCTTCTTGACTATATAAGGCAACATATCGGCACATGTTGAAATACATATTTATGAGCCAATGTATTGTGCTGTAAGTATTATCCTGAGGCCCAGTTTCAAATCTCATTAGGATTTAGCCATGTTGCTTCTGAAAACGTCTTCAAGACATCACAGAGTAAAATGCGGGTTATTGACCTCAGAGGTCAACAAAAGTGCTTGGAAGTTGAAGAGTCTAGAGCAGGCCTATTCAAAGTCTGCCCTCGAGGGCAGCTGCCCCGTTTTAGAGGTTTCTCTGCCTCAGCTCAGAAGATTTCCAATGAAAACTTATTGACAGACTTTTGCTCAACTGCAATCATCAGAATTATCTGTGCTGAAGCAGGAAAACCTCTAAACCAGCAAGACCGCGGCTCTGGAAGGCCTACTTTGAGCAGGCCTTGACTAAAGGGCTGGTTATACCCACACAGCAGTGTGTTGCAGTAAGCTTGTTGCAGCTATTTTTGATTTATGCCCAATGTTGAAGTGTGATCTGTGCTATATTATTCTACACCACAATGCAAGAGTGACAAACACGAACTAGCTATGGGTCTAGATCCAGCAGAGGCTGTGAGGAGGTGGGAGCAAGTTTGTGCAACAACAGAGGGACATGAGGGCGACAAAGAGCGGGGATCCAGGTGGAAAAAGGGTTCAAGCGTTCTGGCGCACCTCACTCTTCTAGCTGGTCCAACTTCACGAGTCATTTTCCGAAATGGCGGTCATACAAACAAAACAAGCCGTTAAGGTACCACACAGGAAATATGCATAGTGTAGAGCAGATGTAGATTTGACCAATCAGAGGCCTCCTTTCTGCAGCACTGTCTGCGGTCACCTACAATTTGGGAGAGGTGCACCAGGGCGTCTGTGGAGGGGGCCGGGGCACATTTGCATTCACTGCGACACACACGCATACAACCTGATTTCTGGGTATAAATCTGCCTTAAAGTGAAGCATGCACTAACAGGCAGGAAGAGCAGTGCATGGAAATCTGACTGCAGCAGGTTGTTCTGTAGCTTAAATGTTATTACATCATGTTCTACACACCCGTATGAGTTTTGTGTCATTAGGAGCTGTTCTGAAGATGTTCTGTTAGGTTATATCCAAGTAACGTCTTCCTATGGGCAAATGACTTGAAGGCACAAACTAAACTGTTCATAATTTATAATTTATGGTAAACCAGCATTCATAACATGTAGGCGAATCACTGTCCCCCAGACATCCACGTCATCCGTGTTTTTTCCTCCTACCAGTTTTCAATGATAAAGCTTTTTGTCACTTTGGTTCATACATCAGTATTTGTGTGAAGGTCAATCTGACTGTGCAATGTAAATTCTAACCTGACAGCGGATACAGTGAGGAACTCCATCAGTCTTGGCAGCAGATATGTCACTATTTTACTCAAACTGCTAGCAAATTCGCTAATATTAATTAAATGAATTTAACATTTGTGACAGTGATAAATTCCTGAGCAGCATTATTTCAGTCAATGTGGATCTACTTCGACATAAAGATGAGGGTTTATATTCAATGGGGTAGACTAAAAAGAACAGACCATGTTCAGTGCAGATTGCATTTAGTCTGACAGATTGTACTTTGGTTTTAAAAGCATCAACACAAGACTTGGTCAGACCTTTCCTAAATTAAACTGCATGGGGGGAAAAGTGTTCCGAGAAAGTACTTTATTCTTGGGTCAGATTCCTGTTTCGAAAGGCACACATTGACCGAACACTGAGATCTAGACTCCAGTGAGAGTGAGCAGGATGACAGGGATGGATAACATTATTCTTGATAACTGGACAAATGTTCTCCCTCCCATTTATTGCTTCAATCTTTTGAGACAAATTGAGACTGTAGTGTCTTTTGAAGACTGTGGAAATTGCAGTTTATGCTCAAGGGGAACAGGTTATTTTATATTGATAAATTATAGTTATTTAATGTGAACATTAAATAACTATACTTAAAATGAGTTAACTAATCTCCTTAACTATGAAAAGTTTTGCAGGAGACAAGGTAGAAATAATGATGTGTTTCTTTTGTTCCAACATGTGATGTCTCTCATCAGAGATATTAATGCCCCGTCTCAGTCTAATTCTCTTTAAAAGTGTTCTACCCAGAGCATCAAATCTTTATGCCTGAGCATTATGTGATAATATGATGATCCACCACAGCAGGAAGCGGTATTAACAGACTTTAAGCAGCTGCACGTTGCAGCGAGGGCCTGCTCTTCAGGTCACTGATGGGAAATTCACGTGGCAGGTAGACTGATGGCAGTCCCGATATGCCAGGAGTTAATGAGACTGCTAGGAAGTCAGTACTCTACAAGCAGATTACATAGGCGGAAGCCCAAGTAATAGCGACTATAACAGCATAATCAAGGGTTTAACAGATAAAACACATTTTGCTGCAGAATAGACTAGACTAGACTAGACTAGACTAGAATAGAATAGAATAGAATAGAAAAAAAAGTGGGAAAAACTGGACCTCTAGGTTACAGTCTGCAAACACTGTTTAATCAAACCCCTACAGATCCTTGCTACCACCCCTTTATCTCTCAAGTAGCCAAATCAATCAGTCATCAATTATCATCAACGAACTCCTTTCTGATCGGTCTGCGTTCTCCCCTCAAACCAACCAGAAAATTACAACTGACTTCCTTCAGTCACTGTTTCAAGATTTTTGTTTGCTTTTTACAAAAGTGTTGAAATTCACTGGTTCTGTACATGGGTCAAAAAAGCTAAAAACCAACATGACATCTACAGATAAAGAAAATAGAAAATAATCCAATATTTTAAAGTTTAAAGGAATAGTACACCCAAAACATGATTAGCCTTCATTTTCTACTCACCCCAATGCTGAAAAACACTCTGGAGTACTTTTTTGATATCTCAAATGCATCTGGAGATCTGGGAGGCTTCTTGCTGTCTGCTGACATTCAAATAATGGAGGTCTATGGTGACCGAGACAGAAAGGTCCATAAAAGTCCACAAAAAACATGTCAATATTCCTCCATACTGCTCGTCCAATGTATTCCAAGTGTCCTGAGTGGGTAGCATCCAGAATTTACTCGAAACGAAGTCATTTAGAGCATGTTTTTAGAGCATAAACAGTAGTGTATAGTATTTCCTGAAAGCGCGCACATGCGCGTTCATGACGCTACGGAAGCCGGCAGACCAAACCAGATGAAAGTGCGCATTCAGCGTCTGCCCTGCCGATAATGCAAGCGTAGAAGAAGAAATGTGCTGTTTACCTGTGCAAAGAAAAACATTCTAAATGACTTCGTTTCGAGTAAATTCTGGATGCTACCCACTCAGGACACTTGGAATACATTGGACGAGCAGTATGGAGGAATATTGAAACGTTTTTTGTGGACTTTTATGGACCTTTCTGCCTCGGGCGCTGGGCACCTCCATTATTTGAATGTCAGCAGACAGCAAGAAGCCTCCCAGATCTCCAGATGCATTTGAGATATCAAAAAAGTACTCCAGAGTGTTGTTCAGCATGGGGGTGAGTAGAAAATGAAGGCTAATCATGTTTTGGGTGTACTATTCCTTTAAGCTTTACAGCAGAGAAAAAAAAAATAGAGAGAAAAATACTGTACCATTATTAATATGTATGTATATATATTTTTGTATATATAGGTTAACTGATCATTAAAAAAGTTACAACACTAAAAAAAGAATAAATTCTGAATTCAAAACAGGAACTGAAAATTAAAATAGTCTCCATAATAAATTAAATCACCATATTAAAAAAATATATTTTCTGTATGGTTACCAAAATGGCACACTTAGATCAAGTTAAATTTATTGTACAACCTTCATAATTCTTGAGAAAAACAACAACCAAACATTTAGAGCTGAAACTGGGCTAGAAAATATGCAAATATCCAGCTTGTTGAGAGCAGTGATAGTTATAAAGTCTCACAGATGCTGGGAGGAAGGATCTCCTAAAATACTACTTTGTGTATCTTGGATGCAGCAGTGAGCTCTCCAGCTCTTCAACAGCTTTTTGCACGGAGTTAAAAACATTGTCAAAGAGTGATTCTATTTCTGCAGCTGTTCTCTACTTCCTACCAACTGTACTGGCTTGAATGAGCATCCTAGGTCTACTATGGCATTTTTGATGAGTTTGTCTAAGCACTTCCTCTCCACATAAAGCTCTTTGCAGAACTAACCATAGCCCTAAAACATTTTCACATTTAGTTGCATTACAAACACAAACTTTGCTTATTATTTTTGATTTATTCTTTAACAAAACAGAGTACTGAATTCAGTTCAGTTTATCTACATGGTGCCAATTTACAACACGCCATCTCAAGCCGCTTTATAGAGATAACCTTTAAGCTATTGGTGGAAGCCTAATGAGTTTAATTAAACACACAGTAAGTCTAGAGAAAATTAATAAATAAAAAGCTTTAATTAGCACAGCAGAGTTTTATGTTAGTCTAAAAAGGTCCTGTTTGAAGCTTGAACGAATTTATCTTGGTGACGTGTGAACAAACGTTCTCTGGTCAGATAAAGCTGAACATTAAGGCCCACCTAAAAAACTAACACTAGACCTAAACCGTCACTGGTATTGTTGCTGCTTAGAAGAGATAGACACAGCAATAGGTTGGGTGGAATAAAGCTAAGCTAAAAACATATGCATGCCTTTTCCAATGATTTTTTTTATTTATGTTTGTTAATTATTCCAGAAATGAATAACTTAGATAAATCTCTAAACTGACATTTTTAAATGAAATTACTCCACTTTTTACAGTGAGTTAGCTTTTTTAGTAACGTATAAATACAACTATGCAAACATTTAAAACTTGTTCTTTAGAAATGCTAATGATTGCTAAGAATCACAGTAACACATGGAGTTCTTTTATGTGACGTCTTCTTTCTAAAAAATATTTAACATCTTAGGACTTTCTGACCTATTAAAGAACATTTTCTGGAAATATTAACATAAGAAGTTATCTGTTGCTGCCAGACCACCCCGTCGCTATCCAATAAGAACTTAATCAGCTCTAAGAGCTGATCATTTCACACACCGGTAGTTCAGGTTGAGGCCAAAGGAAACTTAGCATCCAAATTCTGTGAGATACAGATAACCTCTGCAAGGTTGAGAAGTAGAAGTAGAAGCTGTGTGGAGAGAGGGTCTGATCTCTTAGAAGTATAGAACGGAGTATGATTGCTTTTTAGACACTTTAAAATCCACAATCAAAGTCCTTTTAACTTTTTGTGTGTTTTATTTTTTAGGCTGATATAATTTGGGGGTCAGGAAAAGGCAAGCAGGAGCATATACCTCCACTATACCCCACAATGATTTATTTCTACATTTTATTGTTGCTGTTGCTATAGTGTGATAGTGTTCTTATAACAACCCAAACAAGGTTTCGAGAACTATAAAGGACAAGCTACTCTTGGATATTTTAAGACCCACAAACAAATAAGTTGTGATTTTTTTTCTTTGCAGTTGCTGTTAAAGATGTTATTTCCCCAAAAATCAATACTGAACAGATTTTAAGAAGCCCTAAAGACTTACTTTTAAATTCTGGCTCTTAACTCAAGTGGAACTTTATATATAGATTTTGTAATAAAATACAATATCTCGCAAAAGTATTCGTACTGTTTGAAATTTATCACACAAACTATATATTGTTTTGGGATTATAAGTGGCTGACCATGGAAAGGAAGGACAATGACGCACAGATAGAGAGAAAAAGAAAAAAGTTACAAACATAATTTGGAAACTTTTCACATTTTTGGTTTTTACAGCCCATGGTTTTTTGGGGTATGAAAATTGTTTATTTTTGTTCTAGCTCAAATATAAGCACTACTATGTTTTCTATGTTTCTAGGTTTAGAGTTTTAAACAGCAATGCCACAGTGACATTCTGCTATTTACCTTGTGCAGTTTTATTTATCTTCTCTTTCAAACAAATCTGTGTGAAAATCCCAGCTGGAGCAGAGAAAACACACATATTATTGTGGTCTGACCTCAATGATAAAGGCTTCCGGGAGAAAAACCTGACATCATCTGGGTCCTCTTTCATTTAACGTCAGTGACAACATCACATGCTCACTAGAAAGTTGTGCTACCCAAATTCCCAGAACTAACTAAAGATATGAACCAAAAATCCACAGCTGACTTCTTATTCAAACAATAAACAATTACATGTATGATATCCTTTCATTTAAAAAAACATACTAATGGTTAATGCTTTGACATCTCTAAAATAAGCTTAGCAAGATGAACATTTTACAAACAAAAACAAACAAACAAATGCTGTCTATACATATATATATATAAATATATATATATTCAAGGAAAATTAGGGGCCTTAAAAATAAGACATTTATTTCTTTGGCATGAAACCTTATAGGAATACCTGTTGATTATTTACACATTACACACATTTATAATACATGGCAGCAACTAAATGGTTTAAGGCATCTGTATGTGGTGAAGGTGACTGGCCACAGTTTAAGTTTATTACCAGACTAAAGTAAAAATTAGATTAAAGCTTTTTTAACTGGAGCATAGTTGGTGTCACACAGGCTAATCAAAGTATTTCAGATCTTTTTTATCTACTGCAGTGTATAAAAGATTAGTAAGAGAAACCTCCTTTTGAGCAGTTATGTAAACCTAAAAAATCAAGAGTTACTTATAGGGAAAATAATCTGTCTGTCAGAAAATCAGACTAGCTGCAATTTATGGGGTGAGTTGTCATTACTTATATCTTTAAGTTGTTGGTAATTTCTAAAGGTGAACGTTCAGCTAATGTTTTTGTTTTTGTTGTGGCTTTTGAGTTAGAAGCTCAGTGTTTTATTCATGTTGAATTTAAATCATACAAACTGCTGCTAAATAGATGCTGTCAATCAAAATAGTATTGTATGTTTTTTTTACATTTACAATAAAGCCAACTGTACAGGTTGGAAGCTTAAAACTCAGACTGTAATTGTCCATAAAAGAAAAGGTTAGGTAAGAATGTAGATTGCAAATATCTTCACTAAGAGACATTAAGCTCAAAATAAAATTCTTAATTCTCAATTCTTAAGAAGTCTAAGATTTTTTGTTTTTTTCATTACCTTTCTAAGTTCCCCTTTTATTTTCACATAAGTGAAAAAACAAAAACAGTATTTCAAGTTACAACAACACAGAGTTCAAAGTTTGGAAAACTTAAAAGTAAAACTTAAATGATTAGGTTAAAGTCTTGAAGTAAAAAATAATAATACTGAATTCTGTTGCCTTAACATTTTAATTTCTGCCAAATTTCCTTTTTGTGGGATTTATACATATACGCATCTCTCTGGTCTACAGAAAGTCTTTAGAAAAAAGGGGGAAAAAATGCTGTGATAGGCAGCTGAGCAAACAAAAATGTCTTATTGATTTTAAGAGAGATTAGGCAGATTAGTTTGAGATTAGGCTTGTTGGCTACAGCAGCAGGAGCCTATACAAAATAAATAAAAAATAAAAATAAAGAAGACTTTATTCAGTTCAAACCAGATATGTGTATATCTTGAATAAAAAAGACAACCCTTTCATTTAGAGTGTCTCGGATATAATAATAATAAACTTTTGTTTTAGGTTGGAATAATGAAAATTAATAATTTTTTCAATATTCAAATTAGCAAAATTTTTTCAAATATTTTTATTACATCATTTAAATTTACAAGTTAACATAAACTAAATTTACATAAAGTTTTAAAACTTTGGAAAACCTAGAAAAGTTTTAATTGTTTGGATAGATTTGATTAAACAGGAACAAACCAATAGATTCATTTCAAGGCACCACCTACGAAACACTGCTTCCTTAAGAACCATGCAGGGAAAATAAAATCAGCAAAAATTGAGGGCCTCAAGAAACATGGCTTTGTTTTTGGGTAAAACATTCAGATATCTGAAAGTTTTCAAGAAGAAAATATGATAAAACATATAAAACTGATGACCAAGAAACTGGACAGACTGACAGAGACACCAGGAACAAAAATCCCAGTGCATGAGATGGTGAACAGAACTGTACCAGAAGATTTCAGGAAATGATTTGAGAAAAACAGACAGCTTATATACAGAACAGACTAAGAAAAATGACAGAGTGTGGAGGCCCAACTCAACAGAAATTATGAAATTCTCAATAAATAACTGCATTGGAATACAATTAAATGCACAGTATTACTCCAAGCAAATAGATGCAAGCAGTAAATAATTTTTACAATGGAACATTAATTTAAAAATCTCTTTAATTAGCTTCTTTATTTATTATACATTATATATACATTTCTTTCTGTGAATGCTTTTTTTGTCTGTTTCATTCTTCCTTTTTTTGTTTTGTTATTTATTTATTTTTTTTTACCCTTTTTGTGTTTTTCAGTTCTGCATCCCCTTTTTTTCCCATTTCAATATGCATTTTAGCCTGATTATTCAAAAGAGAGTGTGGTCTGAAGGGGATAACTTCTGCCAACTGGCTGATTTCCCATATTGATCAATGATAAATTTATAGACACTTGCAAACTGGAGAGGTATGGAGGTAAAAGTTATTGCTTTGGAACTAGTGAACTTCGCTGACAGTTGTCATCACAAAGAATAGGTATGATGGAACATCTGAAAACGTCACCTAAGAAATAGGTTTAGGCATGAACTGCTTTTTTTTTTTTTTTATGTACAACGATCCTTAACTATCGGCAAAATTGTTACAAAATGGTTCTAAAGAGGACAAACAAGTAATTGTTTTGGAGTGACCATATTGAGTTTATTCCCATATAATGTGTTTAGCAGACTATCATCATAATTATCGTAAACGTTATTTGTAGAGCCCTTTAAAATAGCTAGAGCAGAAAACAAAGTGCTGAAAATAGCTTAAAATAAAAAAATTAAACACAATAAAAGAATACAATACAGCATAAAATATAAAATAAGGCAATAAGAATTTGTTTACGGTAAGTAAATAATCAAGGTCACAGAGAAAAAGTCCTGCCAGTGTTAAAAGCCAGCCAATAAAAGTAAGTCATGAGCCGTGTTTTAAAATTGGGCAAGGAAGGAGCCTCCCAAATGTTTATTGGGAGGCTATTTCATAAACGAGGAGCAGCAATAGAGAAGGCTGTTCCCCCTATGAGCTTCCTCCTAAACCTCAGTACCTGCAGGAGGCCTGAAACTCAGAGGCAAGCTCATTTAAGCATAAAATAAAATAAAATTTGTATAGTGGAGATCTTGTGGAAAAAGACTCATTTGACTTAAGCCATACATTTTAAAAGGCAATTCTACCAAATACAAAAAAAAAAAAAAAATTTAAGCAAGCTCCAGATTTTGAACTAAGTTTAAAAATCATCAGTCATCTTCATACTTACTCTTGTGCAGCATATACAAATACTGAATATCGACTGAGTATAGCTTCTCGATTCTGTTTCCTTCTGTCCTGGGATTCCGTCATTACACAAGAAATGTTTTTGCTCAAAGCATTCCACTGTAAATAACAGTAAATGATGTTAATCCTGCTAAAGCCAACAGTAGACTGTGCAGACAATCTCTCAGCAGGTATTAAGCTCATGCCTCTGCCTTAAACTATAAATAAGTTTACAAAACTGCAAAGACGGCATGTTGAGCCAAATGCAAACACCCATTTGTCTAATGAACTGTTTATACATAATATATTAATAATAATTTAAATCAGTAATGCAAAAAACATTAAAAATAATAGTAGGATTAATAATGGATCCTTACCTTATGTTTGGATATTAATTTTAGATTTTATATTAATATATAAAGTAGTTGCTTAAAAAGATTTTTCTCTTTAGGAAATGTCTACTAAAAGAAAACAGATTGTTTGCTTGAACACCATTGTGAAATTACATAATCTCAGGTTGTAGCCAACAAGTATCCCTTGTTATCCAGGAATCCATCCCAATTCAACTGTAAGGAAAGTCTAATTATATAGAACATTTCTGTAACAAGACAATTTAATCTACTGTACATACAGTAGAAACAGAAAATTACATTGCAATGGCATGGAGGCAATACAAATATGGTAAAAATAAAAATCTAATAAAGACACAATAAAATAAGAAGAACTCAACCTTGCATATTGCACATATGCAAACAAGGAAATACTCAGTTTTTTCTGAATTTAAAAAAGCTTGTCTTTACAGCGCTCAGTCAAATTTTGTTGTTTTTTGTCGTACAGTGTGAGCAGTCAGAGCACTTCAGAGCATCAGGCCATACGGTATAAAACAGAATATCATAAGCTGTGAACTTTTAAACCCTGCAGCTTTGTCACACAGTTTGAGCTTTGGCTGACTACGATTGAAAATATCGTACAGTCATTGGTCAGACCTGTGAAGACTCCATTGCAGTAATCAGTTCTACAAAAGATGAAGAAGAATGCATTAATTTGTTTTTCAAGGTCCTTCTGAAAAATTATTCCTTTAAATCCCAGAGAAGTTTTTTATGTGATATAAGGCCGGCTTTGCTACTGTCTTTATGTGAGCCTGAAGGTTCAGGTTTTAGTCCATCACTACACCCAGATTTGTGCATTCCCTTCTACAGCTAGTTTTAAAAACTCATAAAAAACAAAAACAAATATTCCCTTATAAAGCAAACTGTGAAACATCAAAAGAGCCGATCATATTCAGGGTGTGTTAAGAAGTTAGAGATGTGTTGACTGTAAGTGCTACTAACATCATTGTAGAAAACAAAAAAAATTTGTTATAAAGTACAGTATGTTAGATAAATGGTGTTGAAAGTGTTTTTTATCCAAAACTGGAATCAAATAAGATTAACAGGTAGTTTAATAATTTTCTGTTACCATATCATTGTGCTTCGACAGAGCTTATAATCAAAAGTAAAAGTACTGAAATTAAATGTATATTGTCATAGTCTCGCTACCAAAAGAAAAAGGCTGAATTGTTCTCACTGTAACTGTAACCCTTTTCTTTTCTATGTTGAGCAGAATTGACATTTTATATTGATGTTGAACAAATGTACACAGTATCCAAAGTTAATGAGAGTGAATATTTTTACATATATAAAAAAGAAGAATTCATTATGATGTTAGAAACAGAAAGAAAGACAGTTTGAACAGTGCTTTCTAAACAGTTGTTTTCCAGTGTGGGTTGATGTCAGGACAAACATGTTTTTTTCCATTAAAGCATTCCCTGTGTTCATTAACCCCATTACCAACTGGACACATTGAAATACCACAGTAACATTTGGATAAATGTCACTGAGGAGGTTGCAGAACAACCACATTATTTATAGATACAACAAGATTCTGGCATAATTATGGCTGAATATTTGAAAGGTGGAAAAGTTCATTGAAACAGCTCAGTTTTTTAATGGCTAAAGCTCTTCTAGATGATGCCGTTAATGGCTTTCTACAAATGTCCTAGAATATTCAGGTCAGGGCTATGGGAGAATAATTTAGAAGCTTAATGAATGTTCTGAAAACCATCTTTATAATTTTACCTGCAGTGTTTTTGAACTTTGTCCAGTTAGAAAATCCAGATTTGTCCAGGATTTTTACTAACTGAAGGAAACTTTCAGCCTAAGATTAATTATGAAGTTTAAGAATCAGCCCAGGACCAATGCTCAACTCTCCCATGAACTGGAAGATGCTAGAACACCGAAGTCAATGTCAATAGAGATGCAGTTTCATACTTTTATGGAGAGGTCCCTGTTTTCAAAATACAAATATTAAATTCAGCTAAAGTTTACAGCTACCCATATTGCATAAAATCTTTGAAAATTTAAAATCAAGTAATCCAATAACTTCTATTCGTTTACATTAGGCTTTAATCATAATAGATGCAGCCTAACATGTGCAGAGATGTCAAAATATATAATAAAATGCCCTATTTGTAGAAAATACAATAAATGCAGAATTGTTTTGTTTCTAAGTTTTCTCAGCCCCAAGAATGGACCCACACCAGGAAATAAGAGGGAAAGAAAATTAACATTCCTCAAAGTTCTTTGCTGCCTAACATCGCCACACCTCAGGCAGAACCATGCCTGATGGGCTAAAACTGGTTGTTGGTTCCACAGTTGGTTCAACCAGAACGGAAGATGTTTTAATAGTTTATTGGAATGTGAAACTGCCTCAGGTTGAGAGGGAATCAGTAACTGTAACTTGTTCTCAGTGTTTTGGGGACAAACTTTGAGAGTTTTGGAAGATGTCGGTAAGTGTGTGAGTCACTGGTCAACCTCAGAGGATTCCTGAATCTGTCCAGGCTGATTTGGAAGAATCCTGCTTTGACAGGTAATCGTTGGTCCAAGGGAATACCGAGGGTCAGATCAGTGAGAGCAGAGACAGGCAGAATTATCAAAGGGACAAACCAGAGTTGGGAATCCAAATGCCGGTCCACGGTCAAAGCCAGATGATCCAAGGTTCGGAGATTATTCAGGGGAGAATCCGAAAGCGATGTCAGGGTACAGAAAACAGGTAAGATCCAAAAACACACTATGAGGGGTCAGATAGTGTTCTGGCAGGCTCGGAGAATCATGGGGCAAAATCGGGTCAGAACCAGGCAGGTACTACTGACTGGTCTGAGAACTGGTTATATAGTCAGCTGAGTGGCTGAATCAGATGGAGGCTGATTGAAAACAGGGCAAAGCTTAGAGGTATCTTGAATCCTGAATCAAACAAGAAATAGTGCCAGAAGTCATGTCTAGAGCAAAGTGCTTTGCTGGGAACATAAGAAACAACCAGATGTCTTATATAAAATGGACCTTGGTTATTAAGGGCTAAGTTTGTTCTTCTTTATTATCTTGGATCAAGTTAATCTCCTCAAAATGAAGTCACTGAGTAATGAGCTTCTTTTTCAGAGACGTAGGTCCAAACACAATAACATCTGTTTTGTCTTTGATCAAAAGTAGAACGTTTAGAGTCATCGACGTTTTAATGTCTTAGACATGCCTGTAGTCTATGGAATGGGTTAGCATCATCAGGATTTATAGAAGGATAAAGCTGTGTGTCATCAGCATAACAGTAGAAATTAACCGAATGAATCTACCAATTTGTTTTAGAGTAGGGATGTCAAAGTGGATCCAGAAAGGGCCGTGTGGCTGCAGGTTTTCTTTCCAACCAAGCAATAGCACACCAGACTCCATTCATCTCATCAAGTCATCATGTTAAGACTGGACTCACTTGATGAGATGACTGGAGTCTGGTGTGCCAATGCTTGGTAGGAAAGAAAACCTGCAGTCCAACGGCCCTTTCTGGAACCACTTTGACACTCCTGTTTTAGAGGAATAATACATTTGGCCAGATACCTAGAAAGAAGAGCTGCACCTTCCAAAGTGGGATGGATCTAGCCCACAACATGGAAAAAAAATATCTTATTGAAAGGCCCTCACTTGAACCTTAATATTGAGAATCATTGAAAGCCAGTCAGTGACAGGAAACAAATAAACCTTTACACAAGTTTTACCAGTTCTGATAACAACAGTTCAAATATTCAGCCAATAATGTCCCAGAAGGTATAAGGGGCAGTAAAAAGTCCCTGGTTTCTCTGCAATATGAAAAATGACCTTTTCCAAATACAAGTAGGTAGAGATATTGTGATATTCTTTGAGGCGCATGCAGATTTTCCCATCTGCAAAATAAATTACATATTTAGAATTACAACAAATTATACAAAATTATTGTCTTAATGACGTTTTTCATGTTCATCCAACAAAGAAGAAAATTGTATAGTCAGAATAAATCCTACAAAAAACAAACAAAAAAGAAATTAAGGTGATATCTATGCCCATGATAAATAAATAAAAATCTTATCAGGACTGTATTTGTAACACTAGCAAGCATTATGTGTTTTCTGAAAGGTGCAGTTGTTTTATAAAGGAATGGGGAGAAATGTTTGTTGTCTAAGACAAATTTTAATTTTTTTTTCTGTTTTTGCAGAAGCTCTTATTCTTTTATTCTCATGTAGTAAATCTGATTGTTAAATCTAAAATGTCAAATGTGGCATAGAATTCCCCTTCAGGTCAGCATTTTCCCTTTAAATATTTTATTGTTTTAAACTGATCACCAGTCATAATGATTCTTACATAAGACGTTGAGTAGATCTGTGGAAATGTTTCCCTGGCTTGTTATTTAGCAATTATATTTGTCCTTTAAGTGTTTCTTGCACTCCCCCTTAAACAAAGGCAGAAGCTTAACACTGTTATCACTAAATGAAACAGATTCATCATGCCTTGCTTGAAGCTAAATTTCCCTGCCAACGTATCTTAGTGTAAACTTTATTTATATACTCCTCATTATTGTGAGATCTATTTAATCTAGTCCATTGTTTATTCTAACCCATTAGCTTGCTAACAATAGTCTGCTGGGATGATAATTTGAATTAGTGGTTGAGTTAATCAGGCCCTCACAGCAATATCTTCATATTACGCCAAGTCTAATGAATTACTGAAGAGCAGTGACCCACCACCTCTTCCCTATTGTCCTTTAACAAAATATAAAATTTCTTCCTACAGCTCTTTTCTGACTTACAAAGCACTCTGCTGAAGCATCAAAGAGGCCTTGCTTCCTAAAAAGTATCCCTCATTTAATTCCAAACTACCCGTAGAAAAATACAAAACAGCAGATTAAATCTGGCACAGAACTCTAAAGACATATTTCAGATCTGCTGTGAAATTATGATGAAGTAGACGACCTAAAATCCAACATGATCTGCCATATGCATTTTGTCCTCCCTTTCAAACAGTTAAGAATAGCATCTTCCACATTTAAAGCTTCTGTAGGTTTGGCATACAGTCATATCAGAGGTAATGTCTTTCCCTCATCTGAACTTACATTTAGGGTTAGTATGATACAAGGCAAAACCCTGAAAGAGATATGTGAGCATAGGGGCTGAAAAGCTATTTTCTCTTGCTTAAGTTTCAGGTATTTTGTTTTCAGAAAATAACTTTGTCTTGCCTGAGTGGTTTTGGCAGCCTAGTGGTTCTTAGAAGACACATACTGTAACTTCACCGTAATGAAAAAATAGACTGATTCTGAGAAGTCACACCATTACTGGAGCATGCTAATCAAAAGGTGACCTTTGTGTACAAAGAATTTAATTTCACTGCACAGAAAGAAAAGTCATAATCTTGGTCATTGATGTTTCATACATGCAGTCTGCAAGGTCAGATTCCACAATTCAAGCATTATAGTAAAGAGCTTTTTTTAGAAGGGCCTCCAAGTTTATGATTGAAATGCTGCTGAAGAACAACATTTTTTACCCAAGTAATAGATTAATTTGAGGTGTATAAAAAGATTTTTTCAGGTCGATAATTTGGAACTTTCTTGTATCAATGCTCTGTGCTGCCCTAGTCAAAAACGTTTGTATATAATTTTTGAAAGCTAGATCAGTCACTAAATGGGTCATGTGACTTGGCTTGCCACTTTACAGTGGTCTAAGGCCCCTTTAAGCCTAAGAGTTAACCCTGAAGAGTTTTTGATGGGCAGCAAAGCAAACATGACCTCATCTAATCATACATATTTTGGGTCTCTGATGTAGGATTTCATCTAGATTCCGTTTTCATATCTGTATTATGTTATGAACTGGAGCTTGGATTGACCCGTGTGCAGACAGACAAGACCGAGCCAGAGAAGTGAGTAGGTAGTTTCAATATAAAATAAATCTAACTTGAGACAAGGGTTACAAAAACATGCATTGGCATAGCAGAACAGAACAGAGATTCAGAGCAGAGAAATAGTATCCATCTGTAAAGGGTATACAAAATCTAACTAGTGTTAAGGCATGCAGGTGAGTGACACACACAAAGGTCAACCATGTGGTGCAAATGTAAATCTAATTAATCAAGCCAGGATAGAGGTCCTGACAGGTCTGCCACAATGCAGCGACATATAACAAGCTCCATTGTTTGTAACATTCAGGCTTTCTTCATTAAAGTGGAACGCAGCAGAGCTGGATGCACATCGACCTTCATTTCAACCTCTTTGGCAATCTGAGCTACACTGACTTAAATACTTACCTTTTATAAAGTCTGGTGTTTGAACAGTTCATTTAAAATATACATGTAAACAACTCAGTATGCATATTTTTAACATTTTACACTTGCAGATTCAGTACATTGAGGCCCTGATATAACACATGCATGAGTGAACGCTTTGCTGCAATGCTCATGGCTTTTGTTCCACACGCTCGTAGCTTCTTTCCTACTCACTAGTGGTCCTGCTTCCACCCTTTGCAACAGAGAAAAATACTGACTACTGTAAGGTATTCTGTCTTTCCTGCCCTTTCAATACTTATCTTTTTTTTGTGTCTCCTCCAGTTACCTTTCAACGGTCATAATGGATTACCTTAGTGCAACTAGATAAAGGACAAATTGATGGCCATGGGTTTACTGTTTTTACTTCACTGTAAGACAGCTTTTTCAAGGAACAGCTGTGCACATATTTCCTGATATATTATAGTAGCATCTACAGTTTCATCTGGATTTTTCTAATCCTTGTGCTTGATGAACCGGTCCTTATTTCTCACACTCAGATGTAAACTTTGACAGCTTTCAGTGATTAAAGTAGTTAAGTGCAGATAGAAGCAACCCATCTGCAAGCTTTAACATGTGTACATAGATATATATGTGCATTAGCACGTTGTAAAAGTGTGTTAATGTAGGCTTTCCTCAGTGCCAAGGGGCTTTGGAAAGTAGATGACAAAAGTTTTGTTGATTGAAGTATGTTGGTTTATACTCCACATAATCAGCAATGAAACATCAGAGTGTTAAATCCTTCTCAATAGGTTCCTTGTATTCTGATGTAACTAAAACCACAGGCGAACATTCCTGAGTATCCAACCTGGTCAAAAAGCCAGATATAGATATAGATAGGGAAAGGAGAAGCCGCTCTACTCAGACCCTCTCCCGAATGACCAAGTGCCTCACCCTATTCTAAGGGAGAGCACAAACACCCTGCAGAGAAAGCTCAGTTCAGCTGCTTCTATGCAGGATTTCATTAATTCTGTCATGATCCAGATCTCATGACCATAGGTGAGGGTAGGAGGGTTGACTGCCTGGTACATTGAGAGCTTTGCCTTTTCACTCAGCTCTCTCTTCACCACAACAGACCAGTGCGGTATCTGCATTATATCAGCAGCCAATCTGTCTATCGATCTCCTGCTCCATTCTCCCCTAACTCTTGAAAATACTTGAAATACTCCACTTAAGGTAGGAGCTCTCCTCCAACCCACAAGGGGAAAAGCCACCTTTTTCCTGTCGATGAATGAATAGCTCTAATGAAAATATTACGGGGTAATTTAATGAATTTCCAGCAATGCTGAATGTTACAATTTGCACAAACACAAAGCTGTATATGGCTAAACTAGTTAAGACCTCTTCTTATGGTCAATCCATTATCAAATTTAGGTCAGTAATTAACATTATTTGTGCCTTTGTTTTTATCTTTAATTCACATATCAAATGGCTCTGCAAACATACGATATCCACTCATGCCTTAAACAGCTGACGAAATTCCCATACTTAATCATTCACCATAAATAGCAGTAATATATTAGTTTGACTCACTTGACAGCTAAATATCTGAGGTGAGATACAGATAAAACAAAATTCAAAATACATTTCAGTATTTAATATGACTCTGATTTAAGAATAATAGACAGTCGTGGAATATAAATACTTTACCTTAATCTACAACAGATTACATAAAAACTGGTCATTGGGCCAAGAGGCTGAGATAGTGTCAAACAGCAAAGACATACAAATTCACAGACAGTGCATGGTATGCAAGTTGTTTTACTGGTTTTGTCCAGACCAAAAGAGGACTTAATTGTTTCTGCTCAAGGTTATTCCTATTCACAATGTTTTTTGATGTATGACTTATGACAAAAGTCTTTAAAAAGTCTTAAGTTATTTTGTGTGTAAAAGACTTGCTTGCTTGCCACATAAAATGCTAATGCTTTATTGGCCTGTTTTTAACATATTTACAACTTAAAACATGTAGCCCACAAATCAACTTTATTGTATTTGGCAACTTCACATCATCAACCTACCCATAAGCAGAAACAGTGGTAGTCCTGCTGTTGTGGTTATTTCATCAAATTCATCTTAAAATAAAACATAACAATAGAATATATATTTCACAACTGCAATATACCTTTGATCTGTGTGCAGAACATTTTCACTTAATTCCGTCATAATTGGACATTCCTTACATTTATTCATTAAATTTAGGGATGATTATCATGGAAAGCTTACATAGATTTTTTGTTAAATATATAGCATTTTAGAACATTAAAAATAAGCTGTACTTTGTCGATGTTCTAGAAAAAGATATAATCTGTTTCTTCTCAGAGTGAAAAAACAACAAAAATAACATTTTATTTTTCCCCTTGAGTCCTCATATGGGATAAAAGAGATGAGGCTACAAGGGCTGAATGCTGAACCTGGACTTGCTGCTTTTGCTCCTGTGTGATATGAGCTCTCCAAGGATTATGTCTGCACAGAACCTCCAGTTCCCAAGAGATCTGGCTAGCTGTGAATTAGCTCTGATAAAGTTACCAGACTAATGCAGCTGCACCCCGCTATCTCTCTCTCCAGAGGCTACCAAAAAGTTATCAGCAATATCTGTTACATCACAACCAAAAACCAAAACAACTCGAGGGCACTGGCCTGAGTGATTTTGGGAGTTACACAACCCCAAATTAGATTTGGCTGGCTGTTGTTTTTGATGCATGCCCAAACCTTCTGCTCCGTGAAAGCCTGGCACAGCCATGCCCCTTTCATTATTAATGACCCTATTAGGAAGGAGACCCATAAAATGACGTGCGCTGGATGGCTGCTGCGTTCTGGTGACCATGTGTTTGCCTGCTTGTTCTTTAGCTGGAGACTCAAATGCTTTGAGCATATCTTATGGAGAGATTTGCCTTTGGTTAATTTTCCTATGCCTCACTTAAATAAGATTTTGCAAAATTAACATTTGTCTTCATCCCCAGGATAAAGAAATTATTAATATCTTTTTTTCCTGTCCAACTTTTAGAATCTTATAAAGAATATCCTAACAAGGAGCAAAAAATTAGTAGTTTGATTAAGTGAAAAGGGCTGGATCCTAATACCAAACTTTTCTTTGCCTGTAAAAAAAATTCCTAGAGCAAAAATGTATCCTTTCCAATTATTATAACATGTTGAATTACATACATATATCATTCTTTGGCGTTTTTTTTTTTTGTAGCTAATTTGACACAATTTCAAAAATTTTGCAGGCTGGGAATACTACTGCAACTCATCTATATAATTATCTTTTGATTTTGAGTTTGTATCATTTCAATCAATACTAACTGCTTGAAAAACAAATCTATTTGTACTTCAACCCATTTTCTAAAGAAGAAAATCAAAACAAAGAGCATACAAAGTCACATTTTGGTTGCCAGGATCTCACACTGCTGCATGGTCTGGACTTTAAAGTCAAGGTTTTATACCACTGATCTCAATTTATTCACTTAATTGCTGATAGACTGAAAAAACTGAAGTCAGTTGCCGCCATCTTGGCACTCCCCAATTTCATGGAGTCGCACCATAAAAATTCCTAAATTGTAATGTAATTACCATAACAATGTGATTAATACAAGAATATTACAATTAAATCATCAATTTTGCACTTTTGGCACATCATCAGGTAGCGTGTGTTTGCATGTGTAATATTCTCAATATCTTACTACAGTATTATTATGCTCCCTTAACACACTAATTTTGATGTGATGTATTTGCATAATATGTTATATTACATGATACATAGACTTCATTGAGTTCATACTGAAAATGCAATGTGATGTTCATATTTTTTACCATAAATTACAGCAAACTTCTGATGCTATGAAACAGCAAGTGTGTGCCAAAGTCATGAATTTATCTTTATTTTAAAAGTCTTAAGCCCCTCTGAAAATGAGAGGATCTTTTTTGTTCGATGCTGTAGCGTACATATTGTTTACATTCCAACTGGTACTAGGGAGTACTAATATGGCGGCTGGTGACTTCACAGCACCATGTACTAACAGCCTATTAGAAAACCAGTGAATTAATATAGATCATTGTTTTATACAGGAGAAAGGATATTCTAATGACAGAAGCTGTTAAGTCTCTCAAAACAAGTTTAAATTGCTTTATGTGTATGTAGGGGGATCCTCTGTCCATCTTAATAAAACTATTAAGTAATGATAAGAAAGCCAGAGTAAAAGTTGGAGATGTTCTCAGAAGAATACATTTTTAGCCATGTTGTTTTAAAATATACTTTTTGGCTTTTTTTTTTTTTCTTTCAGGAACCCTGTTTTCAGTTTTAACCTTAGAAGATAAGTTATGAAATATCAAAACTTATCTTCATAAGTAATTATCATGATGACATAATAATTGTTCTTGACCCTCTTGACGTCTTTAAAACGTGCAGTTATGTAGTTGTGTAAGAACTTCTTATATGTGATGATGAGCATTTATTTCAGATACCAGAGATTTTCAGATAAAGTATGTAATAGAGATGCAAAGACAATTGTCAATTGTCTACCGCCCAGAGCGGAGCAAGAAATTGGATGTTAAAATAGAAAAGTGCTGTCAATGGTCAATGTACATCTCTTTAGGAGTATTTGAAGTGGCTTACCCCCAGGTAAGATGCTTTAGAGGATGCACAACACATGATCCAACATTTTTAGCTGAAGAACTCTAAGCAAATAGCTTCTACATGAAAAATGCACAAATTTAGAGCTTACTTTGGTTTTAAAACAGGTTAGTCTGACTATGTATTATGCCTTCGTAAATATATTACATAATAGACTATTTGGAGATACTTATGTCACCACAGCACTGTTTCTGCAATACATTGCCAATGCTATATTCTCAATCCTGTTTGGGCCAATGGACCATCATAAATTGGGTAGATAGTCACAGTTTTTTTGTTTGTTTTTTAAATACGCCGACTTTATTAAATCTTATGCAATAAAATTTGAGTAATAAAGTTTATTTTATGTATAATAATACAATAAAGAATAGTCTTATATCTATCCACTGATCAAATGAAAAATTACCACCATGGAATTAGTCAATTTTCAGTAGGAGCAACTCTTTTTCAAGCATGCTATGCTATTATATCATTTGAAACAACACACGGTATTCATAGAATGACAGAGATATATTCTGGTTTAGGTTAATTTAAGTATTTCATTCTGGAGAAATCCGTCTTAAACCTTAAGTAATTTAAAAGGAGGTATATGTGAGAAGAACTACAGCAAGTGTACTGCAACAGTCAGGTGTTTTGCTCAAAAACTAAATGTTTCATACCTTTCTAAAACAATTCATACATTTAGTTTTCAACAGAGGACATTCCATAATGGAATGTAAAGCCTAGGCTATGGATGTCATGACCAAGGTTTGTAAATTTAAACAGTGTGGTTTTGATGTTACAGTTATTATGACGAGTATGTCTGACCATGGAGAAAGGGTTGAAGCTGTTCGAGCAGTAAAGGGAGGACATCATATTGCTTTTTAGCCCATACTGTATTCCTACAAAGCATATTTCCCTGTGACTAGTAATACTGTATAAGCAAATTCAAAATAATGCTCTGTAGTGTTGAAGTCATTAGTGCATTTTATATATGCCTATAACTGGCTTTGAATTGCTTACATTCGCATTATAAATGACTTTTCAAATATTTTTTAAAAATAGGTTATTTCCTTTTTGAAGACTATATATCTTGTTTCAACTGTTTACAGACAGATACATTTAAAGAAAGGCCTAATATTCTATTTTTTTCATGGGTTTTTATAACCTATTTAATCAAAAAGTGATATCAGTGAATACACGTATATTCTTCCAGTAGCATCTGTGTATTAATCTTTATCAAATGAGACAAGATTTTCCTTCCTGTTACTCCCACTGTTCTTGTTTTTGTGTGAGGGTATATTTTTAGGTATAGCTATTTTTAGCTCTGCACCTTCTAATCTCATTTCTTGAAAACAAGCCAGAGTTTACAAGCACCTCAGTGTCTCCCAAGGTCTCTCAGCACAAATAGCACAATTCAGCTCATACAATTAATGTCTGTCCATGGGCTATTTTTAGCAGCACAAAGTCTGAGCTTATTTTGCTGGTGTGTACCTATTCTATTTTTATGTACAATATACAATGATTTTATTAAACATACATGTTTCTGATGCATTTCTCTTTTTGGGGGAAACTTATATTAAAAAACAAACAAACAACAATTTACATTGTGCAGATTAGCATTCACTCAGTGTTATATCAGATTTGGGGCCTAGCCAAACCCCTGAAAAAGTCAGACAAGTATCAACATCCTGGCATCTGTCAAACCCAAACTCTTTCATTAGATTTTCAGATGGAGAAGTGTGGTTCATCTCTCTAGAGAATGTGTCTCCACTGCTCTGAAATCCAGTAGGAGCTTTATTTTTACCACTGCATCCATAGCCTTGCATTGCATTTGTCATGATTGTGACACTAATGGCTGGTGTGATAGCTCATTTCATTCACCTGTCTAACTCAGCCCGGTTTCTCTTTACTGCTCATCTAATCCACCTGCTCCTGCCTCTGTTTAAGCTGCTTGGACCCAGCCAGCAGTGCCAGATTATTCCTGAGCCTTTGGTGTAGAGTTTTTCAGTGTAACTTATAGTGTTCTGTTTGCCTGATCCTGACCTGTTTCTGGCTTCAGACCTTTTAACCTGTCTGTCCCTTTTCTGATCTGTTTGTCTGACCTGTCTTCGGACTCCTGTTGGATTCTGTCTGCTTTTGACCTTGGATCTGCATCCTGACTTCGCTCTCTGGATTATCCTGCCTTCCCTTGTCCGCTTGGATCTGATCTCTTGCAAGTTCTGCAGTCTTCCAGGCTTCAGCGTCTGGAACTCTCTGGCAGTGTCCACTGCTCTTTTCAGCTGACCAGCTGGAATCATCCTCGTTCTCTGGCATGGACTGAACTGTAAAACCAGGTTAGTGATTCACGTGTTCATAATCATCCTCCGTCAGATTGTTGTGGTCACTAACCTATGTGTCTTTCCTGTAGAGATTCCTGCCTCTGACACCCTAGCCTGACACCTAAAAGTCCAGAACCTAATCTGAAGTTATCTTAATACATCTATAATCATGATAAATACCCTGGTGGTAAGTGGATGCAGCTTTATCAAGTCCAAGGCCAATAAATTACATTACTCAAAATTCAGTCATTCATTCATTGGTAAGTTAATGTACATTGTAGCCACAGAAGCCCTGAAGCAGCCTGTCAAAGCTGTATAATAAAACGAATTAAACCAAAGTGATGAATAGAATGGAATAAAATAGATTCAATGCAACAAATCCTTGCCATGGGAGAGTCTTAATGAGTACATCTCAACAAACTTTTGCCCGCTTATAAATATTGACTAGTTCTAATGTTATCTATGAACACATAATAAAGATCAAGTTTACAGCTAGTTTTGGTCCAGTTTACAGAGGATTTCTGTCTCTGCAGTGCAGACAGTATATTTGCTTTAGTTGCTATTTCGATCCAGCACTAACCTTAGGAGATTTGCCTGGGAAGTCAAGTAAAGTGCAGAGATTAGACAAAGCTTTAAAAATAGTCCATTTATAATATTCACCAGGTTAAACAAAAGTCTACAGGATTTCATAGATCATAAAATGTTTTACATAAATCTTAACAACTTGGCAAACTACCTTAAATAACCAAACCTGTTAGGGTTTCTGTGTGTTCTGAGCTAAACCATCCTGCAGCTCTTCTCTGTTTGTTTTCAGGCTCAGATAGAAATACTTTAAGTGACACAAAGACATCAGAGTGGCAAATGGGGTCAGTGGGCATAATTTTATTAAAGCAGCACTAGATCAAATAATATTGAGTTAAGAAGCTTAAAATAAGAGAGCTGGAAGGAATTCTTTATTTAACCGCATGGTACCTCGTTCAGCACTTGGGAGCAAGAAAGCAGAATGAAAGTGGTCAGGATTTAGTGCAATTGCAGAAGATTTTACTACATGAACTTAATGAGAGAGCTAGATTAAATGTTTTTAATTTCCCAAAAAGTCTGAACTTCCAAAAAATGTTTACATTAATGAAAAACAAATAAACATGTCCAATGGTTCATAATTTTCCATCTGTTTGTATCTCTGTTTCTGTTTCCTTGAACCCCAGTCGGCCTCTGCAGATGGCCGCTCACACTGAGCCTGGTTCTGCTGAAGGTTTCTTCATGTTTAAAGGGAGTTTTTCCTCTCCACTATCACTACAAGTATGTTTAGAGTGAGGGATTGCATTCGAGTCAATGATTCGATGCAATTAACTGATTTTCCTTAGATAGAAAACTTTGAATCAATTGCCTGTATGATCTGGTGAACGGTAAAGTGCCTTGAGATGACATGTGTTGTGAATTTGCACTATATAAATAAATTGAATTGAAGTTAATCTTGGCTTTGAAGACTGGGGATCTCCTGCTTTATATGCAGTAAAGTTTTTCATATCCTGGATTTTGATGGTGTGGTTCTATACTGATGAACTCTAATTTTTGGGTACTTTCCACAAAGTCTATCCCAGCAGTAAGAAAGTAAGAGGAAACAGAAAACAGAGAACATTAATGCTCATGTCTAATTGTGAACTAAAATCCCCACTCAACAAAATATTAATATTGTAGGACTACATGGGCAGAATGCAAAAGGTTTATGCACATGTATAACTTGGAATCTGTATGCATAAAGGCCTGGAGCTAAAAGACACACAATAATACAGTTTAAAGTGTGAATGTGCTTAGTGTTTGACGCAAAGCATGGTCTTCTCTATAGGATATGATTTTAAAGATTGGTGTATTTAATTTTTTTAAATATTACAAATTTTTGTCATGATTATAAATTATAACTTAGCTGATAGAACACTGTTAAACTAACTGAAAATAAGGAAAATAGAAGAGGTATAGTGGGAATGCAGCATGGTGTCAAAGGCTCTTGGTGTTTTAGTAAAAAACTACTGAACCCAAGACTGAGTCTAGACGAAAACCAGAGCATCCCCACACCAAGTATATGAGGGAGGTGAAGTCACGTTCATAACTGAGACCAAACCAATGTGAGACCAACAACTGCAATAATAATGTAGATTTCTTTGCATTTGCAAATCTAACTTTTAACAGCTCTCAATACTGATGAGGCGAACAGCATATACATTAACCCAAACTTTTGTGTAAGCAAACCTCAATTTTACACAATTTGTCCAATTAAATGGACATGTTGGGCAAGCAGCTAAAGAGACAACCAGGACAATTCTTTGGAGTGCAAATTGAAATTATTTTCTCATTGAACAGAAGTTCAAAAATGATTACTAACCAAAGGGAACACAGAGGTTCATTTAGCAAAAAAACATCCCAATGATGCCTAAAGATTTTGGGAGAAGATTTGTCGACCAACTGTTAAAGAGCGAAAGATTTGTTTGGAAGTGTTGCTTTTTATTCAATTTAGAAAAGAACTAGCACAGCATTTTTAAAAAGAAGATAATAATCTGAGGAGTCACACATTAGGATGGTCTGTGTTTTACATTCAGGACTGGGTTACTGCCTGTGGCAAACTGAACTAAGAATTCAGCTATCTACAAGAAAACCTGAAAATAGGAGATCTTTCTTTATAATATCATAGAGGGTAATCTTGTCCTCTATATTTAATCCATTCCTTAGGAGGAAGTGTGCCACATTCAGTGGCACTGAGAGCATTTTGGGTTTCAGGGTCTTGCTCAGGGACCCATTGTGACAGTCTATTGTAGGTTTTAAACTAATGAGCTGTGGTCTCTTCAAAACACAAATGCCATACTGTCTCACCACTAGGCCACCACTTCTAGAGTATTATAGCCCTCAGTTCCTGGCCTTGAGCAAATTCACACTTGGGTTATGCAGCAGGACAGTGAATTGAACCACACCAGCAAGTCCATTTTAAATGGATAAGAAGGCCAAAACAAAAAATTGTGACCCGTTACTGACCCAGTAGATATATGCAATTAATGCAGGAGTTTACTTTTCTCATCTTGACCTGCCAAATGTCTACAGATGTGAACCCCCTTAAAGCTGGAATTTAATAAAACAGATCAACTTGGAAAATGACATTATAATTTGTACAGTGTCACTTTTTAAATTAAGTCAAATTGAAAGGAAATTACAAGAGCAAAAATTGGCATCTAATGAAAGGTTTCTGTAGAGTGAGTGAGTAGCTATAGCGCTTAATGTGAGCTTTGAAATTATGAATGTAATTATCCTTTCAGAATTTATCCTAAGGTATTGCTGCTAAACATGATGGACCTTGAAGCTGCAGCGTTAATCAGCTGAATAAAAAGGACTCAAACTCAGTAAAGCATTAAATATTATGAATGATAATCTATCATATATTTTTCCTAATGAAGATGCATCCATTGTTTTTTTTTTCTGGCATTACCTGGTCCTTCCAACTTATTTTAAAATACATACAACTGCATTTTCCTGAGTTAATGTTAGTGTTTTATGTAGTCTAAGCTGCAGTAACTGTCATCAATATGTAAGTAATTATAAAGTAATACAAAAAAATACATTTTATTACATATGCAGAAGAAGCACTCATTTTTCTGTGATAAAAATAAAATGTTACACAGGAGAGCCCATTTGACTAACAGCCAATTGCATGATTTTCTCCATTCAAATATATGCCTTAAAAAACGATCTGCAGAAAATATAAAAAATGAATAATTTATGTAGTCTGAGAAACATGCTTTCTGCTGTATCAACTATTATGCCAAACTTTTCTTTCTCATTTCAGTTTTTATGCGCATTTTAGCAGTCCCATGTTATTACAGAGATGCATGCCAAAATAAAAATTTAGCTGTTGAGTTATTACTCCCTTTACCTGAGTCTGTGTTTTTCTGTGTGTGTGCAAACTGAATCAACAGTGCAAAGTCATGCTCGTTTGATATGGCGATGTGTTAGATTTGTTTGGAGGTTAGGAATGTGTACCATGCTACTTCACTGGTGGATTTTAGTTTGAAAAATGTGTAAATTTTGAAATGTTTCATAATTTTTGTGAAAACAGTTAATCGTTAAGAGTGTTAGGAAATAATACGATTATTCATTGAGGCCAGGAAATGTGGAAATGTATCAAGTAGAAGACTAAACAGTTAACAGTAAAGCTCAGGTGATAATTAACTAGCCAAGTGGCTGCTAATACAGAGAAAAGAGCCTGACTAAATTAATTTCCAAGTTTCCATTTTCACCTTAAAAAATGAATGGCTTTTCTACACACTGTATAGAAGCCATTAAAACCGTGTATTCTGCAACTCTGGCCTTGATTTACCTGATGTTATTACAGGCTCACTTTATCCTGCCCTCCTGTGATAGTTTGAAAAAAAATCTATGTGAATTACTGAGACAAAACGCAGTAGGTGTATATTCAGAATGTCATGAATGTTGAAGCCAGACTAAAGTGGAGACGAGAGCTTGGCAGACATATAATAGATATTGGGATTTAATAATGGAAAAGGTAAACATTTACTGGAGTTAAACAAATAACAGAGACAAGGTAACAAAACAATGGCAAGGATCAGTGTAACCATAGGAGCCTGCATGAAAACCCGTGAGCTACTCAGAGGTAAGGAGGCGCAACTGAGGAAGAAAGAAGGGAGAGCGATGAAAATTGTTTATTTTCTTTAGCCTTTATTTAACCAGGTTTGTTCCATTGAGGTTTGCAAGAGTCCTGGCCAAGAGGACAGCAGCATACAACTTACAACATATAAAACAACTTCAAAACATTAAAACTCTTCAAATATGTAGAGTTACTGAGTGCAAAACAAAACAAAAAAGCTTCCTAAATAGGGTAGGCCAACTGGGCCTCAATAGGCGGAGCACAAGAAACAAAAAACGCAATCTGGTGCAGGAGGCCTCTCAATCAGTTGACAAAGGGCTATACATTCTTAAACCTAAGGATTAACCCTGGCCCTCACCTTTCTGATGCATATTTAACTGTCCTAATCATGTTATTATCCAGGCAAGTGTCTCGTGTGCACTAATAATGGAAACGACAGAGAAAAAAAGGAAATGCAAAGACTCTCCCTATTCTGTTTTTTTCCTCAAATACTCAGCAGACAGAGAGCTTCCCTGGCTGACTGGTGCACCAATTAACATTCACAGTGAAAGGCTTTAGTAAACCTCTCTTAGTCTGTGCTTTGATCCTTTATGGCTGTATAGTAAAGCCAAAGAGACCACAATAAGATCATGTTCATATTGTTTAGTAGTCTGTGCTGTTAAGGGATGATCTATGCAGAAACATACCAATAGAAGAGTCTGCATTAAATCTGACAACGGCAAGATATTTTGATTATAAAGTTCAATGCATTTAAACTCTGCGTGACAAAATTTAGGATCAAAAGTTAAGATAAATTATCAGGAGAAGAATAATATTAATGTCACAGATTTTTTTTCTCCTTTTGTAAACAAGGCATTAAGTTGTTTTGTTATATTTTTATAGAGGCATGATTAGAAAAAAGGATAAAGAAAAGAAAATAATTCCATCTTGTACTAAAAAAGTGTGCATAATGAGGGGAATGGTAGTTAGCAGAGTTTAACAGTCTAAAAGCAAGACAGTCAGTTAAGGTTAAAAGGGCGAGATCACCTTAGATGAGTCTGTGTTGGACTTGTAACCTTTCTAGTATGTACCGCACCTCTTAATGATAAGCACCAGCTCGGACCCTGCAAGGATAACTTATATAGACAGCAGATATATGGATAAATATGCATGATTATTTGATTAATTCACTGGTGTTTATTTTATCACTTTATTCTTTCATTCTGAAAAAGTAAATTCAAATATTTGCAAATTTTTCTTTGTTTCCCCCTAATTCACCCATTTTCAACCTTGGGGTCCTGATCCCATTTGGGGTCTTGAGATGATGTTTTGGGGTCGCTTAATCATTTTTGAAAAATATAAATTAATGTAGCTCCTGACCAGACATTAGCAGGACGGTAAGAGGTTTGTCTCAAACAAGCGTTTCGTTACTCTAAATATGTTACTGTCAGCTGTAACTAGGCTTCACCAAAACAACAGCAACAAAACTTTTCAGTCAGATCACAACATGTTTGGGCTGTGGGAGTGGAAGGGAGAAGTGTTGAAATGTTCCTCAAGCGTAACCTCTTTATGGAGATCTCACCTCAGGAGCCCACTTGAAAGTTTGAATGAGTATTCTCCAAATATGTCAGGCTAGAAAAGTAGAACTAGATACACCAGCCTTTCACCACCTTCACCACGTCATCAAAGCTGCAGGACACCCTGCTCCATCTCTGCTCTGATTGCATATTACAGATTCCTAATTCTCTGCATGTGTGCTGGAAGATTTCCAGTTGTCAGTAGCAACAGAGTACGCAGCGCTGTCAAAAGCTGCAACTGATGTGTTTTTTCCATTTGCATCCACATATCTGGTGAAAAAACATTTTCTGCACTGACACACACAAAAAAAACAATACAGATCACAACTCCTCAGAGTTGAGAGTGATCTCTGCCATTTCTCCTGTTCAAACAGGCAGGCCCAGTCGTCACGTTAAATAGTTGCAGAAAAACATCTCTGCATTGGACCAGGAAGTTATTCTATGTGTTAAAGTTCTCAAAAACATAAATGTTTAAAATTAAACCTGTTTTCTAGTGTGTTTTGTTCAAGTTTAGTATATGCTTTTATTTTATTTCATTAAAAAGTACATGAATTATACCTTTTTTTCTACATTTTAACCGCAAAATGATGGGATCAAGCAGCCATTGTCGGCCTATGTTTTTCCAAAAACACAATGTGTTTTAAAATAGGACAATAATGAGACTAATAGCTACGTTAGATCAGAAGTGTTTGCCGTATAACCTGAATGTGACAAATAATTATAATGGTCGGGTATTGGGACCGGGGGTCATGGACACTAGTGCATGTTGAATTGGGTGTCGCAACTCAAAAAGGTTGAGAACCACTGCCCTGATTAACCTGTACCCAGAAAGGTATCAAATGCCACCTTCAAACATGAGCCACTCATCCTACTGTTATTTTCCTAATGTAGCGACTATTTATACATGGGTATAGAGTCATATACAGTAAAGAAGAACATTAGGTTAATTTATTTCAATAAATCAATTTACTAAGTGAGACACATAATATCTATGAACACAGACTGAGATTTTCAGTCATTTATTTCTTCAGATAATGATCTTTTTAATCCTAGATCATGAAAACATGATAGTTAATATTAGAATATTTAAGATTAGAACATATTAATTTAGAAATATGGGCTTTATGAAAGGTATGTTTAATACCTGCTTAAAGGCTGTTGTTTAAAGGAGCACATATTTCAATGTATTTAATGTGAATATACATATATCTTTGTTGGATTTTTACATACTTGTAAATCAGAGATTTGTTGAACTTTTATCTGTTTCTTATAATGACGTTTTTTTTTTCTATAGTTACCAATTTGAACTTATTATTATTTTGATTCCACTTTATTTCGATTTCCAGTATTTTACAGTCACCTCTTTACCATTTAGTTAGCTTTAGTTTTTTCTGCGCTTGCACATTACTGACATACCTGGAAAGAGAACATGGTGTTTCCTCCCCTCCCTGTGAGATGAGAGCACATACACTGTTCCTTTGTTTCTGCTTGCCTTAGACCCTCCAACCCTCATTCTCTTCACCCCCATTTAAGGACTGAAATTAGATCTTGTCAAAGGTCTTGCAAAAATCCTGGACCCAGAGTGCACACATTTGGACAGAGATCGCTCTGATATTAGTCTTCTTTCAGTCTTACTCCATGCACTTTGATTAAATCCCCTCTGCTTAGCGTTCATTTGTGATGGATGCCAGTCAGGCTGACATCAAATTCCCCTTCTTATCATAGCTCTTTTACTGTATTTTTAAAACACTGTGGTTTCATTATTGATAGAATAGATGATCTACCTAAAATTCCAATGTTTGACAATGTTAAAAGCAAAAAGTTCTACTAATAATAAATTGGTAAAATTTGAGTTATTCTCAAACAAATAATAACTAGACAGCAAGACAGTAACTTTAGTTTAAAAACTGCATAAAAATTCATCAGTCATGATGAGTTTTTATGCACCAAAGCACGCCTGGTGGAGCAGAGGTTAGCGCACACGACCCATGTGTGGAGGCCTTAGACCTCGACGGGGGCGACCCAGGTTCGGTGACCCGGATTCTCCCTCTCTCTCATACCCCCTTCCCTGTGAGCCTACTGTCCATAAAAACGAGCCACCAGTGCCAAAAAAAAAACCTCATCATTCAGCACTGTTCAGTTAGTTTTTTTTTTTTTTTTTTACTTTTTGTCAAGAATTAGCCAATAATGCTACAGAGGTTTTGAAAAAACATATTTCTCTCTGCTTGGATTTCTCCCTGTTGGATATAGCACATTTTATACATAGAGATATTAAATATTTTAAGAGTTATTGGCCATACTTTTAGTTCTAGTGACAGTTATTATATAACAATGGTGATCTACCTAAACCAAGATATTCTGCCATTAATTCAGAAAAAGGATCTTTGAGAAAAGCCATGTCTTAAGCCTCCCGTTGCCTCGGGGTTATGATGACCTGAAACAGAGTTTAATGAAAACCTTAAATTTTTTTTTTTCAAATTGAAATTATAACCTATAAGAAAATTAAATATTGCATTTATTCATCGTTGTGTGTAACCTGCACAAAATAGAAAAAATATTATCTTTTGGATATTTTGACTCAATCGTCAGATTGCACTGAAAGCACAGTCACAGAGTCAAAGACACACAGACATCTGTAAATTGTCTAAAATTCATCAGTAGCAGACCATGAAATTGACAAGACATGTACTCTTCTCTAGTGGAGGCTACGGCCTCTATACTGCCTGGATTTGGCAGTCAAAACAGTGGCACTATAATTTGAGTGTGTCAAGAAATGCCGGAACATATAAAATCCCATAGTTGAAATGTAATAATAAGGCCCCCTGGTTAGTGTGTGCACAGTTTCCCATCCATCAAAGGGCAAAAAGAGAGGGCCTGAAATAGTGGGCTGTCATCCAGAGGCAGCACTAGACCCTCTGACCACTGTTAGTAAGCAATGCAGGTGAAGTTTCAGCCCAAAGACGGAACAGGGGCTCAAAACAGATGAGCTTCCAATTGGAAGGAAAACTTCTGCACAAAACGGTACAGTAATATCATGAGTCTTTGAGGCATTTCAGAGCCTATAAATGTGCTGCAGATGATTGTAGCCCAAATGGTTTCTGCTTCTGTCACAAGGGTGTGTTTTACTGTAGACAAAGTTATAAAAATACTTTTTTTTTCAAATGACCAGCAAACGCTGATTCCAAAAAGGAGGATGAATCAGAAGAAGAGTATAGGGAGGAATGCAACCTTAAAGTAAGATGCTGACTCATCCAAAGAAGAAGAGGAAATCTCTCAAAATAAAATGATTTCCTGTTAAAACAATGTGTGGGAAATCCTCTGAGCAGGTATAGTATCTCTACCTAGCAAATATGTAAAATTCAACCATCCATCAAATTTGTGGTGAATGTTCTTTCAGGCAAAGAAGGGGTGTTTAAAAATCAAATAGTGAAGCCAGGTCATAGAATATGAGGACCAAAGAAGTGTTAAAAGGAGGATAAGGCTGTTTACGTAGATGCCAAAGCCAGAGCGGACTTTCACTGTCATTAAATAAGCTCCATTCGCTAGATACAGCATAGTGGTTTGAGTGGACACTGAACCTGATGACGTCTTAGCTATAAATAAGACAGTTTACAGAACAATCAATTATCTTTCCTATAGGAGACTGAAAATGGAAATGGGCAGAATTAAATGATCTTCATTTGTGCCTATAGGGAATACAGTATATAAAACCTTTCTGATCAGAGTGCCTGACTTAAAAGTAAAGTTCTTCTTTAATATATTTTGATTACTTTTATATAGCCTTGTTTTTTGTAGGCATCTGCACTGACTGGATTTGCTTCACAAAAGTAGTCCTTACAGGCAGATTATGTGAAATGTGACAAAGGTTGTAAGGCATTTGCACAAACTGCCCTGTTATTTGTAAGGCTGGACCTTTTTCTAGAAAAAGTTAGAATTGAGCTTTGGTCTTGTTTCCCTTATGGACTAGCTACCCTAGTTTTTATGTTAAATGAAGATGCAAAGTGGAGAATGAGATATGAATTGAAACAGAAACTAATTTTAGGAAACTTGAACTGTTTAATCTTAAGAAATTATAGATAATATATTAGAGAGGAAGAAGAAAGAAGCTTCTCTGCAAAACAATGAGGGTTTTTTCCCGTTTGTGTTTCCAGCCAAATATGTTAATGTAAAATCTTTAGGATTTATAGAAATCTGTGAGAGACCAAGCCCAAAAAACAAAAAACAGAGAAGCACAGGGAATTTTGAAGAAAAAATGGTCACAGATTTATTTACAACAAAAAATCTTAACTTCAAACATAAATCTGGTCCCAAAAAGAAAAAAAGGTCAACAAAACCAAACTGAACACAAGCAATTGGAGTAATAATTGACCTAACAAACTGACACACAACAGGAACATATATTCTGGCCTATCAGGCCACTCTGACCCAAGAGGGAAGATTACATACATTTACCTAAACAAAAATACAACAAAAAGACCAAACTAATCTATCCAATGCAAAATCAGCAACCTGAGAGAAAATAACTTGAGTAATTAAACTCTCCAACTTTAGTTACAACAAAAACCCAACAAAATAGACCTTAAACCTTCCCACACCTCTTTTAAAATAAGTGGAGGAGTCCAATTAAGTCTCAGTGCCAGTGTGATTCTTTGCAGCTGGGACTCTTCCTTCACTCGCCCAGCCAAGCCCACACAGCAACCTGCCAGGAACTGGCAACTCAAAAGAAAAGTATAAGTTTAAAGTAAACCATACAAGCTACATTTTGTTAAATCAGTCATCCAAATGTGTTCACCCAAATAGTTTACCAATGCCAAATCACAAGTGCAAAAAAATAAAAAACATTATGGTAAACAAATATAAATTGCTAAATAAAAAGAATTACCACACCATTTACTGCAGAGTTGCACATGCTGCCATCATACAATCCCTAATTAATTTAATGTCTATCATTGGCCTATTCTGGTTTGGTTTTGCTTGGATTTACCAACATGTTTCATATTCACTGATGCTGACTTCCATTGAGTTTACATCTCTCTGCTCTTAGATCAGCATTTTACTCTTGTTAAGTTTCTTTATGGTGGCATTTCATAAATAGTTTTATTGGCAGCAGCAACCCTGGTTATAGATTAAATGAAATAAAGTTTGACATCATAGTTTGTTACTTCATTTGGGCAAATAGAGGAAAGTAGTTTATAATAATTAAAAACTCCCGAGTTGTCACTGTAGTCTGCAAATCTCATGTATTTTATATAAACCTTGTCTCAGCAACCACTATATCTTTCATCACTAGATTTTTTTTTATATGAAAAATGCATCCATTCTTTCATAAAACTCTATTTTCCTGTGCACAGCAATAGGTGCTATATCTGTCCATTAAAGGAAGCCTCTTTGATTCATCACACTTAAATTAAGCTTTTATTAACCTTGCCAGTTTATTTCTGTTAATGTGTGAAGAAACCCCAGCATCGAGCTAAAACCCACATGTACACAAACTCTTAACAGAATATAGATTTTTTTTTTCTTGCAAATCCTGCCACAAGTAATTTACTAAATGATGCTGGAGAGAATTAAATAAATGATGGTGGCTGAGGGATTTAGTGGGCAGCTTTGATTATGGCTTTAGCTTGTTTGTGCAGGCCTATTTTTAGCCACTAACTCAGACTGCAGAAGTGCTAAAAGTTGTCTCACTGAGGTGAAAGAAACAGATGATGTGGTGCAAAATGGAGTAAAGCACATGAAAGTAAATATGTGCTTGTTTTTTCATTCACCTCAGAGGTAGTGACATTGAAAGACTTTTAAAGAATTAGAGTCATCATTGGACAAAAGGGGCTTTGATTTTATTTCAAACACATTTTATTTTTAAACTAAATTTCCATCATAAGTAGAAACTTATCCGATAAAGGATGATTAAATCCAGATGATATGCAAGATTAAAACAAACAAAACAAAAAAACGACATGAAAGAATAACTTAAAGCCTGCTTAATTCAAGCAGCCTAATCAACATTGCATTAAATGTCTACATTCGGCATATTGAACAGTCAATTTTATGTGGGTTGTTCTGCAAAAGTGTGTGGGCAGAGCTACAGAGGCAGATGCCTGTGGGAAACAAAACCTATTATGCTATATTTCAGCAACCTTTTAAAATTTTAGCTCTGCATCTGTGCAGCTAAACAAAAACTGTTGTAAGGAGTTCATTGTTTAGATAAGTCTTTTAGAAACTCTTTCACACGTTAGACAAAAGCATTTAAAACATCTATATTACTTGAGAAATAGCTTCAGTTTTGTCAGGTTGTGCATAGGTTTTTAGAGGATCCAAATGCAGAGATGGAAGTTGAGTTGGTTTCTTGCTGATTTATTTAGGGGTGGTGGCAACAGAAGCATAAAACCAAAAACAACTAATCAAGGAACACAGGACCCAGAGCAAAGGGAAACACATGTGTTTAGGAGGAATGAAGAGAATCCAGCAAACAGTAACTGCAGAGGAGTAGTACAAATGCCAAAAAGAGCAAAGACTGGAGTAATCAACTGATTGGGAGCAGGTGTGGACAGAATGATTTAGAAGGGAGCTAGGGGAAAATAGGCTTAGACAAGGGGGAAACAGAGGCTCCGTTCACACTGCAGGCCTTGATGCTCAATTCCGATTTTTTTGTTAAATCCGATTTTTTTTTCTGCGTCGCCGTTCATATTTTCAAATATATTCGACTTGTATGTGATCTCCTGTGTGAACTGCAGTCATACAACGCAAGTGTCCCACATGCGCAGCAGAGAACACAATGACGTCACTGGTCAGCGTGCTCTGTGTTTACGAAAATAAACATGGATTGTAGTACAGAAGCGTATCTAGCGATCTTTTCCAAACATAAAACTCAATCTTTTCAATATGGTTAAACATAGATACTGCTCTCTGCATCATCATCTGCAATTGTTGTTGTTTTTCTTGCTTTTTCTGCGTAGCAAGACCCAGAATAGTGACATTTGTTGGGTATTAATGACGTTCAGGTCGGATGAATCCGACCTGGCCGTTCAGACACAGGTCGCATTTGTAAAGATCAGATTCGTATCGGATTCAGGACCACATAGCCAAGTGGCCTGGGTCGCATTGGAAAAAATCGGATCTGTGTTCTTCAGACAGCCATGAAAAGATCAGATCCAGGTCGCATATGGGCCAAAAATTCGGATTTGGGTCGCTTCAGGCTGCAGTGTGAACGTAGCCAGAGAGTAAACAAGAAATACTTAAAAACTGAAATAACACCAGAAAACAACAAAAATGACACAAACTGGGAATGAAACCAATTACCTAGAAAAAAAAGAATGACATAACTCAAAGTGTAATTGAAAATTTAAAAAGAAAACTTTAACAGAACCAAAAAGTGCAGAATTATGACAAGTTTTGTTAGGTCCTCTAAATTTTGTTAATTACTGTTAAGTCAAATTCTAAGCCAAAAGTGCAGAATGAAGAGTGAAAGGCATCCAAAATGTAATTGTGCATACAGGACCCTACAAAGGAACCCACACCAACTGAATTTTCTTGTATTGTAATTTCAAAGTATTTTAGCCTCTCAACTCTAATACCAATAAATGCATTTCCATTGCATCTCTTGGAAGAGCGCTAAAGGATAAATAGAGCCAGAAGGTCATGAAGGTCTCAGAGTTTTGTTAGAGAACCTTTGAGAACAGAACGGAAAATTAAGACAAAGCAACACAACAGAGAGACCAGGAAGAAATCTGCCAATCTGTTATGATTGCACTGTACTGCTAGAAATAAATATGGGTTTCAATGTTCCTGTGTTTCAGGATTTTTTTGGATGTGTCTAAAAGTTAGGCATCATATCGTCATTAAATTCAATTCAAAATACAGTACTTGATTGATCCCAAAGCAGTGTTATGCAATAATATCCTGTCGACCAGAGGTCACGGATTAGTGGACCGCGGTCCCGATCCGGACCCACCTGCTGGCTAATCCAGACCCAACCTGATTTAAAACATTTATAAATTACCACATGTTGTCCGGCGACTGTATCTAACTTCACTCGCGCCACTTCTACTGTTAATATGGTAAAGCGTTCCAGAGCGTCAGAACCAGGCTACACGTGTTACTAATTAGCCAAAGAACTGTCAGCGTAGGTCACTGTGGTGAGCCACTTTTAGACACAGCAAGCAAACCTGTGGCAATCTGGGCGGTGGGAAAGAAGGAGAAGATGAGAAAATGAAAGCAGAGAATGTGTAGACTTGTGGAAGAACTGTGGTGAACTGGTGAAAGAAAAGTGAAATGGCATGTTCAAAGATAACCCTGCACATTTTGAGTATGTTTGGCTCAACCTACTGCAAAAATAAAAATGGATCCAGGTTCACAAATGAGCACCTTGATAAGTGCTTGAGAATGGTTTTGTTGCCAATCAAACCCAGGTTTAAAGGCTTGCAGGGCAGCTTGAAGCCCACTGCTCTCATTCAGCTTCTCTCTGATAGCTTCCAGGGGTATTTTGCGTGAAATGCTTCTCTCCTATCAGGTGATCCAGCCCAGGGGAAAGAGGAAGTAGCTTTGCCGCCTTTGGTTTTTAAATCCTGCATAGCGTGTGGGGGAGGTTCCTGCTGAGATCACAGCTTTCCTTTCAGCTGATTAGTCCCTACGTGAGCTGACTGTGCAAAAGTTGGAAACTTCCAGAATCCCGATCTTTGTTCCGCTTACAAAGGGAGGGGGAGGGGTTTTGGTGTATGATTCAGGGCATCAATTTGGTCCCATTTGTGACAATGTTTCCCAACAGCAGGACATTTCAGTTTTGGTACAGCCCCTGAAAAGGAAAAAAGAAAGTTTAGAGTGTACCATCTTCAGCGAACAGTTTGTGAGCAACCCTCCTCCTTCTCCAAAACACAGGGAATCCGATGCAGCAGCTGCAGCCTGTGTCTGCAGTCAGAGAGAGCAGAGCGACTTACTCTGTTTCCCATTGAATAGGAGTCACACATGAGCAAAGTTCCCACTGATCGCCCCTGAATTAAAAATCTGAAAATAAGATAAAAGGTTGTTGTTTCAATGACTGTAGTGGATATGACCCTGGAATCTCAGGACACAGTAAACTCAAATTTTTCCATTACAGACCTAATTTTACTGACCTAATTTTATATGCTTATTTGTGTTTTTTTAATTCAAATTCAGATGGGTGATTAATAACATATTTTTCTGTGGTGTGACAAACTAGGAACACATTTATTTATACTTTGCACAGTCTTTAAAGGATTTAGTTATAAACACCTATCTCAAAGTACGAACATCCCGCAGAGTACTGCTCCATTCATCATCTAAAGAAAGATTTTAGAAAAGTGGAGACATACCAACACGTAACTGTCAAACTAAAATTATAGAAAAGGAGAGCATTAAACAGAATAAGTTGCAGAGAAAAACAACTGCAGTGGGCGATCATCTGTAAAGAGGATAGAAATTAGCCTTCCTCCTCACAAATTGGGTCTTTCTAGAACAGTGGCTACACTGCCTGGCCAAAAAAAAAGGTAATTCACTCTAATACTTTGTTTGATCGCCTTTAGCTTTGATTACGGCATGCATTCGCTGTGGCATTGTTTCGATAAGCTTCTACTACGTCAAAAGACTTATTTTCATCCAGTGTTGCATTAATTTTTCACCAAGATCTTGCATTGATGATGCACAGCCAGATTTATGTCCCCCTCAAAAAGGCTGATTCCTACTCTGTTGAACCACTGTTAAGGTGTTTACATGACCTTAAAGCTTGGATGTCTTTAAATTTTCTGAATTTTAATGAAGAAAAGACAGAAGTCATGGTCTTTGGTGGCACATCTGTGACCCCCTCCCTAGTTGATCTAGGTTCTCTATCGCAATACAGTAAACCAACTGTAAGAAACCTCGGGGTAAAAGTGGACTCAGACCTTAAATTTGACAGCCAGATAAAAGCTGTAATGAAATCTAGCTTTTTCCAGCTAAGGCAGCTGGCAAAGATCAAACCAGTCCTTCAGAGACGGCACTTTGAGACAGTAATCCACGCCTTTGTGACCACTCGGCTGGATTACTGTAATGCACTTTATGTGGGGATTGCTGGGTCCTCAATTGCTCGTCTTCAACTTGTTCAAAATGCTGCTGCACGTCTTTTAACTGGCACACGCAAGTACGAGCACATTTCACCTGTTTTAGCTTCACTCCACTGGCTGCCCATCCATTTTAGGATTAATTTTAAAATTCTTTTATTTACTTTTAAAGCCTTGAATGGCCTTGCCCCAATTTACCTCTCTGAGCTTCTGCACCCCTACACTCCCAGCCGATCTCTCAGGTCAGCTGATCAGCTGCTCCTGACAGTGCCTAAAGCAAGGCTTAAGCTCAGAGGGGATCGAGCGTTTTCTGTTGCAGCTCCAAAACTCTGGAATGCATTGCCGCTGCACATTAGACAGGCCACCTCTCTGTCTCATTTTAAAACTCTTCTTAAAACCCACCTCTTTTCTTTGGCTTTTAACACCATGTAGAGTGTTGATTTTATGTACACATGTTGATTTTATGTACACATGTTGATTTTATGTATACACATGCATTTTTTTATCCTGTGCGGGCAGTGCTTTTATTTTATTTTATTTTATTACTTTTATTTATTTTAGTTATTTTATCTTTTTGTGCAGCACTTTGGAAACCTTGTGTTTATTTAAACCGTGCTATATAAATAAAGTGGATTGGATTGGATTGGATGGTAGAGTCTGACCACTGTGCAAAGCCCTCTCTAGCACATCCCAAAGATTCTCAATGGGGTTGAGGTCTGGACTCTGTGGTGGCCAATCCATGTGTGAAAATGATGTGCTCCCTGAACCAGTCTTTCACAATTTGAGCCCAATGAATCCTGGCATTGTCATCTTGGAATATGCCTGTGCCATCAGGTAAGAAAAAGTCCATTGATGGAATAACCTGGTCATTCAGTATATTCAGGTAGTCAGTTGAGCTCATTCTTTGAGCACATACTGTTGCTGAACCTAGACCAACTGCAGCAACCCCAGTTCATAACACCGCCCCCACAGGCTTGTACAGTAGGCACTAGGCGTGGTGGGTGCATCACTTCACTTGCCTCTTTTCTTACCCTGATTCACCCATCACTCTGGAACAGGGTAAATCTGGACTCATCAGACCACATGACCTTCTTTCATTGCTCCACAGTCCAATCTTTATGCTCCCTAGCAAATTGAAGCCTTTTTTCCGGTTAGCCTCACTGATTAGTGGTTTTCTTACGGCTACAGAGCTGTTCAGTCCCACTCCCTTGAGTTCCCTTCGCATTGTGCGTGTGGAAATGCTCCTACTTTCAGTATCAAACATAGCCCTGAGTTCTACTGTTGTTTTTCTTCGATGTGATCTCACCACACATTTAAGTGATCGTCGATCACAATCATTCAGGATTTTTTTCCTGCCACATTTCTTCCTTGAAGATGATGGGTCCCCACTATCCTTCCAGTTTTTAATAATGCTTTGGACATTTCTTAACCCAATTTTAGTAGTTTCTGCAGTCTCTTTAGATGTTTTCTCTGCTTGATGCATGCCATTGATTTGACCCTTATAAAACAGACTAACATCTTTTCGACAACCACGGGATGTATCTTTCAAAATGGTTGTTTAAGAAATGAGAAGCAGGTCATTGCACCAGTTCAAGATACTGGATGATGGTGTTTCCACAAAGTTGGTGCAGCAGGCATGACATGAGCATGTGGCTGCTGTGGCATCCTATAGCTTTGTGGGAGAGAAAGAAAAGTGCTAATTGATTACCTGATGCACAGTGAGGGATCAGTGAGTCAGCAGCCCACAGAGAAACATAGTGATTGGGGGAAATACCTGGAGAACACGGATGAAGAGTTTATCAAGGATTGCATTAATCAATGAATAAGGGGGTGGGCTGAGGGAAAAGATGAAAAAAAAGATATAATATATACATGTTAAAAGGGGCATATAAATCAAAGCAGATGCAGCACATATACAGTAAGCTGTGACTGGAAGGAAACGTGGGTGGGGGAGCTTATTGATTTTTTCTCTCTTTTCTTTCATCAAATTCAGCGCACGCGACAAGCTCATGTGATGACAGAGGATTCTCAGTTGCTGATTGCAGTAAATCACGCTCACAGGTTTTCAGAGCAGAAGGAAATCTGGAGAGTGACAAATGACTAAAAAGGGAGAAAAGAAATGTATGACATTATGTTTTAATTCCATCATTAATAGTTTTCTGAAATTATTCTTAAAAAAATATTCAAGAAAAATACACGGGTACATCAATAGGTATTGTTTTAAAGTTTCTATTCTCTTCAGTTCAGTTATTTCCCCCGATATATATAGTACTGCTCATGTAGGTGTGAATGGTCTGTCAGTGTAAGCTGCACTTTTGAACCGACCAAATTCAGCTCATGGCATTTTGCAAATGTTTGTCTCCAAATGTTTCAAATTCCTTTTTTTTTTCAGGGGCTATAAAAGGAGGTCTATTTATTTATGAAGTGCCTCTGCTTTGAAGTTCTCTCTGCTGGCGCTTATTCAAAGTGAATTTATTGTTCTTGGTGACTTGCAAGAACAAGGCCATTACGCTGGGAGCTCTAAATCTTTTTTATGGCCGAATAAAGATTGTTGCTTTGCTTTTGAACACTGTTGATGTCACAAATATTTTTCTTGCATCCCTACATGAAGCCGTGACACATAATTCTTCAAAACAAAGCACTTCATTATCAGTAGTAACCCCGTATCAGCAATGATTTTTAACACGAGGGAGACTCATAGAAACTACAACAAAACAAGTTTTTCATCTTATTTTTATCTTTTCCACCACTTTTTAAATTTCAAAGTATTTTCCACTGATTCAAATCGGTCAGCAAACCAGCATGGCACTTGAAAAGAGGATGACGGAAGGTGATGGAGAGAGGAAAAAGAAAAAAAAAGGTGGGTCGGGTGAGTAATGAGCACAGATTTGCTGATCTAGGTCAGCAATTTGGAATTGTGTGTTAGTGTGTTAAAAAGCAGGAGACAAAACTTCAGGCAGGTGCCAGACAAAAGAAATGTGATAAATAAATAAATATATGGATAATGGATAACTAATTGAAGAAAGTACTCAGATTAAAGTATATTAGAGAATATAGGGACATATCCATCAACATCAATAGCTCGGGGACCCACTGCTGATGGACTACAGTGCATTAGCTATGTGCTGGTAAAATAGGTGCTTTATTTGCATATAGGACGAAGTGTCTCTTAAACTAAAAATGTATGCGGCGGGAGTAAATGAAAGTAATAAAATATTAAAAGGAGAAATACCTCTTCTTGTTCCTTTTTTAATCCCATTAAGACAAAACAGATCAAATCCACTTTAATGATTTTATAAGGGTGAAACACTATAAAACTTAAAATTGCTGTTAACACACATTACGAATGTGAAAAAAAGTTTTAAAGACTGTATGGAAGCCGAGCTGTGTAGGAATAATAGTAAGAGAGGTTTACAAGAATCATTATTTGCATTCAGACCTTGTTGCTGTCACTGGCTTCTCTGCTTTACTTTCCAGCTGATGAACAGAAAATAGATAATGGGTGCAATGCAATGGTTCAATTAGCCCCAATCAATGAAAAGCATCAGTGTTCCTGACAAGAATACAGCAGCGCCTCCTTCAGGCAGCTATGAGGAACTTTGTGTTTTCAGGTTTATGAAGTTTAATTAATGATAAAATGTACAGCTGAGTTGGTTGAATTGCTGTCTGTGTTTTAGAACCATTGATCCGAAGTCCTGTGATGGTGCTATATCCCTGTGCTGACTTTAACTGGCTTGTATAAAAAATAAATAAAAAATCTACTGTTTACTCCTCTCAGCCTGTTTTGTGTTCTTTAAGGACCAAAATGTAATCAATACTTTTTTTTCTCTTAATTTGGTCACTAAAGATCACCGTGTTTGTGGTTTGAGTAAAGATTAAAATCTGCACACAAAAAAAAGAAAAAAAAAAGAAACAACACAAAACTGGGCCAAATCAGCTCAGGAAAAGACTTTTATTGATTTTTCCCCCCCCCCTCTATAGAGGAACACATTTTAACTGAAGCAACAAATACTCTCTGTTCCAGGGACATGGTCACTTAGTCTGACCAGAGCAATGATCTGATGCACTTTGTGTTAAGAGTCTCTGCAGCCTGTAACCCAAACAACAATGCTGCAACAGGCAGGAAAGAGAGCAACAGCAATCAAACTGGCATTGAAAAATGAAAGCTGTAAATAATACGTTCAGACCCAAGACCTCCCAGGATAACTACACAGGTTGCAGATGCAAATATCAGTATTAAATCCAAGTCTGTTAGTAACTCTTGTCTAAATGTGCAGGAGACATTCTCAGACAAAAAAAAAAAAGGCTGCTGTTTTTAGAGTAATTCATGAGGCTTTCTCTCCTATATTCACTTTACATCTTAAGTTATTTATTTATCTATTTTTCTTATAATTACACATTTTACTGGGTTTTATCCAGCAGGCCAACCCAAAATTGTGCATAACTGTGAACTTCTAAGTACAACATTTCTTTGCATTGGTCTCTTTTATCTGATGCATTCAAATAATATTCTGTGCAGCCAATTATACTATTATCACCTATTCAGTCAATACTCACCTCCTGTGTACAGAGATGGCAAAAGTACTCACTTTCCGTACTTGAGTAAAAGTACAGATACTTGTGTTAAAAAATACTCTGGTAAAAGTGGAAGTACTGATTAAACTTCTTTACTCAAGTAAAAGTAACAAAGTACAGGCTTGTAAATGAACTTAAAGTATAAAAGTAAAAGTAGAAACCACTTTTTTCATGCCGTTGCCTACATTTTAAATGGATGTCTGCCAATAGGACTAGATCTCCGTTGTGTTCATTTTCAATCATCTCGTCGTCCATGCTACTATGCTAACGCCACCGCCACCAAGCTGCAATGATTTGCCGCCAATGAATACCGCCGAATCTGTCGATTCATCTTGTAGTGGTGCGTCAAATGCAACGTAGATTCCCATCCAGTTAGATTGAATTTGGTATTGATGACGTGAAAAATAATAACGGTAACTCCATTGAAATGATTCAAAACTAAAGTAACGAGCCAATTTTTTAAAATGTAAGGAGTAGAAAGTACAGATATTTGTGTAAAAATGTAAGGAGTAAAAGTAAAAAGTCGCCATAAAAATAAGTAGTAAAGTAAAATAAAAATATCAGAAAAATCTACTTGAGTACAGTAACAAAGTATTTGTACTTCGTTACTTCCCATCTCTGCCTGTGTATAAATACATTTAAGGCTACACCCACACAAACTCTACTATGGTATCTGCACATGACAAACTCAAGTGAAAAGATGAAGCTCGCTTCAAAGAGGCCATCCTGGGTTAAATCCCGACTTCTGGACCTTTTGCTATGTCACTCTCTCTCAAGCCAATTCACTCCCAACATACTCCCAATTATAGGCCAATTGTGCTGAAAAGAAAAAAAGACAATCTGGATTTTATTGAAGCACTGAAGAAAGAAAGACTATTTTAACAGACCAATTAGCAATTTTATTTGTAGTTTATCACAAAGAAGTGAACATAACCAACAAGTAAAGTAGGTACTGTGGTCAGCATATGCAAAATACCATGTTTGTCAAAAAACTAATATTTCATGCCTATCAAACACGCCACCTGTACTGTAAAACATCACGTCTGCATTATCATGCTGCAGTGATTGTTTATGTCTATAGGGAGAGGGAATCTAACACTGCAAGAGCTGTTTGGCAAGGAATAGAGTCTATTGGTGTGTAAAGCTGTTGTGCGTGCTTTGCAAGCTACTATGACAGTTGGCACTGTTGGCAAAAAAGTGAGTAGAAGTTGCAGCTGAGTAGCGGATCAGGACATTCTGCCAAGTCAGAACTGGCATCCTCTCAGGGGCAGATGGGGGACGTTGTGGTGCAATAGAGGGAGGATAGGTGATTGGAGTGTCATGCTATTGCTGCAAGCATTGACACTGAGATTCATCAAACATTGAAGATCCAACCTCGGTGTCTGGTATTTGTTGTAGGGCACAGTAAAGTAAGAAAACAAAAAAAATTACGTAAAACAGTTTGCATGTTTTGCAGAGGGAGAAAAATGAACTGGGAAGCTCATTAATATGGATAAACGCGTGGTTGTAGTCAGAGTGGCCTTGGATCTAAAGAAGTAAAATCAAAGTCCTCTTAAAGCATGTGTTTATATGCCAAGCATTTGTGAAGCCTTGCCCAGCAGATGATCAGCTGCTGTTTCCTGGGGCAACATTTCAAATGACTCGTGTGTGAGTCACCACAATATTCACATTTGCTGGAAACGTTGAATATTTGATTGTTCAGCAGAATAGCAGTTGTTCGTGGAGGGATTGGTGAAACATAAGTAGAACAGCTGAGTGCACGGTGGTAGAAAATGGGCAGTATAATATGTCATCTTGCACTAAATCATAAAATGACACAAATCATCTTAGCAATAAATTAGACACAGAAAACATGGAAAATATACCCAGCAATCCATTTTCTTCCACGTTATCTGGAGCTGGGTCACAGAGGCAGCAGTCTAAGCAGAGATGCCAAGACTTTCTGATCCACACACACCTCCTCCTGCTCTGAGGGGACCCTGAGGCGACACCAGGCCAGTACAAAGACATACTCCCCCCAGCGTGTCCTTGGCCTTCCAAGAGGCCTCCTCCCAATAGCATTTCATTGTAAAGTCATTGTCTTAAAATGCAAACAGATTTTGCACTGATTTTATCCAATAACTGCACATTTCCAGCAGTGAGTGTTTTGTTAGGCACCTTGCTGCTTTAGTAGAGAACCACCTGATGGAGAGGAGTCATGTTTATTAGTCATTCCTTTAACTGCTCAGCATGATCACCCACTTCAGAGGGAAATATGCTCCAAGATAGGAGAGAAAAAAAAGGAGCAACAGGAACACCTTCATCTTGTTTGGAAGCAGAATGTGGGTCAAGCTGAGGAACACTGACACTTTAGCCAGCAGCGTCAACAGAACGCCTAGGACAAACAAAATGATCTTTGCAGCTTTTTTTCATGTGTCTGCATCTGTGTCAGACACTGCATTCCTCACACCATTTTTTTTTTTTTTTTTTGCATCATGGTTTCACTTTACCCTGCATTAGAAAAGCAATATCACCCAGTAGCTTTTTTATCCCTTTGTTCCAACTTGATTTCAATAACATTACATTTTGATGTCCTTTTTTATTCCTCCTTCACTTTTATCATTAAAACATGTCAAGCCAAAACACCTGAAAATGTAAAGATAATTTCATCCATGGTTAAGTGACCCTCAATCTTGTTACATTTCATGAAGCAACTGTCTGAAATAAAGAAACAGAAAAACAAATGAGTTAATGATCTACCCCTAAAATATTGTTTAATGATTGTTTGTCAAGAATAGACCTATTAACAGAAAAATTAAGGGATTTACATACAGTAAATAAATGTATCATATTTAACAATGACAATATGATGTCTGGAGTGCATATTGGTAAAGTGGGTAACACTGCTCCCTGTGCATGTGTGGGTTCTCTCCGGGTACTCCTGCTTCCTACCACAGTCCAAAAACATGACTGTTAGGTTAATTGTCTTTTCTAAATTCTTTTTAGGTTTGAGTGTGTGCGAGAATGGTTTCTTGTCCTGTGTGTCTCTGTGTTGCCCTGCAACAGACTGGCGACCTTTCCAGGGTGTACATTGACAGCTGGAAATAGGCACCAGCACCAATATGGTCCCAAAAGGGATAAGCATGGCAGAAAATGGATAGATGGATGAATATGGTGTCTTATTGCTGGTAATAAAATAATTCACAATATCATCAAAGACAAAGAGCTGGTGGAATTATTTTGTATGATTTCTCCAGGGAGCATTATCTCAGAATGAGATAATAATAATCTTGCAAAACCTCTAACATACAGGTTCTTCCAGATGTATGCATGTGAAAAATAAATAAATAAATAATAGAATTTTAGAGCAAATGTACGGAATCATTCATAGACTAAAGATGAGTAAAAATTTTCAAAAACATCTTGGGCTATTTTGTTGTGGGTGCTAATTGAAATAAATTCAGAGCAAATCATTCATATTGATTGATTAATGATATAATTTAGTGTCTCAAACATTATGTATGGATTTGGGTTTTTAGCAGAATAAAGAAAAATGCAGGGGCGTGCTTTTGTGGTGCAGTGGTTCGCGCATACGACCCATGTATGGAGGTCTTAGTCCTTGACGTGAGTGAGCCCCTGTCAGCCAAATGTCCATAAAACAAGCCAATAGTGCCGTAAAAAGTAAAAAAAAAAAATGCAGAGTTATCTTATGTTACATACTACTGGCATGTCTGCGAGGTAACTGGAAATTACTACATATTTAAATAAGGATTTATTTAACTAAAGATTAAAGCTCAAATCCAGGTCAGACTCCAAATATCAGTGAAAAAGTGAAAGCAAAACATATGACAAGAGAGGGAAAAGACAACAGCAAAAGTAACAAAAGATCTGGCAAGGAAAAATCCTTGCACATGACAATGAGTTAGTCTGAAAATAGGAACAAGAAAAAAACTTATTTACTCTGTCCTGACATAGTGCTGCACTACAGTGTCGGCCTTTTAGCGGGGTAAACCGGTGTCTTACACAGAAAGAGTTTCTATAGAAAACCAATGTCTCAACTAAAATCAGCTAAGGCCTACTAATAATTAAAATATCAAAGATCCATCAATATAAAAATATAAGGATTAAAACAAGAGAACAAAAAAAGTCTAGTAAATAAAAGTGGTTTCTATTTGGGAACTTACCATAAACACATTGTTAGGGAAAAAAATATATATATATTATTATCATGTGTGAGTTTTTACAAATTTTGTCTAAAACTGTATAACCCTAATGTTCTACTTTTTCCTCAGTGTGTTACACATAATATTCTAACTTTGTTAAAATAAACTCCAGTTTGAATTCACAATGAGATGGGACACTTAGTTATACAAATAATAAGCAACTTATTGAATTATAAAGAAGGTTTAGCTTTAGGGCTACAATAAAGCCTGAAAAATAAACAATCATTCTGCTGGGACATATCTCCATGACAAATGATAAACAAAATGTTATGTCCCTGAAAGAATTATATTACATGACATTTTTTTTTATTACTTATTCTTGACATTTATTGAGTGTTAGCATTTTAGTTGACACTGAATTTACAATTCAGGATGACCTAACAACTTTTTATAAAAATAAAAAAAATCAATGAACACCTATGATTGATGTTAATCAATTTTTTCTTTTAAATCCCAGCAGGAGGAAAACGAGTTTTGAGGATGTAAAAAGAAATAGTCCCATTAGGCCATTCAAACATTTCACAATATTTAGTATAAAATCCACCATTTCAAGTGTAGATATAAACTAGGACATGCTTTCATGGTTTACCCTGGGATCATTTACAACATTTGCTGCGTGCAGCAGTGCAAACTATACAGCTAACTAGAGGCTGATTCAGGGATTTAAAACTTGTCCGATCTGGATAAATCTGCCTCAAACATGACCTCAATTCTCTGTACTGATGTCTTGGATGTTAGTCCTCGAAAACAGGCTGTGCATAAGTTCAGAAGGTTGCAACCATTTGACTCGATGAATACTAGGGAGTCTGTGCCACCACTGCTTCATCTGAGACAGACGGTGTGGACGCTGGCCATCTGGGCCAAGGAACGGGGCAGAGCTGCATGCCAAGCAGCATAAGGCCATTTTGTAGGACTCATAATGACCCCTGCTAGCAGCTGTCCCTGCTTGTTGAAGAGCTACGAATGAAAAAGCCTTGAACAAAAGTATTCATACTCTGAATCTTTTACATTCCCTCAAGTAAAACCAAAATCTGTATTAAAGTGTTGTTTTGGGCTTTGGGATTGGAGTATAACAGAGTAGCACAAACCTGTGAAGTGAAAAGAGAGAAATCCATAGTTTTCCATTTTTATACGAATGTAAATCTGAAATTGTTGGTGTATTTTTGTTTTTATCTCTTTTATTCTGCAATCCTTAAATAAAATCCACTGAAACTATGTGCTGTTACAATTAGACATGACCTCTGTGCCGTCCAATTCAATATGAGCACAGCTGTTCTATGATAAGCTTGTAGGACTTTTAGAGAATAAATAGTATCATGAAGGAAAATGAGCAAATCAGACCAGAGGGTTTAGAGATAAAACAATATCTGAAATTTAAATCTCACAAACCAAAAAGTCAATCCATCATTTGAAAACATTAATAAAATGGAGAAACTAAACTGCCAAGAAACAACCTGCAACTTGAAATGACTACTAAAGCCTTGTAGGATATATGAAAAATTATAGGACTGAGAAACTGGAAGCTTTGTGACAAACATAAAGCATTATTCATGGTAACACACCAATGCAGAATCTCACCCTAAAAAAACCATCCTCACCCGCTCAGTAGATACAAGTAGATAAGATGGAGAGGGTGATTGGAAGACAGCTAAAGCAGTCCTAACAAAAAACTTTGGTTTAACAGGATTTTATGGAGGACTATCAGAGTAATGGGGGCTGAAAATAATCCTGCTAACTTTACATTATTCATTTGTTTAAAATGATCTGCACAATGTATCATTTCCTGTGCATTTGATAATCTATATCTTGTATCTGGAGCTGATATTACACATACGGTACATGTGTATTCATGTGTATTTTATTCAGACAAATTGTCCCAATACAGACACAAGCTTGTTGTTGTATGAATACTTTTACAATTCCCTGTTTTCTCTATTAGTAATAGAAAATGAATACTTAAACACAATTATCAGCTTTGAAATAAGTGATTCTTATTTACAGACATCATTTCCTTGTTGCACCCACTTTAAACATAACAAAATCAGAAGCTTTCTCTAATAACTTAATTGAACATTATTAATCTCACACTGGAGAAATTCACCTCTACATTTGACCCATCCTCGCCTTGGGGAGCAGTGGGCTGCCATTGTGCGGCACCTGGGGAGCAGTGTGGGGTTAATGGTCTTGCTCAGGGACCCAGAGTGGCAGTTTGCAGGAGTGGGGCTTGAACTCATAACCTCTAGGGGTCAAGCACAATGCCCTAAACACTGGGCCTGCACTCCCCGAAGGAGTGGCATGAAGAAATTCAGTTTTAATCATATTATCAAAACAAAAGAGGTTTAATGATTTTCTTTTGAGACAGCTTTGCATAGGCAAACTATCCTATGCCATCTTCTAAAGTCATATTTTCCTAAAAAGCTAAAAAGAGTCTTGTTAATCTCCCCTGAAGCTTTAATAATGCTGGCTGGTTGGAGGTGGTGTAGAGCAATGACCTACATATAGCGCTCTGTTTGTCTTATGTCTCGTCTGAAACACACATCAGGAAAGGCCTGATACCTGCAGGCCCACGTTATCTAAGAAGCATTTTTTCCATCACCTGCTTCTGTAACATAAAGGGTACTTTAAACATGTATATATGTGCATATGAGTGTGGATGCAACACCATGGGAGCTTTTTCAGTTCAGTTATAGATGCCCCAGCAGAGACGGGTGAAAACAATTGTATTAAATCAGCACAGGGACATCATGGTTGTTTTGTAAGCACCTGTTTCTTTCAGCATTACATAGAATCAAAGTGAAGCTGCTACCTTGCATGAACTCCCAGAAATGCCCTTCTAAGGATTCTGCCAAAGGCAACCTGGATGACCCCAATAAGCATATGACGTCATATCACCAAATAATACTAAACATGTGGTCAAAGGTTTTTCCCATCTTCAGGGACAGAACATATCGGCTTGTCATTTCAGATCCATTACTGCAGTGTTTAAGTTCTTACACCATAAATATCTGAGGTCCAGGTCCCTGCATTTGATGAGAACTAAATGTTCTGTATGTTTTTGAGATCATATCAACTTCTAGTCACGCCTTAACACCTTTGCTTTGCTGTTGTTTTTCCGTGATGCTTTGCAACATGTTGGGTCCCATGTTGTATTTGTGTAGATTAAATTTTGTCACATACACCTGGCTCTGAATTTTGGTAATAAAATAATTAGATTAATTACGATCATAAGACTAAATTGCTATCAATAAAATAAATACTATGCACACAAATGCTAATGTTTTAATACTAGAGTAAAAGACTTGCATTGGTTAGTCAGAAACACTGGAGTCAGTAGCTTAATCCATTACAAATGTGTCCAGTACTATGCCAATATTCTGCTAATTTTGAAAATGCAAATTCCTGCAATTGCAACATCCCCTATAAATAAAAAACACAACAAAAAATGGCACATGACTGTGTTTGTTCATGCAATAACTCTTGAAAATAACATTTCAGGGACGGATGTAAACACATGAGATTAGGGCTGCAACTAATAATTATTTTGCAAATTGATTAATCCATCGATTCTTTTTTTGATTAATAATCAAATTGCAAAAGGTTCCTTAAAGAAGACTTTTTTTAATTAAATAAGGTGAAGCTAAAACTTTTCCACTTTAGGAGTTTTGGATAAAACATATTGACAGATGAAAATGTTTTTCTTATATTAAATGCTAAATTTTATTTTTTTTTTACAATTTTGATATTACTGCTCTAATTGGGTTGCTCGGTCAGCTAAAGCCATGTTTTACAGTCTCTTTACTCCATTTAACGATTAACCGTTTACCAAATTAGTTGACAATTATTTCAATAATCAAGAATCACACTAAACAGATTAATTGTTTCAGCCCTATATAAGATATATTCATATTTCAGCCACGGCTCTAGTGGGAACCATTGTCCTCCAACTTCTTCTGGTCTTCTTCCGCTTCTTTTTAACCAGGCTAATTTGGAAAGTGATCTCCCCCATTTATACCAACATGTGGACTTTGCAACTCGGGGTGAAAACACTTTAGACCTGGTTTACTCTAGCAGGACCCCACACCCGCATCAGATCACCTGTCTGTCATGCTAATTTCTTCATACAGGACCCAGTTAATCAGGCCTACATCAACAAATACATTGAGGACATCAGCATCATTAAGAACATCACCACCCGAGAAAACCAAAGACCCTGGATGAATGGGGAGGTTCGGAAATCACTGAAAGCACGGCCCCCTGCTGTTCACCCTAATGTAACATGACTGCGCCCCCAGTTTCACAACCAATCACATAGTGAAGTTCGCAGACGACACCATGGTGTCAGGCCTCATCAGAGACGACAACGACCTGGACTACAGAGAGGAGGTGGAGCAGCTGGTGCACTGGTGCAAAGATAACAGTCGGATCCTGAACGTGGAGAAGATGAAGGAGATCATCATCGACTTCAGGAAGAACCAGCCTCACCATCAGTGTGTCTGTGAATAGGTGAATGACTTAATGTAGTGTGAAGGGTGCTGGTCAAGTCTCCCAACTCGAAAAAGCACTATATAAGTTGACCATTTACATCCTTTCACACATCATCCCCACATTAAAACAAGTTGGTGTCACCATCATGGCTTTGGCATACTTTTTCTTCTACGGGTTCCAGAAAAATGGTCGGTTATTTTTTGGTTTCCTGGTACCTGTTTCATGTGTGTCATGAAAGAAACATGGAAAAATGGCTGTGGAATGGATAGAAACCTGTTAGAGGCTGTAAAATACTTGAGATTTACTTTCAAGCAGGAAAACGATCCTCATTATAAAGGCATAAGGCATAAAGGAAACCTGCAACATATACAATATGGTGGGTAAATGCCACTAAAACATGACTTGTGAGTCCCAAAATAAAAGTCTTGGTTTTAAAAAATGTCTTTTAACTTCACTGCAAAAATAGACCCCAGATTGTAATATTGCTATACTACATTAATGATACATTGTGCAACTCTAGTAAAAACAGAATCAGTGTTCAAATAACCCACTCAATGTTTAGCCCTTAATCTGTGAAAAACCCCACCACAAACCTGCTTTTCTAAGATGCTTTCCATTCGCTCTTGATGAGCTGAATGAGGGTCCAAATGGCGGCGCAAGCGGAGTTATAATATGTTATTGGTACTTATGGATTTTGACACTGTATCAATAGTTTTCTTTAAATTAAGAAAGTACAAATGGACAGTAACCCTTACAGTCATCCCTACAGTCGACCAATGTGATCACCTTAATGTTGGTTTTTGAATGAAGTCCAGATTAATACTAACTCATATTAACTTTTGCTAAAAAAAAAGTTCTATTTGCATTAATATAAAACAAAAAAGGTTCTATAATTAGTGTTATAATTTTTTCTTTGACTTTATTTAGTTTTCATGTTTGATTCATTTTTTAAGCCTGGAAGAGGTTAAAGGAAATATATATACATTTTATTTTTTGTCACTGAAGAGAAGGATGGACATTTCTGCTTGTAGACATTAAACTAGGGCATAAAAGCAACCTGCGTGGCAGTGCTATCCTTAAACTAAACGGAACGACTTCCAATGATTGTCCTGAACGACCTGCAGATTTAAGTTTTGTGAGCAAATGAATACAATGTGTTACTCTTTAGACAGTCGGATCAAACTTATCCCTGTCTGTCTATTGGGAGGAGGCAGATTCCCAGTGGTCTACATTATACTGCCTAAATTAATCCAGTATTAACAATTCAAACACAGCTATACTTGGATGTATATATCAGCTTCTTGTGGAAACACATTCTTGCAGAATCTGGCCTTAAGGAAACTTTTGAGAGAAAAAATTGCAAAATATTTGCAGCTATTTTATTAATACGAAACAAACCAACAACATAAATACTGATTTTTTTTTTTTTTACTTTGAGGTTAAAGGACACAATTGTTCAGCCTACGAGCTAAGTACTGCACATGAAGTTTAAACATTTTGTCCTCATTTTGCTCAGGCAGTTGTACACCATAGATTTGGCATCAACACCTTTATTTTATATCTCAAAAATATTTTGCATACTTTTGCAAACAATGCTGAATTTGGAAAACTTTTTGTTTGAAATTTTTTGTTACATTTTATGTCACTTTCATTGCTTCCATGATGTTGCCATCAGGAAAGAAGAAGAGGAGCTTGTGGGGGATTAAAACTACTGTACCTCTGTGTTCGCCTGGACAACAGAATCAAGTAATAGCAACTGTGAAGCATGGGCGTAGGTTTGCATAGGGACCATAGGGACATGTCCCTACCAAAATTTTGAACCGACCTAATTGTCCCTACCAATAATTGGATGTGAGCAACATGTTTATAATTTACAGCAGTAGTTGTTGCAGCTGTGGCTTCTTTTCCTCTCGCAGCTCCTCTGCCTGGTTTCTCCTGTCCCTTTCATGCAGCAGCGCATGCAACTGTGCTGCGCTGTTTAACTCCACTCTCATTGGTTGTTCTGCCTTAGGTTCCGCCTTCTCTCTCTCTGATTGGCTGTTTTCTAGTCCTGGTGTGCTTGGAGCACAAAATTGAAAATTTATTCACACTAGAATGCAGTGGTTACTACAATCAATATTAGGCTACAAAACTAGTCCCAATTAAAAAAAAATGAATATCATGTACACAAAAACCTTTTTTTTTCTTTTAAAAAGCGAAATATTCTGAGTCAGCCAGGAGTTCTGAAGACACAAAATGGGCAAATAAAGGCTGCAAGCCATCAACATTTCTGATTCTTAGCCACAGCCAACTAAAAAAGAAAAAGTGAGTGTTTCCTTTTTACCGATATTTAGTTGCTATTACTGTTTTCATTTTTTTATGACTCTTTGAGAAAGTTCAGGTATAATTATTAGCAGGTGTTATTTCTCTTATACAGTACAACAACAAGAAATGGCGTCTAAACATCTGCTGTTTTTCGTTTAAAAAGCATAATTAGGGTTCCACATAATAATAGTTCTATTTTATTGACTATTTATACTTCTAGAAATAGGATAAAGACAAGAACAAACAAAGGAAGAATATAAACATTGATTTTATCTTACATAGATTTCCACAGTCTATAAGTAAATTAGTACAAACATTAATGTCTGGTAAAAATGCTTGAATCTGGCTGTTTATTTTGGATAATGTTAAATTACAGATAAGATAGTGTTATATTGTCTTTTATAATTGTTAAAAATTATTTTATATTTGAATACGGTACAATTAGGCTCATTCTTAGTGTTGTGTTTGTAGATGATGCCACTAAAAAAGAAAATAGACATACAGTAAGGAGCTATTTAAACAGTCAGACAGTAAGCAATATAGGACAATGATAAAAGCTTGTGTTACATTTAATCCTTTACTATTAAAATTGCACTTATACATTATATGATAATAGGAAACACAGATATCCAGTAATAATGATGCAGGGCAGCTTGTAGGTGAAGCAGCTGGCCCTTCAGTGCTTCAGGTGATGTCTAAATAAACCAGGTGAAACTAAAGTATTTCCACACGAGGAGTTCTGGATGGAGAATATTGACAGACAAAACATTTTATATATATGTATATATATGTGTGTGTATATATATATATATATATATATATATATATATATATATATATATATATATATATATATATATATATATATATATATTGTATTTTTACAATTTTGGTATAATTACTGATCTAAGTGGATTGCTCTGTAGGGGAAAGGGACATTTTACATTTATATTATGTTTTATAGTCTCCATTCTCCAGTTAATGATTAATCACATACTAAATTAGTTGACGATTATTGAAATAATCAATTAATTTGATTCATTTTTTCAGCCCCAGATAAAATACATGAAATGGGCTACACAGAGTAACTACAGCCCAGATGTTCAACTTTTATAGTGAAGTTAATATTTTAATGAATGTATTATTTTGCTTGATACAGAGAGAGAATAGTAGGTAAAATATAAGAGTGGGGTTTAACTCTGCACAATTGTATATCTTCAAAAGAAAATACTGTATTTACCTTCTCTCTTAGTCATGCAAATGAATCCATTTACAAAGTGGAAAACAGTCCTAATTCCACATTCATCAGAGCCGGTGATACTTCAAACATTGATAAACAGCATCTAATGATTGTAGTGCTTATAAAAATTTTATTAATGTAGCAAAATGATGCTTTTCTCTTTTAACAATGAATTCGTCTTATCAGTACGGATGCTCACATCGGGCATAAAAAAGGGCACGCATATTGCAGCACCAATGACACCCGACCAATAGTGTCCCCACCAAAGTTTAAATCAAACCTACGCCCTTGCTGTGAAGTGATGCACAAGATGGAACAGAGCAGACTGTACTTCCCAAGGAAGCTTAGGTCCTTCTGTCTTTAAGGTAAGATGCTGTAGCTCTTCTGTCAGTCTGTTGTGGATAGTGTGATCTCTCTACTGCTGGGGTAACAGCATCAGAGCAAAAGACCTAAAGAAGCTTTCTCTGCAGGATCAATTAACTATTTATTTCTCATTGAATTAAATACCAATCATATCTATTTCTTTTTATTTTATGTTCAGCAGCACAGCATAGATTTCCTTTTTAATGCCAAGGAGAAGGGTAACAGAGAAACATTACCTCTAAACTGCATAAATGATCTAAAAGAGACTAAAAATGTCTTAAAATAAGTGTATTTACATTAATTTGAGCAGGTAAATAAGAAGATCTGCCAATGGAATAAGTATTTTACCCTAAAAATATTTGATAATTACACATTACACTCTCGAAATGAGAGACTGCAGATGTTTTTTCTCTCCCATTTTTAAATTTTAATTCTATTGACAGAGGGTCACAAGAAAAAAAAAACGTATTTTAAGAAAGATTGACTTACTTAGATTACATTTTTTTTACAGTGTAATCCATTTTTCCACAACTGCTAAATCTAACAAACCAAAGAAACCCACATATAGCTGTTTATATATAATAATAGTTTTCCTGTACAAAGCATTGCTGTACCTCTGAATAACAGCTGTTTTATTTATTTTAATTTATTTTGTGGAAAATAAGCAAAAAGTTTGATCTTTCTGACATATTTGTACAGACACACACCTCACTTATGCTAAATTATAATGAAACTGAGATGATGAGACGTTCTGTTATCTGGATGAAGCCCCGTGATCCGCTGTCACATGAAGGCTCATCCACTGAGGGCAGCACCTTTTTATATTTTATTTATTTTGTGTGCTGACATGCAGCTACACACTGCCCATCCTTTGAGGCCTGTCAAACTGCCAGAAAGTAGTCATCCAGCAGCTTTTGTGGTAAATCTCTGAATGAACACTCCTAAATGTCTTCCAACAATAGTGGGCTACGGATAGAGGTCAAACAGAGGTGAGAGCTGGTGCTCAGCAAGTAAGCCAGGCACAGATGGATCTTGAGAACGAAAGGATAAATGAATGAAAGGATAACCGGGGAACTTCTATCAAAAATCTCGTTCTCTCAATTATCATTCTTCTGTCCGACTCTGTAAATGGGCTTTAGGAACTAGCAGGTGTAAAACTAAAAAAAAATTTAAGACTTTGTGGAAGAGTTGCAAGAAGAAAGTAATATAAGTGTTTAGAGTTTTCTTTTTTACAACAAACCCTGTAGAGGAAAGTGTAAACATGTTGAAATGGGTACTCTAATAAAATAAAACCAAAATGTTCTCCTTTACATTCATGTAAAACTCTTTGTGTAACCGAAAACTAACACTAAAAGTAATCTTAAGACATTCTTCAACAGGAAAGCGTGTCTGAGTTGATCCAGCTGAAGGGTAATTGATAATTAACACAGTAATAACATAAAAAACGTGACATAAAGATCAAGAAAATATATTAAGAAAAAGAGGAAAGTAAAATACGAGTAAGTAAACTTCGACTACAGCATCAAGTTTAGGTACATTAAGAGTCATTGAGCATTATGACTAGAGAGTAAACTGATATATCTAGCTACTATTTTTCAAAGAATGTCTGTTTTGGAACACAAAATAACACCTCTCAGATAGAAAGGTATGGAAGCATATTGCATTCATCAAAGAAAAAAACAAAAAAGACAGCTTATCTCATAATCATGAGATCTTTTCTCATATTTACAAGATAATAACTCATAATTATGAGATAAGATCTCATAATTACGGGATACAGATCTCGAAATTAAGAGATCTTATCTTGTAATTATGAGACAAGATCTAATAATTACAAGATCGTATCTATGTATTTGGTCATGATTACTCAAGCTGTTAATATAGTATCTCAAAGAAATCTGGTCTTCATGATTACTTAAAAATATCTGCATCTGTTCCACTGAACATTTCTCTGTACCGAGGTCCGACCTGATACACGTTGGAGTTGCGCTGCTGTTTTTCTCTTCATCAATAAAGTACCCTGCAATAACCCTGGGTTTACTACTTGTGGAGTAAGCATGCAGCCATATGACCAAACACAAAAATCTGTCAACAGCTCCGTTAATACAGATTCCGTATGGTTTGTTTTTCATATAAGTCAACATTGACGCATGAAGTTGGGAACTGGGTTTCTATAGAGACGTCGTCTTAGACGATTCTGAAGCCTCAGCTTTATTCCTTAAGGATCTAGGATTTTTGAGCATGCACTAAGCAGTTCTTTGGGAAACCACCAAGCCAGCTGGAATGCATTTCAGATGCATTAATTTATCGTCGTTAAGCATTCAGTGCTGGTTTAAATGCTCCTGCAGGAAAAATGCAACTTCCAGCAAGTCAGAGTAGAGTTGTTTTTTTCGCCTAAAAATCATAAGGACCTAAGGTACCAGCACAATGCCGACAAACTAAAACTAATTACGTCCACATTGAGGAAACTAAGTATTTCCCAGTGTCGCATACCTAAAAGGAAATAAAAGCATATTAAATCCGACAACCAACTCATTGTTCACATTTAATGTAGTGTCGCTCAGCAATGAACGTCCTCCCTGATCTCCTTAATATGACATTATCTCATAATTGTGACATTTATCTCATAATTATTAGATAGGATCTTATAATATTGAGATCAGGATCTTCGAATTACGAGATCAGTATCTCTTAATTAGGAGATTGTTTGCCTGGAAGAATAGGCAAGGCCAACAATTCCCTTTAACGACCCCCTTTCAGAGACATAGACAGGTATGGGACTTTGCTAACAAAAGAAGCCAAACGACCCCCATTCCAAAGGGGTGGACCCATTCGTCCTTTTCAATTTGCATGCTTTCTAAACAAAAACAAGGCCTTGGTGGGCTCTGTATATAGCCTTGAACTCAAAACTATTCCAGATATTTTGAATTGAAAAAGCTTCCTGAATGGGAACCGAAATGTCTTCAAACTTGGAAACAAAGTCAAGTGGATTGTTTTTTTGTTTTTGTTGTTTACTGTAGCCTGGATGGCTGAGAATCTTCACCAGCAACAGTTTATAATAAATTATGGAGCCTTGAGGAACAGCAGGTTTCTTATGTAAAGGTTAAATGATGTGAACCAAACACTTAAATAGTAATAGCTTTTGTTTGGAGACAGATTGTTAATCATATGAGACATTTCTAAACTTGTATAAAAATTATTTTTACGCATAGGTCTTTATTTAAAACAGAGGTACAAGCATTATTTGAAAATGAAACCAAAATTAATCTATTTTGAAAAGCTATTCCATATTTTTATGTGATTTAATCAAGGCTGTATAAAAATGATTACTTTTACATTTTTTAAATACATTTAGGTTTATTTGTTTATTATCAGCTCGTGTGAAGAGGCTTCAGTTCTGAACATAGCTTTAGGTATTGCTTTTTTTTGCGCTTTTTTAATACAAACTGGTTTCTGTGGGAACAGTGTTGTAGACATATTTACCATCCATACTTGATCAATTACTTTGGTTTCCAATCAGAAATGCTGACAGAAGTTTACAAGTCATCCTGAAAATAGACATAACACAATCTAAAATATATGCAACATTAAACAGTATAGAAAACAAGAATGTGGAACTATGGGCAAATACGAAATAAAAAATTAGCAAAATGTTAAAATTAGAGACCATGTTTAACACTGAGCTTAAAATCCCTTCCTGCCATGTTGAGAGACATTCTCCCTGTGTGTTTCTAGGTTACAGCGTGCGTTTAGTCAGATACTGACAGCTACTGAGTGTTGACATTTCTTAGAATCTGAACTGCAGCTCAGGCACCTCAGCAAGAAAACCAAAAAAATGGGTCAGTGTCTGCAGTCACACTCCTGGCTCCCATGCTCTTTGCAGAGCGTGTGAGCTGGCTGATAGAGGTCCGTGTTCATTCGCAGCTGAAGTCCAAATGCAAGAGACCAACAATGGCCATCAGTGGCACTGTTATTAATCCTAATCTCAGACTACTTTTGGATGCAACCTTGTCTTCCCTAAACATTTATTTCTAGGAGTTCCACATGAACAAAAAGAGCTGCTCAACTTCAAACTGAATCTGCAGTCGACTTGCTGCAAAAAACCCCCCAAAAAACAACACTCATGTGAGACATAAATGCGCAGGAATAAAGGTCAAAGTTTCATTTCTTAATAGTCTAAGATCTGAATTTGTTTGTCGTTTGAAAAGATTCAAAATATATTGTTTTTATTTTATTTTTTACAATTTTACTGTACAAAATGACTGTAAAAGTAATGGTTACTCATGTGGTTTAAAGACATTTACTGAACGCATGCAATGTATAAACAGAATAGCACAATAATAGTAATGTATTATTAATCAATTCATGGTTGCTGCCATGACTCTCTTATTTAAAAGCAGGGTTAAGTTAATCATTTCATTTATTTTTTCCCTACAAAATTGTTCCAGTGTTTTAACAGGGCTGATCCTGGAGCCACGGTCCTAAACTGGTTTGGCAAAAGAACCAGTTTGGTCATCCACAGGCTGAAAGCCCAGTCTGGGCAACATCACACCCTCACCACAATCTATCTGGTTAATCAACAGCAGAACAGTTAGTATTTTATACGCCATGTTTTTAGATTATGATTATATTGAAATGAAACTAAGTCTGAAGTGCTAAACATAGTCCAAACAACATTTTGATTGCTTTTTATATTTTAGCATTTCTATCAGCTTAGTCTAGCATGCGGCAAAGCTGTATTTCAGTCACCCCTGAGTTAAATAAGCTCACACTTTTTGTACTTTTAAATTGTTTACTTCAATGGAAAAATAATTTATAAATGCTTCATAAATGCTTGGTGAATCTTAGAATGTGAGAAACACAACAGCATCTGCATTAACCAACAGTGTTTGGTCTGTTAAGTTCAAAATTATACACATGGTCCAGTAGATCTGACCTCTTTCTTGCAGCTACTAAATATAACGTCCCTGCAACAGGAATGTATCATCATGGCAATAGGTACTGTACGATTAAATTTTATCCATACAAAAGCATAATTATTCTCCATTCCTTTTATAAGTAGTGAGATTTGGGCTGAAAATAAGGAACATCAGTAAAAATCCGGTGTCTGCCAGGAAGCCCTTTGATATCCCCTTTGCCAGCAGAGGGGCCGGATCCATCGCCGAATGAAAGTCAACTTCTCTGCAAAACAAGAAAAATGATTTCCTTTTGCTACACAATGGATGTTTTTTTCCTGTGTCAGAGAGTCACCGGTACATAGCTCAGTCTTCTGGAATGGGGGAATTACAGTTCCCATGATAGATGTAAACAGGTCCCTCACAACCATAATACAGCTGAAACACATCTCCATAGCCGTGGTCCCTCCACCAGGTGCACAGCTGCCGGTTCAAGCCACAGGCCAGAGAGTAAAACAGTTCAGGATGCTCCATGCCGATCATTGTAAAGAAGTCCTGGTCCCCGAGGTGACCCCTGAAGCGATACTGGTCTGCTAGTTTGGCCACGTTGCTGGGCTTCAGCAGCTGGTTATAGAGAGCCGAAGCCCTCATGGCGCTTAGGTCCAAGAGCATTACACCGCTGTTAAAGCCTGGGAGGCCGTCAGGTGGAGGTTCTCCTACTCTGGTCTTAGGGTTCTCTTTACGGTACTGCCAGAAGGTGTGTCTGAGGGAAAAAGAAGTGTTAAGAAGTATATAAGTTAGCAAAACAGAACTTTGTAAACATTGACAAGTATGGGTATTTATTTCTACCAGAACTGTGCTCAACAAAATACCCTCGGATCGTTTACGTTAATCTGGTTCTCTCCCTTGGTAATTAATTAACTTAGTGTTAACAGACACCCCCGACCTCCATAATGCACACCCATTTTTTAATAATAATATAAAAAGAAAACTTAATTTAATTGGTAACTTAACACCCATATATGACTTTAGCTAAATACTTGTGTAAAATATATATGTGTCTTTTGTGACAATAATGGTCGGTCAATAATTTGTTGACTTCAAACTGGTCTCTTTTACATGTAATACTGTATGTTCCAGTGTGAAACTGTACTTCATCTCTGTAGGAAGCTTGTTGTTATCAGAAATCAGACCTACAACAGGGGTGTGATCAACAAACTGCAAAATACTGTTAGTAAGAAGGAATTGGGGAACATTCATGAGTGAATAATGAATCGAGAATGGCCCCCAGGACACACCTCTGGGGTATCCCTTTGTTCATGATGAGGCTCAGCGATGTGTGCTGACTAGGGGTGGAACGGTTCACAAAATCCACAGTTTGGTTCACGGTTTCGTGGTCACGGTTTTCGGTTCGGTTCGGTATATGTTTGTTGTTACATCGAGAAAAAAAAATGGATCGTGGATCATTTCCGCATGTTTTGCTGCTTTGAATTTTATCACCTCGCGCATGCCCTGTACGATCTCCAAGGAACTCAGAGCGGAGCGGACGGGAGCCACAGCGGAGGCTGTAGGCTTTGCTTTGTGGAGGCGGTCTGAGTGTAGCAGGGCGGAGCGGAGCGCTGACAGAGTATGAGGGATTTCGGGGTTAGCCTGACATGTTGTTCATGTTGCTGTTAGCATAAACAAAACGTGTTGCACAATACTTGCACACTGTTGCACTTTTATCCACAACTTTCTTTCCGCCGTCATCGTAGGTCACTCTAAATGCAAGTGGTCCCATTCAGCAGACCTATAAAGTGCTGCTGGCGCGTCTTCCAACTCCTGTTCTTTCCCACTCGCCATACCGACACAATTCTCGACAACAACTGATTTTTTTCTGCTACACCCGGCTACGCTGCTTCGCTTCTTGCTTACTACTGGTGGTTGGCTTTGGTCGCAGTACCGCCACCTTCTGCTCTGGAGTGTACACGCTTCGCCTATGCCTATGCCTACGCAACACACGCGAACCGAACCAAGACAGTCGAACCGAACGGTTTGGACGGTTTTCATAAACCGTTCCATCCCTAGTGCTGACCCAACTGGATGGGCAGGGGTCTGGTCTTATGTAATGGAACCTATGGATTCCACATGCAGAGTCAACTGCCTAGACCCTGGTTGGTTAGATTATTAGCTGGTTAATAGGTAAAACTGTTGAAAGCAGAACTGCAATAACAAACAGCATCCTGACATATGTATCACCCTTCTCCAGAAGGGTCTGAGTTATGTGGAGAGAAATTATTATTGCAGTCTGTTGGTTCATTTAATAGTCTTGGGTCGCGGGGTGAAATTTTTAATATGCAATAGGATGAGTGTTTCAACACATTTAATAATGATAGGGGTGAGAGCAACTGAGTACTAGTAATTTTAACTACTGTATTTACTGTGCTTATTTCATATACTAGAATTATTCTAGCTGACTCAGGTGTGTAAAAAAAACAATTTTTTTTGTCATGTTATATACACAATGTATACAAAACATAATTTCCGTTAAGTACAGCTTTTAAATAACAGTAACAGTTGATTCAGGTGTGTTTTCAGTTTCCTATCAACACCAGAGCAGCTGTTTGTTAATTACCTGCTGAGGTAAGCTAATGCTTTTTTTCCCGCATTTGGCAGACCTGGCAGATGACTGGTAAACAATTAAATTAAAGGTTGATAGAGAGTGGGCGAGCACAGGTATGCCACCTACTGGCCGGGAGGAATTGTAAATGCTTGGAATGTGAAAACTCAACATTCCCCCTTGGTGATGGCCTTTCTCTTTTCACAATGGAAAGGTTTCTTGACCCATAAGAATTCTTGAAGCATATGTTCTCTCTGCCCAAAATCTGGACACGGTGGTCTTCAAAAATGTGTTTTTAATTCTTGAGGTACAATGTTACAGCTGTTTTTTAAGTTATATCCACCGTTTTATTGGTTTGTTTTAGCCTGCAGCTGGTTGTTTGGAGGTAGGAATATTTACTCTCAATCTATATTTACTCTCAATTACTACAGAAACTAAAGGCTGGAACGTCAGGTACAAAATTACCTTAGTTTAACATTTTTAGACAGCAAAACAGAAAAGTTTCTAAAATGAAGCAAATGCTGTAGAATTACAGCCATATACAGAAGAGACCGTGCTTTATATGTAATGCTTGCTTTTAATAATTGATATTTGATGATGATCACCTTTTCTTTCACTTGTGTTGAGCATAATTGTACTTTCAGTACATCTATAAAAACATCATCTTTTGTCTCTGTAACTGAAATATTTTTTTCAAGGTGGGGTTGGAGTGGGTCCAGCTTCAGAGTGCAGATTGCTTTTGTCCATGCAGTTCAGAACATTTGCTGTAGAAATTTTCCATCTTAAAGAGAAAATAACCTTCGATCGCTGCTGGTGAATAAACATGCCTATGCCAGAACATTGAGGCTACTCTATAGCTCTAATGTAGATTAAATATTCATGGGTCTCAAACACAAATTCTTTATTTTTTTAATCAACAAAACTAAAAGTACTCTTAGATTGTGCATTACCTTCATATCTCAATACAGATGAAAGGATTTTTGTGAATAAAATTTTTGCATAATACAGCGTACCCACCCTGTGAGGAAGCTGAAGATAATCTGAGTCACGCTTTTATATTATCACTGACCTATATTCAGCAGCTGTGGTCTGTCCCTAGGGTTTTGTACACCCTATTTGTAGCTGGGGAATTGTGGGCCTTGAGGAGAATTTTTTCGTTGTGAAACAGAGTCTACGTGCTCTAAAACATATCCTGGGTGAGATGGGTCAGTTAGGGAACATTTACAAAAGCAGTCCCACAAGACTATTTGAGTCGCTAGAGTGTACTCTGTGAAGCAAAGTGTAATGACATCAGTGTCAAGATGGCTAACATATACAACTGACACCATGCTGGTAATTAAATGAGACAGCTAAGGGAAGATAGCTTTTTTTAGGCTTCTGCATACATGTTTGAACAAGTTCATGTGAAACAAACATTAGGCCTCCTCATCCACAGATACAGTAAGTCCCCCCATTCTGACATTCAACTCTATAGCAACAAATTTGAAATAAGAATGATTAAAATGCTACGACGGAGTATTAAGCACAACCAAACAGCAACCTGAGTCCACTTTGACATACTGCCTAATTTGATGCTGGTGTGCTAAAAGATTTTCTCATTCGTCAAACCGATGTCGAAGTATAACTTCACATAACCCTCGACATTCCTTTTTTTAGGGAAGAAAATGCCTTTTTGTAAGAGTTTTCATAAAATACAAATTTATTCTCGTAATATTAGCACTTTATATTTTTTACGCTACGACTTTATTCTCTTAAAGTTACGACTATTATTGCCATTTTATGACTTTATTCTTGAAAAAAAATAAACAATTTTAAATCTCTAGCCTGCCCCCTCATACTTACATGCATTAATAAAGAACACAAATAATAGCATCCTATTCACCTGCAACAAGTGGATCTTCATGTTAGACACAATAGAAAAACGTATAGGTGTAAAAATATACTGTAATGCCCGGGTCTTCAGACCATTGAGGGCAGTAACTACTACTCTAGAGAAGTAACTCCAACAGATACCTGTAAAAACATCAGACCTCTCAGTCCAGAGGTTCAAGGAATCGCTACGATTCTCTACCCAGGCCTGTGGAAGAGGACCCAAGCTTGAGATAAAGAAGCTACCCACTCCACCCAGGAGTATGAGGGGTCTGCGCAATCGGCCATTCTATGGCAGACATACCAACAGCCGGATTTATCAAAGGTTTGCGTGTATTAAAACGTGAGCTATTTCACTGCGCACGCTAAAAAATGTACAAACTGATCTATCAACAGCGTGCTAAAAGCATTTGGTCTTTAAAACGTGCTAAATAGCACCTCTGATCCATTTAGTACTTTTTCTGCAATGAATATGCAATATGGGGCGTTTACACGCTAAAGTGCGTCTTGTGGGAGGAGAACATGTAAATATATTAATTTAGCACTCGCAAAGTGATTTATCAAACTTGAACGCAATTTTGCTAACGGTATCTGACTCTATATTTAACACGTTCCAAAAGAAGGTGCAAATGGTCTGTATGCGTAATTGCGCACACATGGCAGCGGTTATTGTCGCAAGAAGGAGACATGGAAATAAAGCAAGGAGACGCAGAGAACGAATTTTTTCACTCCGTGTGAATATTTTTGGAATGAACGAGGAAACGATCATCAAAACATATCGTTTATCCAGCATTGCCATTTTGGAGCTGTTGGGGGAACTCCGAATGGATTTGGAGCCAGCCACAAGGAGGACCCACGCAATACCAGATATCACAAAACTCCTTGCAACATTGCACTTTTTTGCATCTGGGTCATTCCAGCGTACGGTTGCAGCGTGAGCTGGGATCTCCCAATCTCGTTTTTTCAGTAGTGCTGTCCGACGGGGTCGGGGTTCTCCCCCTGCGCCTGTGGAGCAACGTGCCAAATGCTGCGGGGATCCCATCCACAGTCACAGGCCAATACAAAACACCTGTTTTTTTTTCTTTGTTTTTTTTTTTACTGCAGCACATACCACCTTAGGGAATAAAGGTTGTCAATTTATAAATATATATATATATATATATATATATATATATATATTTACTTATTTATTTTTTTTGTTGGGGGTCACTGTAAGATTTAAATTTCTTAATGCACTAGTTTGTACAGACTACAAACTACTTTGCCGCAAACCACAAAACGCGCAAAACCATCATTTAAATAGGGCGTCTCCAACAGTTTTGCACCTTCCACCAGTTACGCAATCACTCTTGTTAAATCACCCGCAAACCATGGTTCAGCCCCTCGCGCAAAATTCCAGTTTGCGAGCGCAAATTACTGCACGCAAAATTGGATCTTGATAAATCCGGCCCCAAGTGTTATATTTCCAATTATTGCTCTTAGCTACAGCTCAAACTGTAGGACAAATCTGCGGGGTTCACGATATCTGTTCTTCCACTGTATGGCCCAATGCCTTGATGCGATCCGACTACTCGAACCTTAAAACCAAAAGCCACACATCCGACTAAGCCCCCTGCAGAGAGATGGCACTAGTTGGACTAGTCTATCCATAAGTAAAGTCAGAGAAGTAGAAGGTGGTTGCACTAGCTCGTAGCTCTGCTTCAACAGAAAGATAAGCTCTCGATCACCTCATGAAGGCGATCACCTGATGAAAATCAAACATGTTTGATTTTCATCTGACCATACGATTACTGCTAGGCTGGTGGTCATGAGAGGCTCCTCCTTGTTGTCACCTGTATACTACACACTATAGGAGGCACAATGAAGCTTAAACTCAGCCTGATCACATTTTTTCAAATGACTGAAAAATCATCCCGAATAGGGCCAATTCTGTTATATTTTATTATAATCTCAATTAGCTATCATTCCCATCCTCTTCTGTCTCTGATAGCAAATTTTCCAATTTTGCATTGAGTTTTAAATGGTTATGCGGAACTTCAGACAAAAGGGTCAATTTGTTTTTTTTCCTGACTAGAGCTATTGCATTTTATTGTTGGAATTGCTTCCAAACTAAAATAGGAGACAGAGGGCCGGATTTATCAAGATCCAATTTTGCGTGCAGTAATTTGCGCTCGCAAAGTGGAATTTTGCGCGAGGGGCTGAACCATGGTTTGCGGGTGATTTAACAACAGCGATTGCGTAACTGGTGGCAGGTGCAAAACTGTTGGAGACGCCCTATTTAAATGATGGTTTTGCACGTTTTGTGGTTTGCGGCAAAGTAGTTTGTAGTTTGTGCAAACTAGTGCATTAAGAAATTTTAATCTTACAGTGACACCACCCCCTCCAAAAAAAGAAATATATATATATATATATATATATATATATATATATATATATATATATATATATGTATGTATGTAAACTTTGGCAACCTTTATTCCCTAAGGTGGTATGTGGCTGAATTTCTACTTCACCGCAGTAAGAAAAAAAAAAAAAAAAATAAAAGAGGTGTTTTGTATCGGCCTGTAGAAAAATGCACATACCAAATGGCTCACAAGAAGTGACTGTGGATAAGATGACTGCATTGGCATGTTGCTCCACAGGCGCAGGGTGTCGGGGTTCTCCGGTAGGGCGTCAGGGCGACATGGCATTTAGAACGTCGGACAGCACTTCTGAAAAAACGAGATTGGGAGATCCCAGCTCTCGCTGCAGCCGCACGCTGGAATGACCCAGATGCAAAAAAGTGCAATGTTGCAAGGAGTTTCGTGATATCTGGTATTGCGTGGGTCCTCCTTGTGGCTGGCTCCAAATCCATTCGGAGTTCCCCCAACAGCTCCAAAATGGCAATGCTGGATAAACGATATGTTTTGATGATCGTTTCCTCGTTCATTCCAAAAATATTCACACGGAGTGAAAAAATGCGTTCTCTGCGTCTCCTTGCTTCATTTCCATGTCTCCTTCTTGCGACAATAACCGCTGCCATGTGTGCGCAATTACGCATACAGACCATTTGCACCTTCTTTTGAAACGTGTTAAATATAGAGTCAGATACCGTTAGCAAAATTGCTTTCAGGTTTGATAAATCACTTTGCGAGTGCTAATTTAATATATTTACATGTTCTCCTCCCACAAGACGCACTTTTGCGTGTAAACGCCCTATATTGAATATTCATTGCAGAAAAAGTACTAAATGGATAAGAGACGCTATTTAGCACGTTTTAAAGACCAAATCCTTTTAGCACGCTGTTGATAGATCAGTTTGTACATTTTTTAGCGTGCGCAGTGAAATAGCTCACGTTTTAATACACGCAAACCTTTGATAAATCCGGCCCAGAGTTGGTAAGCGCTGCAAATATATCATTGTAACTTTAACCCTTTCCGTCTGGGAGTAGTTTCAGTAAGAAGTGAAGCAAGAACAGTGGTCACTTTAGACTTTTAGAACAACAAAGGATACAGATACAGAGAGTATCACTCACTCTCCAATACAGGCACAGTTTTTATTTTATGTTATCTGTGGTAGTACACTCAGACCCAGGACATTTGGAAGACTTCACATAACTCCAGCTTAGATTGCGACTCTGTCAGTTCACACCTCCGCTCTCTGTTCATCTTTTGCTGCCAATCTTACCAGTAAAGTCTTTCTGACTTGTGAAAGAATGGCAAGCATTAGCAGGGGACAAGGACACTCTGTGCTGCTATCTTATAGTTATGTGTCCCTCTTTTTTCTCAGGACAAAAAGCAGCCTGCTGTCTCTTGTGGCTCTCTAAAAACCACGGGAAGACATCAGGCTATGTGTTTAGCCGGTAACACTTTTTAGAAAAGCCTGGTTGAGATGCACACCCTGCACAGTAATTAAAAAAACTTAGTTGGATATAAAAAAGGAAAATATACAAACTAAAGCATACATAGATTTAAAGGTAGAAGTGTTCAGAAATCAGCTGATTTACTACTTAAATAACACCTCTAAAATAGTTTTAACACTCAAAGATCTGCATATGTCATGAAATGTTGTGTGGCTATTTAATTTTCTTCCCAGATCAGTGCTTTGTTTCCCGCTGAAACTATATGGAACTACTAGTACAGAGTATTTTTAAGATAATATTTGAAGTACCTTCAATTAAACTCCTCCCGTGCCAGTAACATATTTGGCCAGTTGGGTGGACTCTCATAGGCTTTAGACTCGTAGCCTAGGTAGCTGTTGGTAGATAAGATGCTAAAACTGAAGGACAATTTTAGGACTGTTGTGTTAAGAAAAAAAACCAGAACATTAAGAAATGAAAAATAGATTGGCTACAATCAATTAATTATGAATGTTAATTTTAATTCATATTTAATTATACAATCGTAATTCAATGTTTTTCTAAATTAAAACAGCACTACAGTTAAACACTGTAGCATTTACAATGTAATGTTAATGATAGTCGGAAGACCAAGGCTTTTCTTAAAAAAAAAAAAAAAATCATTACCCTGAGTAGAGATTTGTGTGAGTCTAATGGCTGAAAAACACCAGACTGGCTTTTGCAGGTTCTTTGTCAGAAAATTGGTTTGCATGATGCCGTGGCAATTAGGACATGTTAAGATAAAAAGGGCTGGGAGGAGCTCTTGTGTTTCTGTATAAGTGTGTCAGTGTAACTCCAGCTGAGGTACATTTGAAGGGGTTGGGAATGTAATGAGTGAGACAGGAAGACAGCACATAGGCTTTTGGGGAAATGCAAAGTAAAATCTCTGAATTGCACAGTAAACCAACAAAGTTAGTCTCCACTTAGGTTTGTCCAGAAACAAACAGCACACATTTTATGACAAGAGGCGCAAACTTGGGCAAACACGATCTATAAAAGATTTGAATAAATGCTGCAGTTCTTTGGGTTTATTAGAGCAGAAAATGCAGCTTTACATTTACTTTCCAGTTTAGAATGTCTAGTGTATATTTGACCTCGGCAGTCTGACGGTCCATAGAGGGAACTTCACCACAGCCAGTATGATAGAAGAAAAAAAAAACATATTTGAGTTTATAGAGTTGGGTCCAAGTGATGCTTTTTGGTCTAAAAACAGTAGCTGTTTTCTTCAAATCATATTTTGACTTCAATGGTTCTCTCATCTTCCCCATATAAAGTGGCTAGACCTATGTGTCACTGATAAGCAATCATTCATTTAAACTTTTTTTTTTAACTAACTAAACAGGGTGAAAGGTTAATGGAAGATTAGATTTTGGAATTTCAGATATAATTACATGAATTTTTAAGGCTTTTTACTTATTTTAACTAAAGGTATGATTATTTAGGGAGAATGTTGCATCCCACTACCCCCCCGAACGTAGAGTGCAGTTCAGATATAGTGATTAAAATAGATGGTGTATGACAACAAACGATATCAATTTGCTTATTGCGCATACTTTCTAATATTGTGAACTTTGCACAACCGTGACTCATAACACAAAGCATAGAAAGAAAGTTTCCCTTCTTGCTGAGAGAGAGACCCGAACACAAAGAGTGTGTTTATGTTTTTTGTCCACAAGACATTTAAGGAAATGGGTTTCATGCTCTGTCAAAAAGAAGACTGAGCTGCAGGGAAGCGCATGGTATTTTGTAAAATAATGAACTTTTCAGTGGCAGGATGTGCTGTGAATGCGGCTAGTAGGAGGATGCACTGTTCTGCATGATGTTCCCTCCGTTAACACAAAAACAGAGTGGGAGTTGAGAGTCCTCTATCTACAAAGGAGAACACTACAGTAGAATAGGAAGGATGAAAGCTGTGCTTCATTGTAAGCCAGCTGTTAAAATTATAATATTTTAAATCCTAATGACTAATTGCTAATAATGTAACCATGAAGCAAACCCACTTACAAAGTAATTTCGGTCTGGACTGTATTCTAATGAACTCCTCCATATCGCTTCCATAGCCATGAAGGGAGTCACTGTTTACCGGGTGGCTGTTCATAGTTTCCAAGGCCTAAAGGACATAAATGCCTGCTTATGTTTTTAGTTAAACTAAACAGGAATGTAGATTAAACTGTTTATCCAATAAATGTGCCAATTAGGGCTGAAACACTTTATCAGATTAATTGTGATTAAGGAACCCTTGCTACCCTGTAATAATCAATTAATCGACATAGTAATTGACAGATTCATTGATTAGCAAAATAATCAGTTGCAGCCCTAGTGACCATATCAATTAGAAAAGTTGTCAGTGAGCAAAAAAAAACAAATTTATTTGCTACAAATGTGTAGGCGAGTCTCAATTCAGGTCATAATCAAAAAGCTAATCTATTACAGTGATTCAAGTTAAGATAAACTTAAACTTCTTTGCTTTTTATAAATAGGTTAAGCATTTATTTGTTAACTGTGATGTTCAATTAAGAAATAAATACTGCTAATGAAAATCCTACACATCTTTTTTTTTTTTTAGAAAATTACAATAACCCATATTAGAAGAATAAGAGACAATATGTTGTGCTACAAATCATAGGAAAGAATGCACCCTGGAGAATTGTGGTGTTTAAACACTGTCTTTATCTCCTTTTAAAAGGTAAAAGAAGCTGGCTGTTAAATGCCATATTAAATGACATGTTAGGTGGAAGGAAATAAGCTTTGTCGGAAAAAAAAGGCACAACCAACAAAGATTAGTGCAGCACAGAGAGGATTTTGAAGCTCACTAGGCATGGCGTGCAGCACTTAGAGGCACTGCACAGACATAAGAACAAAAACACTCCTCAGGTTGGGCATTACATAAACCTGAGTTTTATCAGGGGAGAAAATAAAGGATTTGTGGGTTTTTATTAGGTCCAAAGTCAGCCAAGCCATCTACCTGTAACATTATGAGCTCATAATAATTCCCTCAACAAAAAAAGATTAAACAAGAAGCTAAATCCAGCTACCTATGCGACTTGACTCATTCTACGAATGCAACAAAAACCTATAAAAAAAAAAAATAGGACAATAGATAGATATCTATGATGTTTTGACAAGTATAAAATGAGCTGAAGGCCAGTATGGAAGCAACCTGGGCCTCCCTAAGCAATACCACAGGCTGTTCATTTTTGATGCCACAGCTCCAAACTACTCACAGCATAAACTGTACTGTGGATGGAAACACCTTTAATTAACTCCTTATTTCTGTTTAGAAAGCTATTTTTCTGGGGGTTCACTTATATTAAAATGCTTTAGAGAAACTTCTTTTTAAGCACTAATAATAAAAAAAAAACAAATATAATGGTAAAAATATATCGTTCTGCAGGATGAACTCCTACAGGTCACTTACAACGATTTATTAAGTGGCAACAGAAGAGATGAGGAGTTCTGAGCTCCTATGTGGAGGCGTTAAACTGTGTGAGCCATGAGGCCCAGCAGTCTCTCACGATGCTGGCCGGCTCAAATTAAGTGTGTCCGGCCGCACAGGAACCACATTAGCAGGGTTTTCTCAGGGTTGGCAAACCCCCAGCCAACACAGTGGCAGTGCAAAGATAGAGATCTGTTTGGAGAAACAGGAGCCAACTGGGGCCTTGCAGCAAAAAAAGCAGCTCAGCTTCTGAACCAGGCAGGAATCAGAAAAAAAGGATTTTAGTCAGAACTTAATGCAGGTGAATTCTGTACAAACTAACACATCTAATGATTAAAGCTGCAGGTACTTCACAACATTGGAGTTCAACAGTGAAGCCATGTAGGCACTAGCATTCTGTTCTGTTCAAAACCGAGTCCAGATAAAACAAAATACGAATAAAGGCAGCTTAGTGAAATAGCCATCAACAGGCTGGTCTTTCTTACTGACATCACACATTCATCAGTTCATGCACCCGTGATCCTTAGGACCCCAGAGAAAACCACCTGCCTGTGTTTGTCCCTGCAAGCAGCTGCTGCACAAAATATGCCACCTGATCCTGCATCATGTTTTAAACCCCCACCCTCCCACAAACACACACACATTATCCTGCTATCTTCACAGGGATTTTGCATTGATTTCC